>NC_087364.1:30717508-31024281 GCF_030014295.1 Loxodonta africana
GAGGGACTAAATAAAGTAGGGATAGATCTTCCATATGGAGAGAAAATCAAGGCGATATAGGGAGATACAAGTTAGGTTTACATTTAGAAAAAAAGGACTAAACATTAAGGTAGCCACAAAGAAGACTAATAATCATACACATCAAAATAAAAAGCTTCCTCTACATCAACAAAAAGAACACCGAAGAGGAAATAACCAAATCAATACCATTCACAGTAGCCCCCAAGAAGATAAGATACTTAGGAATAAATCTTACCAAGGATGTAGAAGACCTATACAAAGAAAACTACAAAGCTCTACTACAAGAAATTCAAAAGGACCTACTTAAGTGGAAAAACATACCTTCCTCATGGATAGGAAGACTTAACATAGTAAAAATGTCTATTCTACCAAAAGCCATCTATACATACAATGCACTTCCGATCCAAATTCCAATGTCATTTTTTAATGTGTTGGAGAAACAAATCACCAACTTCATATGGAAGGGAAAGAAGCCTCAGATAAGTAAAGCATTACTGAAAAAGAAGAAGAAAGTGGGAGGTCTCACTCTACCTGATTTCAGAACCTATTATACAGCCACAGTAGTCAAAACAGCCTGGTATTAGTACAACAACAGGCACACAGACCAATGGAACAGAATTGAGAACCCAGATATAAATCCATCCACGTATGAGCAGCTGATATTTGACAAAGGACCAGAGTCAGTTAATTGGGGAAAAGATAGCCTTTTTAACAAATGGTGCTGGCATAACTGGATATCCATTTGCAAAAAAATGAAACAGGACCCATACCTCACACCATGCACAAAAACTAACTCCAAGTGGATCAAAGACCTAAACATAAAGACTAAAACGATAAAGATCGTGGAAGAAAAAATAGGGACAACCCTAGCAGCCCTAATACAAGGCATAAACAGAATACAAAACATTACCAAAAATGATGAAGAGAAACCCGATAACTGGGAGCTCCTAAAAATCAAACACCTATGCGCATCTAAAGACTTCACCAAAAGAGTAAAAAGACCACCTACAGACTGGGAAAGAATTTTCAGCTATGACATCTCCGACCAGCGTCTGATCTCTAAAATCTACATGATTCTGTCAAAACTCAACCACAAAAACACAAACAACCCAATCAAAAAGTGGATAAAGGATATGAACACACATTTCACTAAAGAAGATATTCAGGCAGCCAACAGATACATGAGAAAATGCTCTCGATCATTAGCCATTAGAGAAATGCAAATTAAAACCACGATGAGATTCCATCTCACTCCAACAAGGCTGGCATTAATCCAAAAAACACAAAATAATAAATGTTGGAGAGGCTGCGGAGAGATTGGAACTCTTATACACTGCTGGTGGGAATGTAAAATGGTACAACCACTTTGGAAATCTATCTGGCATTATCTTAAACAGTTAGAAATAGAACTACCATACAACCCAGAAATCCCACTCCTCAGAATATACCCTAGAGACACAAGAGCCTTCACACGAACAGATATATGCACACCCATGTTTATTGCAGCTCTGTTTCCAATAGCAAAAAGTTGGAAGCAACCAAGGTGTCCATCAACGGATGAATGGGTAAATAAATTGTGGTATATTCACACAATGGAATACTACGCATCGATAAAGAACAGTGACGAATCTGTGAAACATTTCATAACATGGAGGAACCTGGAAGGCATTATGCTGAGCGAAATTAGTCAGAGGCAAAAGGACAAATATTGTATAAGACCACTATTATAAGATCTTGAGAAATAGTAAACCTGAGAAGAACACATACTTTTGTGGTTATGAGGGGGGGAGGGAGGGAGGGTGGGAGAGGGTTTTTTTACTGAATAATCAGTAGATAAGAACTACTTTAGGTGAAGGGAAAGACAACACTCAATACGTGGGAGGTCAGCTCAATTGGACTGGACCAAAAGCAAAGAAGTTTCCAGGATAAAATGAATGCTTCAAAGGTCAGCGGAGCAAGGGCACGGGTTTGGGAACCATGGCTTAAGGGGACTTCTAAGTCAATTGGCAAAATAATTCTATTATGAAAACATTCTGCATCTCACTTTGAAATGTGGCGTCTGGGGTCTTAAATGCTAACAAGCGGCCATCTAAGATGCATCAATTGGTCTCAACCCACCTGGAGCAAAGGAAAATGAAGAACACCAAGGTCACACGACAACTAAGAGCCCAAGAGACAGAAAGGGCCACATGAACCAGAGACCTACATCATCCTGAGACCAGAAGAACTAGTTGGTGCCCGGCCACAATCGATGACTGCCCTGACAGGGAGCACAGCAGAGGACCCCTGAGGGAGCAGGAGATCAGTGGGATGCAGACTCCAAATTCTCACAAAAAGGCCAAACTTATTGGTCTGACTGAGACTAGAGGAATCCCGGCGGCCATGGTCCCCAGACCTTCTGTTGGCACAGGACAGGAACCATCCCCGAAGACAACTCATCAGACATGAAAGGGACTGGTCAGCGGGTGGGAGAGAGACGCTGATGAAGAGTGAGCTAATTATATCAGGTGGACACTTGAGATTGTGTTGGCAACTCTTGTCTGGAGGGGGGATGGGAGGATAGAGAGAGAGGGAAGCCGGCAAAATTCTCATGAAAGGAGAGACTGGAAGGGCTGACTCTAGAGGGGGAGAGCAAGTGGGAGTACGGAGTAAGATGTATGTAAACTTATATGTGACAGACTGATTGAATTTGTAAACGTTCACTTGAAGCTTAATAAAAGTTAATAAAATAAAATAAAAAGCAAGAAAAACATAAGGACTCAGCAAAATCAAAATCAACTACAATGAAAAAGAGGAACATGCAATTTACAAAAAAAAACTTCTCAGCACAAAAAAAACAAGTGGAAAACGAAACAGTCAACAACACACAAAAAAAGGCATCAAAATGACAGAAATGAACTCATACCTATCTATAATCACGCTGAATGTAAATGGACTAAATACACCAATAAAGAGACAGAGAGTGACAGAATGGATAAAAAAAAACTCGACCCATCTATATGCTGCCTACAAGAGACACACCTTAGACTTAAAGACACAAACAAACTAAACTTCAAAGGATGGAAAAAAATACATCAAGCAAACAACAATCAAAAAGAAGGAGGTGCAGCTATACTAATTTCTGACAAAACAGACTTCAAACTTGAATCTACCACAAAGGATAGGTAAGGACAATATATAACGATTAAAGGAACAGTATACCAGGAGGATATTACCACATTAAATATTAATTCACCCAACCACAGGGCTTCAAAATACATAAAACAAACTAACATCATTGAAAAGTGAGATAGCGCCACAATAATAGTAGGAGACTTCAACACACCACTTTCAGTGAAGGACAGAACATCCAGAAAGCAGCTCAATAAAGACATGGGAGAGCTAAATGCCACAATTAACCAACTTGACTTCATAGACATATACAGGAAACTCCACTCAACAGCATCCAAGTACACTTTCTTTTCCAACACACATGGAACATTTCCTAGAATAGACCACATATTAGGCCATAAAGCAAACCTTAACAGAATCCAAAACTTTGAAATATTACAAAGCATCTTCTCTGACCATAAAGCCATAAACAGTCAATAACAGAAAAATCAGGGAAAAGAAATCAAACACGTGGAAACTGAACAGTGCTTTGCTCAAAAATGATTGTATTATAGAACAAATTAAGGACAGAATACAGAAATTCATATAATCCGACGAGAAAGAAAATACTTCTTATCAGAACCTTTAGGAAACAGCAAAAGCAGTTCTCAGAGATCAACTTATATCAATAAATACACACATCCAAAAAGAAGAAAGAGCCACAATCAAAGAATTAACCCTACAACTTGAACAAATAGAAAGAGAGCAACAAAAGAAACCTTTGGGCACCAGAAGAAAGCAAATAATAAAAATTAGAGCAGAATTAAGTGAAATAGAAAACAGAAAAACAATTGAAAGAATTAACAAGAACAAAAGCTGGTTCTTTGAAAAGATTAACAAAATCAATAAACCGTTGGCCAGACTGACAAAAGAAAAACAGGAGATGAAGCAAATAAGCTGAAAAAGAAATGAGATGAGTGATATCGCAACAGACCCAACTGAAATTAAAAGAATCATAACAGATTACTTTGAAGTTGAACTCTAACAAATTTCAAAACCTAGAGGAAATGGACAAATTTCTAGGAAAACACTACCTACCTAAACTAACATATAGGAGGAACAACTAAATAAACCTGTAACAAAAGAAGAGATTGCAAAAGTAATTTAAAAACTTCCAGAGGAGTCGAGAAGATGGCGGAATAGACAGACTCTTCCTTCGAGCCCTCTTTACAACAAAGACCCCAAAAAACAAGTGAAAGGAGTATATTTGTGACAAGATGAGAGCCCTGAGCATCAAAGGCAAGCGTAGACAACGAACTGAGGGGCAGGGGGAGGAAGGGGCCGTTCAGAAGTGGAGACGAGTTACCGGACCTGAATCGCAGGGAGCCCTCAGGCACCATTCCTGGAGCAACGGTGGCGGCGGGCTGGTAATAGCGTTTGGCTGCAGTTTCCTCAGGGAGATGCAGCCAGCCACACAGCCCACTCAGACCTCTGGAACCTGAAGAGAACTGCACGCTCTCGGCAAAAGCTAAGTACTTGCATATATTTTACCGTGCCCCACCTCCCAACCCCAAGCCGGCTTCAGGAGCTGAATCCCTGGGCCTGTGATAGACCCTGGTGAGCACCTAGAGCCATCCTCCCGGACTTGGGGAAGGAAAAAATTTGCAACAGGGGGAAAAGATAATTTCCTAGCTCCATTAACTGGGGGACCTCAGGACAGAAGCAGCTCCTGTCCAGGCATAAACCGCCTGTGGACCTTGAGCACCTTTCCCTTCTGCATGGACCTGTGTTGGCCTATTTTGGGAGAAAACACCCTTGTTGGCAAACTCCAACCATATTAGCTGTGTGGTGGAGAGGTGGGTGTTTGATCTTTGACACTGCTTGGCCTATTAAACAAGGTCCTCACCTACTCACATCAGGGACCTAAAGACTGGTAGCTCCACTCAGGTCACCCAGCCACCCATGACAGGGGTCAAAAGATACTTACAACCAAAAACTTTGTGTGCCAATGGTCCCTTTGCAGAACCCACCCAAGAGCACGCTGTAGGGAACAGAGAAACGTTGCCTGCCAAGAATCACATATCCATCAAAATTGTCTCTTAAATATGAACGTGAAATTAAAACATTTCCAGATAAACACAAGTTGAGGGAATTCGTAAAAACCAAACCAAAACTACAAGAAATACTAAAGGGAGTTCTATGGTTAGAAAGTCAATAATATCAGGTATCAACCCAAGACTAGAACACTGGGTAAAGGAACCAGAAGTCAACCCAGACAGGGAAATCCAAAAAAAACAAAGAATAATTAAAAAAACAAAAAGCCCAACACAGGGTAACGGCGATGTTATTATATAAAAGAAGACAACATTAAAATAATAAAGAGGAACTAAGAAATGTAATCATACACCTTCCATATGGAGAGGAAGATACGGCAATACAAAAAAATAAAAGTTTTAAATTTAGAAAAATAGGGGTAAATAATAAGGTAAACACAATGGAAACAAACTATCCTACTCATCAAAATAAAAAACAAGGAAAAAATAGACTCAGCAGAAACAAAATCAACAACAACAAATATGAGGAAAGGACAAAATATAAAGAAAATCTACTCAGCACATAAAATCAAGTGGGAAAAGAAACTGTCAACACACAAAAAAAGACATCAAAATGATAGCACTAAATTCATACCTATCCATAACTACACTGAATGTCAATGGACTAAATGCACCAGTAAAGAGACAGAGAGTGGCAGAATGGATAAAAAAAACAAGATCCATCTATATGCTGCCCACAAGAGACACACCTTAGACTTAGAGACACAAACAAACTAAAACTGAAAGGATGGAAAAATATATATATCAAGCAAACAACAACCAAAAAACAGCAGCAGTGGCAACATTAATTTCTGACAAAATAGACTTTAAAGTTAAACCCATGATAAAGGATGAGGAAGGACACTCTATAATGATTAAAGGGACAATACACCAAGAAGATATAACCATATTAAATATTTATGTACCCAATGACAGGGCTGCAAGATATATAAAACAAACTTTATCAGCATTGAAAAGTGAGATAGACAGCTCCACAATAATAGCAAGAGACTTCAACATACCACTTTCAGTGAAGAACAGGACATCCAGAAAGAAGCTCAGTAAAGACACGGAAGATCTAAATGCCACAATCAACCAACCTGACCTCATAGACATATACAGAACACTCCACCCAACAGCAACCAACTATACTTTCTTTTCTAGTGAACATGGAACATTCTCTAGAAGAGATCACATATTAGGTCATAAAGCAAGCCTTAGAAGAATCCAAAACATTGAAATATTACAAAGCATCTTCTCTGAGCATAAGGCCATAAAAGTGGAAATCAATAACAGGAAAAGCAGGGAAAAGAAATCAAACACTTGGAAACTGAACAATACCCTGCTCAAAAAAGACTGGACTATAGAAGACATTAAGGTGGAATAAAGAAATTCAGAGAATCCAATGAGAACAAAAACACTTCTTATCAGAACCTTTGGGACAAAGCAAAAGCGGTGCTCAGAGGCCCATGTATATCAATAAACGCACACATTCAAAAAGAAGAAAGGGCCAAAATCAAAGAATTATCCCTACAACTTGAACAAATAGAAAGAGAGCAACAAAAGAAACACACAGGCACAAGAAGAAATCAAATAATAAAAATTAGAGCTGAACTAAATGAAATAGAAAACAGAAAAACAATTGAAAGAATTAATAAGACCAAAAGCTGGTTTTTTGAAAAAATCAACAAAATTGATAAACCACTGGCCAAACTGACAAAGAAAAACAGGAGAGGAAGCAAATAACCCAAATAAGAAAAGAGATGGGCGTATTACAACAAACCCAACAGAAATTAAAAGAATCATATCAGATTGCTATGAAAAGTACACTCAAACAAATTTGAAAACCTAGAAGAAATGGATGAATTTCTAGAAACACACTACCTACCTAAACTAACACAAACAGAGGTAGAACAACTAAATAGACCCATAACAAAAGAAGAGATTGAAAAGGTAATCAAAAAACTCCCAACGAAAAAAAAAGCCCTGGTCCGGAAGGCTTCACTGCAGAGTTCTACCAAACTTTCAGAGAAGACTTAACGCCACTACTACTAAAGGTATTTCAGAGCATAGAAAAGGACAGAATACTACCAAACTCATTCTATGAAGCCACCATACCCCGCTACCAAAACCAGGTAAAGACACCACAAGAAAAGAAAATTATAGACCTATATCCCTCATGAATGTAGATGCAAAAATCCTCAACAAAATTCTAGCCAATAGAATTCAACAACATATCTAAAAATAATTCACCATGACCAAGTGGGATTCATACCTGGTATGCAGGGATAAACCAAAGGGATGGTTCAATATTAGAAAAAAAATTAATGTAATCCATCACATAAATGAAACAAAAGACAAGAATCACATGATTTTATCAACTGATGCAGAAAAGGCATTTGACAAAGTCCAACACCTATTCATGATAAAAACTCTCAGCAAAATAGGAAAAGAAGGAAAATTTCTAAACATAATAAAGGGCATCTAATTTTTTTATACAAAGCCAACAGCCAACATCACCCTAAATGGAGAGAGCCTGAAAACATTCTCATTGAGATCGTGAACCAGACAAGGATGCCCTTCATCACCACTCTTACTCAACATTGCTGGGTGGGTTATTCAACATTGTGTTGGAAGTCCTAGCCAGGGCAATTAAGCTAGATAAAGAAATAAAGGGCATTCAGATTGGCAAGGAAGAAGTAAAATTATCTCTATTTGCAGATGACATGATCTTATACACAGAAAACCCTAAGGAATCCTCCAGAAAACTACTGAAACTAATAGAAGAGTTCAGCAGAGTATTGGGATACAAGATAAACATACAAAACTCAGTTGGATTCCTCTACACCAAGAAAAAAAAATCAAAGAGGAAATCACCAAATCAATGCCATTTACAGTAGCCCCCAAGAAGATAAAATACTTAGGAATAAATCTTACCAGAGATGTAAAAGAATTATACAAAGAAAACTGCAGTACACTTCTGCAAGAAACCAAAACAGACTTACATAAGTGGAAGAACATAACCTTGCTCGTGGATAAGAAGACATAACATTATAAAAATGTCTATTCTACCAAAAGCGATCTATACATTTAATGCAATTCTGATCAAAATCCCAAGGACATTCTTTGAGGAGATGGAGAAACAAATCACCAATTTCATATGGAAGGGAAAGAGGCCCCAGATAAATAAGGCATTACTAAAAAAGAAGAACAAAGTGGGAGGCCTTACTTTACCTGACTTTAGAACCTATTATACCACCACAGTAGTCAAAACAGCCTGGAGCTGGTACAACAACAGATACATGGACCAATGGAACAGAATCGAGAACCCAAACATACATCCAACCACATATGAGCAGTTAATACTTGACAAAGGCCCCAAAACAGTTAAATGGGGGAAAAGACAGTCTCTTGAACAAATGGTGCTGGCATTACTGGATATCCATCTGCAAAAAAAATGAAACAAGACGCGTACCTCCCTCCATGCACAAAAACTAACTCAAAATGGATCAAAGACCTAAATATAAAATCTAAAACGATAAAGATCATGGAAGAAAAAATAGGGACAATGTTAGGAGCCCTACTACATGGCATAAACAGCATACAAAACATTAAAAAGAATGTAGAAGAAAAACTAGATGACTGGGAGCTCCTAAAAATCAAACACATATGCTCATCCAAAGACTTCACCAAAAGAATAAAAAGACTACCTACAGACTGGGAAAATTTTTTAGCTATGACATTTCTGATCAGCGCCTGATCTCTAAAATCTACATGACACTGCAAAAACTCAACTGCAAAAAGTCAAATAACCCAATTTAAAAAATGGGCAAAAGGAGGCGGGGCCAAGATGGCTGACTAGGTAGATACTACCTCGGATCCCTCTTGCAACAAAGACTCGGAAAAATAAATGAATCGATCACATACATGACAATCTACGAACCCTGACCAACAAACACAGATTTAAAGAGTTGACCTGAGTGACAGAGACTGAGAACGAACAACCATGGGGAAGCAGTGACTGTTTTCGGAGCCTGGAGCCAGCATCCCAGTCAGGAAACCTTGGCGCCGGGCTTTGGAATGGGTGCAGGGGAGCTGAGCACGGCATCCTGTGACAGCGCAAAGATGGGGCGCAGCCCTAGATCCCTGAACTGACCTTGGGGAAGCCCAGCCAGTGCACACAGGCAGCGTAACGACAGGGCTGACAGGAGGAGAAGTCACCGAGAGACAGCGACTGGTTGTGAAGCCAGGAGTGCAGCGTCCCAGCCAGGGAAACTTGGTGCTGGGCTTTGGACTGGGAGCTGAGGAACTAACCGCGGCTTCTGAGACAGCGCGAGCACAGGACGCGGCCTGACCCGCAGGGGCAATCTCTACCCAGCTAGCTCACACAGTCGATGACGTGCCCCTCGGGAATCTCAGATAAAACAGTCATCCCAACCAAGGTAAGTAACTTTGTCTATATTCCGGGGTGCTACTCTCTCCTATTTATCTGAACCCTCCCCTCCCCTTCCCAGGCGGCTTCATTAACATTTGAATTTCCTGAGCCAGAGAGTAAACTGCTCTGTGGTTTTTCTTTCTTTTGTTTTGTTTTTGTCTTTTCCTAACCCATTCTCCTAGACTGAGAGGAGCAACTACAAAAAACCCAGGGACCAAAAATCCTTCCCTAATTGGACTAAAAACACAGAACCAGCTCCAGCCAAGCATATGTGATCCGAAGTCTTGGGCTTTCATCCCTACAGGGAACAAGGTGGCTATTATAATGCAAAGGCATTTCTGATAGGGATCTGACTGCATTTGTTTTAGCAGATTTACTGGAAAGACAAGTTTCCCAGGTCTGATATCTCTGCATATTTAACACAGCCCTCACTGACTCACAACAGGGAACTGAGGGCGGAAGCTCCCCCCAGACCACCTAGCCTCCTGCCTTAGGGGTCTAAGGAGGGTGACACCTACCAATCTGTAGAGGTACTTGCATTGGGGGCCTAAGGTACAGCTGCAGAGCCCACCCACCAAGATGCTTTGGGCATAGAGACACACCTACCTTACTGACACTTGGGGGAAGCCTGTCAGCATCCTGCCCCCCCGGAGTGTGAAACCCAGCTGCTACTAGAATCTGGTGCACACAACTATCACCCCTACTTCTCGAGGTGGATAGGTGACAGTCTGCACCACACACTTGATGACCCAAAATCAGATTCTGCTCAAGACTAGTGAATGGACTCAGGTTTATATATCTGGTAACAGCCCAAACCAGGTGGTAATAGGACACAAGTGATTCAAGGGCTACAACACTCAACACAGAGCAATCTAGTAGCCCATCTACATATATTGAAAGAAAACAAAACAAGGTAAGACTCAGTGAGCAAATATAGAATAAATCACTACAATATCTTAGTGATGGCTCGGAGACAGCAGTCGATATCAAACCACATAAAGAAGCAGACCAGGACTGCTTCTACAACTCCCCAAACTAAAGAATCAAAATCTTTCCCAAATGAAGATACAATCCTGGAATTGCCAGATACAGAATATTAAAAACTAATTTACAGAATGCTTCAAGACAACAGAGATGACCTCAGAAATGAAATAAGGCAATTTACAGAAAAAGCCAAGGAACACACTGATAAAGCAGTTGAAGAACTCAAAAAGATTATTCAAGAACATAGTGGAAAAATTAATAACTTGCAAGAATCCATAGAGAAACAGCATTCAGAAATCCAAAAGATTAACAATAAAATTACAGAATTAGACAACGCAATAGGAAGTCAGAGGAGCAGACTCGAGCAATTAGAATGCAGAGTGGGAAATCTGGAGGACCAGGGAATTAACACCAATATAGCTGGAAAAAAATCAGATAAAAGAATTTAAAAAAATGAACAAACCCTAAGTATCATGTGGGACTCTATCAAGAAGAATAACTTGCGTGTGATTGGAGTCCCAGAACAGGGAGGGACAACAGAAAACACAGACAGAATAGTTGAAGATCTGCTGGCAGAAACTTCCCTGACATCATGAAAGACGAAAGGATATCTATCCAAGGTGCTCATCGAACCCCATTTAAAACTGATCCAAAAAGAAAATCACCAAGACATATTATCATCAAACTTGCCAAAACCAAAGATAAAGAGAAAATTTTAAAAGCAGCCAGGGATAAAAGAAAGGTCTCCTACAATGGAGAATCAATAAGAATAACTTCAGACTACTCAGCAGAAACCATGCAGGCAAGAAGGCAATGGGATGCCATATACAGAGCACTGAAAGAGAAAAACTGCCAGCCAAGGATCATATATCCAGCAAAACTCTCTCTGAAATATGAAGGCAAAATTAAGACATTTACAGATAAACACAAGTTTAGAGAATTTGCAAAAACCAAACCAAAACGACAAGATATACTAAAGAAAACTGTTTGGTCAGTAAACCAATAATATCAGATACCAACACAACACAAAGTTAAAGAACAAAACATCCTGATATCAACTCAAATAGGGAAATCACAAAAACAAATTAAGATTAATTAAAAAAAAAAAAGTTCAAAACAGGGAATCATTGAAGTCAATATGTAAAAGATCACAATAATCAAAAAGAGGGACTAAATACAGGAGGCATAGAACTGCCATATGGAGAGGGATACAAGGTGATATAGGACAATACGAGTTAGGTTTTTACTTAGAAAAATAGGGGTAAATATTAAGGTAACCACAAAGAGGTATAACTCCATAACTCAAAATAAAAACCAAGAAAAACGTAAAGACTCATCAAACATAAAGTCAAATACTATGAAAATGAGGAACACACAAGTTACAAAGAAAAACGTCTCAGCACAAAAAAGTAAGTGGAAAAATGAAATTGTCAACAACACACATAAAAAGTCATCAAAATGACAGCACTAAACACATACTTATCTATAATTACGCTGAATGTAAATGGACTAAACACACCAATAAAGAGACAGAGAGTCTCAGACTGGATAAAGAAACACGATCCGTCTATATGCTGCCTACAAGAGACATACCTTAGACTGAGAGACACAAACAAACTAAAACTCAAAGGATGGAAAAAAATATATCAAGCAAACAACAACCAAAAAAGAGCAGGAGTAGCAATATTAATTTCTGACAAAATAGACTTTAAAGTTAAATCCATCACAAAGGATAAAGAAGGACACTACATAATGATAAAAGGGACAATTGACCAGAAGGATATAACCATATTAAATATTTATGCACCCAATGACAGGACTGCAAGATACATAAATCAAATTTTAACAGAACTGAAAAGTGAGATAGACACCTCCACAATTATAGTAGGAAACCTCAACACACCACTTTCGGAGAAGGACAGGACATCCAGTAAGAAGCTCAATTGAGACGCGGAAGACCTAATTACTACAATCAACCAACTTGACCTCATTGACTTATACAGAACTCTCCACCCAACTGCTGCAAAGTATACTTTTTTTTCTAGTACACATGGAACATTCTCTAGAATAGACCACATATTAGGTCATAAAACAAACCTTTGCAGAATCCAAAACATCGAAATATTACGAAGCATCTTCTCAGACCACAAGGCCATAGAAGTGGAAATCAATAACAAAAAAGTCAGGGAAAAGAAATCAAACACTTGGAAACTGAACAATACCCTCCTAAAAAAAAGACTGGGTTATAGAAGACATTAAGGAGGGAATAAAGAAATTCATAGAATGCAACGAGAATGAAAATACTTTCTATCAAAACCTCTGGGACACAACAAAAGCAGTGCTCAGAGGCCAATTTATATCGATAAATGCACACATACAAAAAGAAGAAAGAGCCAAAATCAGAGAATTGTCCCTACAACTTGAACGAATAGAAAGTGAGCAACAAAAGAATCCATCAGGCACCAGAAGAAAACAAATAATAAAAATTAGAGCTGAACTAAATGAATTAGAGAACAGAAAAACAATTGAAAGAATTAACAAAGCCAAAAGCTGGTTCTTTGAAAAAATTAACAAAATTGATAAACCATTGGCCAGACTGACTAAAGAAATACAGGAAAGGAAACAAATAACCCGAATAAGAAACGAGATGGGCCACATCACAACAGACCCAACTGAAATTAAAAGAATCATATCAGAATATTATGAAAAATTGTACTCTAACAAATTTGCAAACCTTGAAGAAATGGATGAATTCCTGGAAAAACACTGCCTACCTAAACTAACACAATCAGAAGTAGAACAACTGAATAGACCCATAACAAAAAAAGAGATTGAAATGGTAATCCAAAAACTCCCAAAAAAAAAAGCCCTGGCCTGGATGGCTTTACTGCAGAGTTCTACCAAACTTTCAGAGAAGACTTAACACCACTACTACTAAAGGTATTTCAAAGCACAGAAAATGACAGAATACTGCCTAACTCATTCTATGAAGCCACCATATCCCTGATACCAAAACCAGGTAAAGACATCACAAAAAAAGTAAATTACAGACCTATATCACTCATGAACATAGATGCAAAAATCCTCAACAAAATTCTAGCCAATAGAATTCAACAACATATAAAAAAATAATCCATCACCAGCAAGTGGGATTTTTACCAGGTATGCAAGGCTGGTTTAATATTAGAAAAACCATTAATGTAATCCACCATATAAATAAAACAAAAGACAAAAACCACATGATCTTATCAATTGATGCAGAAAAGGCATTTGACAAAGTCCAACACCCATTTATGATAAAAACTCTCAGCAAAATCGGAACTGAAGGAAAATTCCTCAACAAAACCTATACAAAACCAACAGCCAACATCACTCTAAATGGAGAGAGCCTGAAAGCATTTCCCTTGAGAACGGGAACCAGACAAGGATGCCCTTCATCACCGCTTGTATTCAACATTGTGCTAGAGGTCCTAGCCAGAGCAATTAGGCTAGAGAAAGCAATAAAGGGAATCTGGATTGGCAAAGAGGTAGTAAAATTACCTCTATTTGCAGATGACATGATCTTATACACAGAAAACCCTAAGGAATCCTCCAGAAAACTACTGAAACTAATAGAAGAGTTTGGCAGAGTCTCAGGTTATAAGATAAACAAACAAAAATCACTTGGATTCCTCTACATCAACAAAAAGAACATCGAAGAGGAAATCACCAAATCAATACCATTCACAATAGCCCCCAAGAAGATAAAATACTTAGGAATAAATCTTGCCAAAGATGTAAAAGACCTATATAAAGAAAACTACAAAGTACTACTACAAGAAACTAAAAAGGACCTACTTAAGTGGAAAAACATACCTTCCTCATGGATAGGAAGACTTAACACAGTAAAAATGTCTATTCTACCAAAAGCCATCTATACATACAATGCAATTCCGATCCAAATTCCAATGACATTTTTTAATGTGATGGAAAAACAAATCACCAACTTCTTATGGAAGGGAAAGAAGCCTCGGATAAGTAAAGCATTACTGAAAAAGAAGAAGAAAGTGGGAGGCCTCACTCTACCTGATTTTAGAACCTATTATACAGCCACAGTAGTCAAAACAGCCTGGTACTGGTACAATAACAGGCACATAGACCAATGGAACAGAATTGAGAACCCAGATATAAATCCATCCATATATGAGCAGCTGATATTTGACAAAGGCCCAGTGTCAGCTAATTGGGGAAAAGACAGTCTTTTAACAAACGGTGCTGGCATAATTGGATATCCATTTGCAAAAAAATGAAACAGGACCCATATCTCACACCAAGCACAAAAACTAACTCCAAGTGGATCAAAGACCTAAACATAAAAACTCAAATGATAAAGATCATGGAAGAAAAATTAGGGACAACGTTAGGAGCCCTAATACAAGGCATAAACAGAATACAAAACATTACTAAAAATGACGAAGAGAAACCAGATAACTGGGAGCTCCTAAAAATCAAACACCTATGCTCATCTAAAGACTTTACCAAAAGAGTAAAAAGGCCACCTACAGACTGGGAAAGAATTTTCAGCTATGACATCTCCGACCAGCGTCTGATCTCTAAAATCTACATGATTCTGTCAAAACTCAACCACAAAAAGACAAACAACCCAATCAAGAGGTGGGCAAAGGATATGAACACGCACTTCACTAAAGAAGATATTCAGGCAGCGAACAGATACATGAGAAAATGCTCTCGATCATTAGCCATTAGAGAAATGCAAATTAAAACTATGATGAGATTCCATCTCACTCAACAAGGCTGGCATCAACCTAAAAAGCACAAAATAGTAAATATTGGAGAGGCTGCGGAGAGATCGGAGCTCTTATACACTGCTGGTGGGAATGTAAAATGGTACAACCACTTTGGAAATCTATCTGGTGCCAAACAGTTAGAAATAGAACTACCATACAACCCAGAAATCCCACTCCTCGGAATATACCCTAGAGAAATAAGAGCCTTCAGATGAACAGATATATGCACACCCATGTGTATTGCAGCTCTGTTCACAATAGCAAAAAGCTGGAAGCAACCAAGGTGTCCATCAACGGATGAATGGTTAAATAAATTGTGGTATATTCACACAATGGAATACTACGCATCGATAAAGAACAGTGACGAATCTGTGAAACATTTCATAACATGGAGGAACCTGGAAGGCATTATGCTGAGTGAAATTAGTCAGATGCAAAAGGACAAATATTGTATAAGACCACTATTATAAGATCTTGAGAAATAGTATAAACTGAGAAGAACACATACTTTTGTGGTTACGAGGGGGGGACGGAGGGAGGGTGGGAGAGGGTTATTTACTGATTAGTTAGTAGATAAGAACTACTTTAGGTGAAGGGAAGGACAATATTCAATACACAGAAGGTCAGCTCAACTGAAAGGACCAAAAGCAAAGAAGTTTCTGGGATAAACTGAATGCTTCAAAGGTCAGCAGAGCAAGGGCAGGGGTTTGGGGACTATGGCTTAAGGGGACTTCTAAGTCAATTGGCAAAATAATTCTATTATGAAAACATTCTGCATCCCACTTTGAAATGTGGTGTCTGGGGTCTTAAATGCTAACAAGCGGCCATCTAAGGTGCATCAATTGGTCTCAACCCACCTGGATCAAAGGAGAATGAAAAACACCAAGGTTACACGATAACTATGAGCCCAAGAGACAGAAAGGACCACAGGAACTAGAGACTTACATCATCCTGAGACCAGAAGAACTAGATGGTGCCTGGCCACAACCGATGACTGCCCTGACAGGGAGCACAACAGAGAACCCGTGAGGGAGCAGGAGATCAGTGGGATGCAGACCCCAAATTCTCATAAAAAGACCAGACGTAATGGTCTGACTGAGACTAGAGGAATCCCGTCAGTCATGGTCCCCAAACCTTCTGTTGGCACAGGAGAGGAACCATTCCGGAAGACAACTCATCAGACATGGAAGGGACTGGACAATGTGTTGGAGAGAGAAATGCTGATGAAGAGTGAGCTACTTGTAACAGGTGGACACTTGAGACTGTGTTGGCATCTCCTGTCTGGAGGGGAGATGGGAGGGTAGAGAGGGTTAGAAACTGGTAAAATTGTCACGAAAGGAGATACTGGAAGGGCTGAGTCGTTGAGGGGAGAGTGAGTGGGAGTATGGAGTAAGGTGTATATATGCTTATATGTGTCAGACTGACTTGATTTCTAAACGTTCACTTGAAGCTCAATAAAAATTATTATAACAATATTTATATATATACTTCAAATAATTTTAAAAAAAGGGCAAAAGATATGACTAGACACTTCACTAAAGAAGACATTCAGGTAGCTAACAGATATATGAGGAAATGTTCACGATCATTAGCCATTAGAGAAATGTAGATCAAAGCTACAATGAGATTTCATCTCACTCCAACAAGGATGGCATTAATCTGAAAAACACAAAATAATAAATGTTGGAGAGGCTGTGGAGAGGTTGGAACACTTATACACCGCTGGTGGGAATGTCAAATGGCACAATCACTTCGGAAATCGATTTGGCGCTTCCTTAAAAAGCTTGAAATAGAACTACCATACGATCCAGCAATCCCACTTCCTATAAGAGCCTTCACACGAACAGATATATGCACACCCATGTTTATTGCAGCACTGTTTACAATAGCAAAAAGCTGGAAGCAACCAAGGTGTCCATCAATGGATGAATGGATAAATAAATTATGGTATATTCACACAATGGAATACTGCGCATCGATAAAGAAAAGTGAGGAATCTGTGAAACATTTCATAACATGGAGGAACCTGGAAGGCATTATGCTGAGTGAAATTAGTCAGTTGCAAAAGGACAAATATTGTTTAAGTCCACTATTATAAGAACTTCAGAAATAGTTTAAACTGAGAAGAAAACATTCTTTTGCAGTTATGAGAGGGGGGAGGGAGGGAGGGAGGGTGGGAGAGGGGTATTCACTAATTAGACAGTAGATAAGAACTACTTTAGGTGAAGGGAAAGACAGCACACAATACAAGGGAGGTCAACACAACTGGACTAAACCAAAAGCAAAGAAATTTCCTGAATAAACTGAATGCTTCAAAGGCCATCGTAGCAGGGACAGGGGTCTGGGGACCATGGTTTCAGGGGACATCTAAGTCAATTGGCATAATTAAATCTATTAAGAAAACATTTTGCATCCCACTTTGAAGAGTGGTGTCTGAGGTCTTAAATGCTAGCAAGCAGCCATCTAAGATGTATCAATTGATCTCAACCCACTTGGATCAAAGGAGAATGAAGAACACCAAGGACAAAAGGTGATTACGAGCCCAAGAGACAGAAAGGGCCACATGAACCAGCAACTACATCATCCTGAGACCAGAAGAACTAGCTGGTGCCTGGCTATAACCGATGACACTCCTGACAGGGAACACAATAGAGAACCCCTGAGGGAGCAGGAGAGCAGTGGGATGCAGACACCAAATTCTCATAAGACCAGACTTAATGGTCTGACTGAGACTAGAAGGACCCCAGTGGTCATGGCCCCCAGACCTTCTGTTGGCCCAGGACAGGAACCATTCCCGAAGCCAACTCTTAAGACATGGATTGGACAGGACAATGGGTTGGACAGGAATGCTGGTGAGGAGTGAGCTCCTTGGATCAGGTTGACACTTGAGACTATGTTGGCATCTCCTGCCTGGAGGGGAGATGAGAGGGTGGAGGGTGTTAAAGCTGACGAAACGGACACAAAAAGAGAGAGTGGAGGGAGAGTGTGGGCTGTGGCATTAAGGGGAGAGTAATTGGGAGTGTGTAGCAAGGTGTATATGGGTTTTTGTGTGAGAGACTGACTTGATTTGTAAACTTTCACTTAAAGCACAATAAAAATTATTTTAAAAAAAAAACTTCCAACAAAGAAAAGCCCTGACCCTGATGGCTTCACTGGAGATTTCTACCAAACTTTCAGAGAAGAGTTAACACCACTACTACTAAAGGTATTTCAGAGCATAGAAAAGGATAGAATACTCCCAAACTCATTCTATGAAGCTGGCATATCCCTGATACCAAAACAAACTAAAGACACCACAAAAAAAAAAAAAAAAAGAAAATTACAGACCAATATCCCTCATGAACTTAGACACAAAAATCCTCAAAAAATTCTAGCCAATAGAATTCAACAACATATAAAAAAAATAATTCACCATGAACAAGTGAGATTCATAACCAGGTATGCACAGATGGTTCAACATTAGAAAAACAAATAATGTAATCCATCACATAAATAAAACAAAAGACAAGAACCACATGATCTTGTCAGTTGACAGAGAAAATGCATTTGACAAAGTCTAACACCCATTCATGATAAAACATCTTAGTAGAATAGGAATAGAAGGAAAATTTCTCAACATAATAAAGGGCATTTATACAAAGCCAACAGCCAACATCATCCTAAATGGAGAGAGGTTCGAAGCATTCCCCCTGAGGAACTAGGCAAGGATGCTGTTTATCACCTCTTTTATTCAACATTGTGCTGGAGGTCCTAGCCAGAGCTATTAGGCAAGATAAAGAAATAAAGGGCATCTAGATTGCCAAAGAAGTAAAAGTATGTCTATTTGTAGATGACATGATCTTATACACAGAAAACCCTAAAGAATCCTCAAGTAAACTACTGAAACTAATAGAAGAGTTTACTAGAGTATCAGGATACAAGATAAACATACAAAAAACAGTTGGATTCCTCTACACCCACAAAGAGAGTGTTGAAAAGGAAATCATCAAATAAAAATACCATTTACAATAAGAAGGTAAAATATTTAGGAATAAATTTAACTAGAGATGTGAAAGACCTATACAAGGAAAACTACAAGACACTACTTCAAGAAACCAGAAGACACCTACAGAAGTGGAAAAACATACCTTGCTCATGGATAGGGACACTCAACATTGTAAAAATGTCTATTCTGCCCAAAGCAATCTACAAATACAATGGAATCCTGATCCAAATACCTGTGACATTTTTGAATGAGATAGAGAAACAAATCACCATCTTCACATGGAAGGGGAAGAGGCCCCAGATAAGTAAAAAAACCAAACCCATTGCCGTCAAGTCAATTCTGACTCATAGCGACTCTATAGGACAGAGTAGAACTGCCCCCACAGAGTTTCCAAGGAGCGCCTGGCAGATTTGAACGGCTGACCCTTTGGTTACCAGCTGTAGCACTTAGCCACTAGGCCACCAGGGATAAGTAAAGCATTACTGAAAAAGAAGAACGAAGTGGGAGGCCTCACTCTACCTGATTTTAGAACATACTATACTGCCACAGTAGTCAAAACAGCCTTGTACTAGTACAACAGATACATAGACCAATTGAACAGAATTGAGAATCCAGGCATAAATCCATCCACATATGAGCAGCTGATATTTGACAAAGGCCCAAAGTCTGTTAAATGGGGAAAAGACAGTCTCTTTAACAAATGGTGCTGGTTTAACTTGGTATCCATCTGCAAAAAAATGAAACAAGACCCATACCTCACATCATGCACAAAAAAACTCAAAATGGATCAAAGACCTAAACATAAAATCTAAAACGATAAAGATCATGGAAGAAAAAATAGGGACAACATTAGGAGCCCTAATACATGGCATAAACATTATACAAAACATTACTAACACTGTACAAACACCAGAGGAGAAATTAGATAACTGGGATCTCCCAAAAGTCAAACACCTATGCTCATCCAAAGACTCTACCAAAAGAGTAAAAAGATTACCTACAGACTGGGAAAAAGTTTTTAGCTATGACATTTATGATTAGCGTCTGATCTCTAAAATCTGCATGTTACTGCAAGAATTCAACAACAAAAAGACAACCCAATTAAAAAATAGGCAAAGGATATGAACATGCACTTCACTAAAGAAGACATTCAGGTAGCTAACAAATATATGAGGAAATGCTCATGATCATTAGCCATTAGAGAAATGAAAATCAAAACTACAGTGACATTCCATCTCACTCCAACTAGGCTGGCATTAATCCCCAAAACACAAAATAATAAATGTTGGAGAGGTTGTGAAGAGACTGGAACACTTATACACTGGTGGTGGGAATATAAAATGGTACAACCATTTTGGAAATCATTTGGAGCTTCCTTAAAAAGGTAGAAATAGAACTATCATACAATCCAGCAACCCCACTCCTTGGAATATATCCTAGAGAAATAAAAGCCTTTACACTAACAGATATATGCACACCCATGTTCATTGCAGCACTGTTTACAATAGCAAAAGGGTTGAAGCAACCAAGGTGCTCATCAATGGAAGAATGGATAAATAAATTATGGCATATTCACACAATGGAATACTATGCGTATATAAAGAACAAAGATGAATCTGAAACATCTCCCAACATGGAGGAATCTGGAAGGCATTATGTTGAGTGAAATTAGTCAGGTGCAAAAGGACAAATATTGTATGTTTGAAACTACTGTTATAAGAACTCGAAAAATAGTTTAAACAGAGAAGAAAATATTCTTTGATGGTTACGGGGGGGAGGGAAAAAGGGAGGGAAAGCTGTATTCACTAATTAGATAGTAGACAAGAACTAACTTAGGTGAAAGGAAAGACAACACACAATACAGAAGAGGTCAGCACAACTGGACTAAACCAAAAGCAAAGAAGTTTCCTAAATAAACAAATGCTTCAAAGGCCAGTGTAGCAGAGACAGGGGTTTGGGGACCATGGTTTCAGGGGACATCTAGGTCAATTGGCATAATAAAATTCTGCATCCCATTTTGGAGAGTGGCGTCTGGGGTCTTAAATGCTAGCAAGTGGCCATGTAAGATGCATCAATTGGTCTCAACTCACGTGGAGCAAAGTAGAATGAAGAACACCAAAGGCACAAGGTACTTATGAACCCAAGAGATAGAAAGGGCACATAAATAAGATACTACATCAGCCTGCGACCAGAAGAACTAGATGGTGCCCGGCTACAGCTGGTGACTGCCATGAAAGGGAACACAAGAGAGGATCCCTGAAGGAGGAGAACAGTGGAACGCAGACCTCAAATTCTCATAAAAAGACCAGACTTAATGGCCTGAGTGAGACTGGAAGGACCCCAGAGGTCATATTCTCCAGACCTTCAGTTAGCCCAAGACAGGAACCATTCCAAAAGCCAACTCTTCAGATAAGGCTTGGACTGGCCTATAAGACAGTAAATGATACTGGTGAGGAGTGAGCCTCTTCAATCAAATAGATACATGAGACTATGTAGGCAGCACCTGTCTGGAGGGGAGACGCAAAGGCTGAGGGAGACAGAAGCTGGCTGAAAGGACACAGGAATACAGACTGGAGAGAAGGAGTGTGATGTCTCATTAGGCAGAGAGGAACTAGGAGTATATAGCAAAGTACATATAAGTTTTTGTCTGAGAGACTGACTTGATTTGTAAACTTTCACTTAAAGCACAATAAAAAAAAATTTTTTAAAGCCTTTGAAGAAGTGGGAGGCCTCACTCTACCTGATTTTAGAACCTATTATACAGCCACAGTAGTCAAAACAGCCTGGTACTGGTACAATAACAGGCACATAGACCAATGGAACAGAATTGAGAACCCAGATATAAATCCATCCATATATGAGCAGCTGATATTTGACAAAGGCCCAGTGTCAGTTAATTGGGGAAAAGATAGTCTTTTTAACAAATGGTGCTGGCATAACTGGATATCCATTTGCAAAAAAATGAAACAGGACCCATACCTCACACCATGCACAAAAACTAACTCCAAGTCGATCAAAGACCTAAACATAAAGACTAAAACGATAAAGATCGTGGAAGAAAAAATAGGGACAACCCTAGCAGCCCTAATACAAGGCATAAACAGAATACAAAACATTACTAAAAATGACGAAGAGAAACCAGATAACTGGGAGTTCCTAAAAATCAAACACCTATGCTCATCTAAAGACTTCGCCAAAAGAGTGAAAACACCACCTACAGACTGGGAAAGAATTTTCAGCTATGACATCTCCGACCAGTGCCTGATCTCTAAAATCTACATGATTCTGTCAAAACTCAACCGCAAAAAGACAAACAACCCAATCAAGAAGTGGGCAAAGGATATGAACACACACTTCACTAAAGAAGGTATTCAGGCAGCTAACAGATACATGAGAAAATGCTCTCGATCATTAGCCATTAGAGAAATGCAAATTAAAACCACGATCAGATTCCATCTCACTCCAACAAGGCTGGCATTAATCCAAAAAACACAAAATAATAAATGTTGGAGAGGCTGCGGAGAGGTTGGAACTCTTATACACTGCTGGTGGGAATGTAAAATGGTACAACCACTTTGGAAATCTATCTGGTGCCAAACAGTTAGAAATAGAACTACCATACAACCCAGAAATCCCACTCCTCGGAATATACCCTAGAGAAACAAGAGCCTTCAGACGAACAGATATGTGCACACCCATGTTTATTGCAGCTCTGTTTCCAATAGCAAAAAGTTGGAAGCAACCAAGGTGTCCATCAACGGATGAATGGGTAAATAAATTGTGGTATATTCACACAATGGAATACTACGCATCGATAAAGAACAGTGACGAATCTGTGAAACATTCCATAACATGGAGGAACCTGGAAGGCATTATGCTGAGCGAAATCAGTCAGAGGCAAAAGGTCAAATATTGTATAAGACCACTATTATAAGATCTTGAGAAATAGTATAAACTGAGAAGAACACATACTTTTGTGGTTACGAGGGGGGGAGGGAGGGAGGGAGAGGGTTTTTTACTGATTAATTAGTAGATAAGAACTGCTTTAGGTGAAGGGAGGGACAACACTCAATACATGGAAGGTCAGCTCAATTGGACTGGACCAAAAGCAAAGAAGTTTCCAGGATAAAATGAATGCTTCAAAGGTCAGCGGAGCAAGGGCACGGGTTTGGGAACCATGGTTTAAGGGGACTTCTAAGTCAATTGGCAAAATAATTCTATTATGAAAACATTCTGCATCCCACTTTGAAATGTGGCGTCTGGGGTCTTAAATGCTAACAAGCTGCCATCTAAGATGCATCAATTGGTCTCAATCCACCTGGAGCAAAGGAGAATGAAGAACACCAAGGTCACACGACAACTAAGAGCCCAAGAGACAGAAAGGGCCACATGAACCAGAGACCTACATCATCCTGAGACCAGAAGAACTAGTTGGTGCCTGGCCACAATCGATGACTGCCCTGACAGGGAGCACAATAGAGAACCCCTGAGGGAGCAGGAGATCAGTGGGATGCAGACTCCAAATTCTCATAAAAAGACCATACTTAATGGTCTGACTGTGACTAGAGGAATCCCGGCAGTCATGATCCCCAAACCTTCTATTGGCACAGGACAGGAACCATTCCCGAAGACAACTCATCAGACATGAAAGGGACTGGATGGAGGGTGGGAGAGAGATGCTGATGAAGAGTGAGCTAATTATATCAGGTGGACACTTGAGACTGTGTTGGCATCTCCTGTCTGGAGGGGGGATGGGAGAATAGAGAGAGTTGGAGGCTGGCAAAATTGTCACAAAAGGAGAGACTGGAAGGGCTGACTCATTAGGGGGAGAGCAAGTGGGAGTAAGGAGTAAGATGTATATAAACTTATATGTGACAGACTGACTTGATTTGTAAACGTTCACTTGAAGCTCAATAAAAGTTAATAAAAAAAAAATTTTTTTTAAAAAGCCTTTGAAGAGAAAATTGGCAACCAAGAACAACATATCCTGGAAAACACTTGTTCACAGATGATGGTGAAATTACGACATTTCTAGATAAACTGATATTACGGGAAGATGCAAAAGCGAAACCAAACTTACAAGAATTATTCAAGGGAGTCCTCTGGTTTGAGAATAAACAACAATCTGAATCTAGGACACAAGATTGTACTAGCCAGATAACAACCTAGGAAATGAACTCTCGAGAACTATCCAAAACAAAAGATTTACAATAGGGAACCAGGGAGGTTAATTTGCAAATGACAACAAAGTCAGAACAATGAAAGACGGAATAAACAGCGTAGGTATAGAACTTTCTAACGGAGAGGAAGGCAAAGTGATACCAAATAATAATATAGTCATTTAAATCTAGGAAGACAACGGTAAATTTCAAGGTAACCACAAAGAAATTTAAACCTACTCATCAAAATAAAGAAGACAGAAAGTCTCAGGAAAAACAAAATCTATACAAAAAAAAAGAAAGGAATAAAAAAAAAAACCCACAAAAGTCATTCAGTACAGAAGAGTAAGAGGAAAAATAAATCATCAGCATCACCAAAAAAGCACTATAAAACAGCAATAAACTCACACCTATCACTAATTACACTGAACATAAATGGCCTAAATGCACACATCAAGAGACAGAGAGTGACAGAATGGATAAAAAACAGGATACATCAATATACTGTCTACAAGAGAAGCACCTTAGAAACAAAGACACAAATTTATTAAAAATCCAAGGATGGAAAAAAATATACCAAGCAAACAGCCACCAAAAGAGAGCAGGAGTGGCAATACTAATCTCAGATATAATAGACTTTGAAACAAAATCCACCGTAAAGGACAAAGAAAGGCACTATATCATGATTAAAGGGACAATCCAGCATTAAGACATAACCATAGGATGTAGAAACACTAAATAGACAAGAGATAAGTGTAACTTCGGTGAAGGGTAAGACAGTACACAATACTGAGAAAGTCAGTACAGCTTGTTCAGGGTAAGGTCATGAAAGCTCCATGGACAAATCCAAACTCCCTGAGGGACCCAATTACTGGGCTGAGGGCTCTGGGTACCATGGTCTCGGGGAACATCTAACTCAATTGGCATAACATAGTTTATAAAGAAAATGTTCTACATTCTGCTTTGTTAAGTAGCATCTGGGGTCTTAAAAGCCTGTGAGGCCATCTAAGATATTCTACTGGTCTTACCCCTTTCAGGAGCAAGGGAAAATGAAAAAAACTGAAGACACGAGGGAAAGATTAGTCCAAAGGACCACAACTACCATGCCCTCCAGCAGATTGAGTTCAGTACAAGTAGATGGTGCCCGGCTACCACCACAGACTGCTCTGACAGGGATCGTAATAGAAGGTCCCAGACAGAGCTGGAGAAAAATGTAGAACAAAATTCTAACTCACAAAAAAAGAGCAGACTTACTGGCATGACAGAGACTGGAGAAACCCCAAGAGTATGGCCTCTGGGCACCCTTCGAGCTCAGTAATGAAGTCACTCGGAGGTTCACATGTTAGCCAAAGATTATACAGACCCATAGGACAAAATGAGACTAAAGGGGCACTCCAGCTCAGGGGCAAGGACTACAAGGTAGGAAGGGACAGGAAAGCTTGTAATAGAGAAACCAAGGCCGATAAGGGAGAGTACTGATGTGGCATGGGATTGTTAAAAAATGTCATAAAACAATATATGTACTGTTTAATGAGAAGCTAGTTTGTACTGTAAACTTTCATCTAAAGTACAATAAAAAAAAATCAGCCAATGAAAACCCTATGGATCCATAGTCCATCTTGGTGATGGTAGACTTTTGGCTCGGTTGCACATGGGGTTGCCATGAGTCAGGGGTGACTTGACAGAAACTAACAACAACAATTTTGCATGAGGCTAAATAGTTCTCCCAGAACCAGTTATCTTTGGCTGAAGGGTGAACCTTGATGTGTAGCATTGTAGTAAGTTTTGAAATCAGTAAGTATGGGGCCTCCAAATATTGTTTTTCAAAATTGTTTTGGCTATTTGGAGGTCCATGCAATTCCATATGAGATTTAGGATCGGCTTTTCCAGTTCTTCAAAAAAGTTCATTGGAATTTTGATAGGAGTTGCACTGAATCTACAGATATTTGTAAAGTTTTCTAATCCATGAACACAGGGTGTCTTCCACGTATTTAAGTCTTCTTTAATTTTTTTCAGCAATATTTTGTTGTTCTTTTGTGTCCAAATCATTTCATCCTTGGTTAATTTTACTCCTAAGTATTTTATTCTTTTATACTACAAGGAAACCCTGGTGTTATAAGGAAACCCTGGTGGCCTAGTGGTTAAGTGCTACAAAATGCTAACCAAAAGGTCAGCAGTTTGAATCCACCAGGCACTCCTTGGAAACTCTATGGGGCTGTTCTACTCTGTCCTATAGGGTCGCTATGAGTTGGAATCGACCCAGTGGCAATGGGTATACTTTTATAAATGTAATTGTTTTCTTAATTTATTTTCATATTGTTCATTACATCTGATATTTTGTGTTGATATTGCAACTGTGCTGAAAGTATTTATTACCTCCAGCAGTTTTTGTGGATTCTTCAGTATTTTCTATATAACATCATGTAATATGTGAATAGGGGTTGTTTTACTTCTTCCTTTCCAATTTGGATCTCATTTACTTCTTTTTATTACCTAATTACTCTAACTAGGCGTCCTGGTGACACAGTGGTTAAGCACTCAGTTGACAATCGCGAGGTCAGTGGGCTGAACCCACCAGCCACTCAGTAAGAGAAAGACGTGGCAGTCTGCTTCTGTAAAGATGGTGGTTGTTGTTAGGTGCCATCGAGTTGGTTCCAACTGGTAGCAACCTAACTATGTGGTCTCTCCTGGAGAATGTTCCATATGCCCTTGAGAAGAACAAATATTCTGTTGTTGTTGGATGAAGTTTCCTATTGATGTCTGTTAGTGTTTATAGTTTATAGTGTTGTCTAAGTTTTCTTTTTTTATTTATCTTCTGGTTAGTTGCTCTATTATTTTAAGTAGTGTATTAAAGTCTCCAACTGTTATTGTTGAAATGTGTATTTCCCCTTCATTTCTGCCAGTTTTTATTTCATCTATTTTGGGGCTTTGTAATTAACTGCAGGTATGTTTATAATTGTTCTATAATCCTGATGGATTGACTCTTACCATTATAAATTACCTCTCTTTATCTGTAGTAACACATTTTGTTTTAAAGCTTATTTTGAAATATATTAGTATGATTACTTCAGTTTTCCTGTGGTTGCCGTTTACATGATATGTCTTTTTCCATTCAATCTAATTGTATCTTTGAATCTAAAATGTGTCTCCTGTAGACAACACATAGTTTAATCATTTTTTATTAGGTTGTTTAATTTACATTTGATTGTATTATTGATATACCTGGGTTTGGTCTGCCATTTTGTTTTCTGTATTTCTTATGAGATTTTAGAGTCCTTGGGTGTGTTCTATTCTGTCCTATAGGGTCGCTATGAGTCACAATCGACTCGATGGCAGTGGGTTTGGTTTTTTGTTTTTTGGGTGTGTAAATTTTTAACACATTTGGCTGCTAATCATCAGGTTGGTAATTCAAACCCACCCAGAGGCTCTTCAGAAGAAAGCCTTAGTACTCTCCTTTCAAGAGGTTGCAGTTTTGAAAACCCTATGGAGCACAGCTCTACTCTGATAATATGGAATCGCCCTGAGTTGGAATTGACTTGATGACAACAGGTTTGTGTTTAGTTTTGGATCTCTTCCTTTACTACTTTCTTTTACATTGAGTGAACATTTTATAACGTAGCATTTTAATTTCATCACTGATTTTTTCACTACATATGTATATGTAAAAAAATGTTTATTTTTGTTTTCAGTGAAGGTTTACACAGCAATTTAGGTTCCTATTCAACAAGTTCTATACAAATCATTCAGTGACATTGGTTATACTCTTCACAATGTGGAAACATTTTCATTATTTCTTTTCTAGTTGTTCCATTTCCATTAATCTAGTTTCCCTGCCTCCTTGAATTCTCAGTTTTGCTTTAAAGTAATTGTTGGCCATTTGGTCTCATACAGATGATTTTTTTAAAGGAGCATAGTATTCTTTATTTTGTGAGCTAATCTGCTATTTAGCTAAAAGGCAATCTTGGGCTAGTTTCATTTCAAGGTTTAGAGATTATCTCAGGCAATAGTCTCAGGGAGTCCTGCAATCTCTACCACTCTAGTAAGTCTGTTTTTTGTTTGTTTTTTTTTCAGGAATTTGAGGTTTTGTATCACATTTTTCTCCCATTCTATCAGGGTCCATCTATTATTGGACAAAGATTCTTGCCTGACAGCTTTTTCTTTGAGCACTTTGAATATGTTATCCTACTATCTTCTGGCCTCCATTGTTTTTGCTGAGAAGTAAACTGTTAATGTTATTGGAGTTCCCTCGTAAGTGATGCATTGTTTTTCTTTTGCTACTTTCAAGATTTTCTCCTTGTCCTTGACTTTCAGCAGTTTTACTACGATGTGTCTGTTGGTGGGTCTCTGTGTTTATCCCACTTGGCATTCATTAATGCTTCCTGTACGTGTGGATTATTGTTTTTCAGAACATTTGGAAAGTTTTCAACCATTATTGCTTCAAATATTTTTTCTTCTCCTTTTTCCTCATTCTTATACTCCCTTTACACATATGTTCCTGCACTTAATGGTGTTCCACATTTCTCTGAAGCTGTTTCTTTTTCTTCATTCTTTTTTATCTCTGTTCCTTGACTTGTATAATCTCTATGGATCTGTTATCAAGTTTGCTAATTCTTTCCTCTGCCAGTTTAAACCTACTGTTGAGTCCTTCTAGTGAATTTTTGTTTCAGTTATTGTACTTTTTCAACTCCCAAATTTCCATTTGGTTCATTTTTATAATTTCTATGTTTAGATTAATGTTCTATTTTATATGACATTGTTATAACTTCATTTACTTCTTTAATCATGGCTTCCTTTAGTTCTGTGAACATATTTATAATATCTACTAATAAATATTTTTCTGTTTTCGCTCACAGGCAATTTACAGTGCCACTTTTTTTCCTATGTATGCCTCATAATTTTTTGTTTTGTTTAGATAATATATTGTAGTAACTGTGGGTACTAGTCCTCCCCCCTCACCCCCAGGACTCATTGTCGTTATTTGCTTCTTTATTTTTTAGTGACTGGCTGGGTTATTTTTGTAAAGTCTACTTCCCCCCTACCTTTGATGTTGCTCCTCAGGGAGGTGCAGCTTTGGCCATGCCCACAGTCGCCTGAGGATGACAATGGTACTGGTAATAGTATCTTGCACTCTTTCCCTGACCACACTCAGATGTTAAGCTCCACTAATTGCAGATTGCTCTGTTGTTTTTAACAATAGTCTGAGGAATGAAATCATCTACAAAATAATCCAATTAAAATGTGGCTACTTTGAGGAATAGTTTCTGAGGTCAGTGTTTAATATTTGTTCTAAGCCCAGGAGGTCTCGTCCCATCTTCTTATTCCAGGTCCTCTCTTGAAAACTAGCTGGCCTACTGTCAAGGCTGTGTCTTCATCAGATCCACAAATCTACTGCCAATTGCCCTTTACTACTACCTATGCTGTTCTCAAGAGTGCCCTTAGGTTTAAACTTCTCCACTCACTGTTGCAAATGCAGCCAGTTTCTTTGGGAAGAGATTAGTAGCTATTGATTTTAAAGCTTGCTTCCCAGGGCAAAATCTCTGATTCAGAGCTTTGGAGCTGAGAATGTTGCTATCCCTTCTACTGTATGAGCTGAATGTTTGGTGAGTAAAGGGAAGTAGCTTAATGTTCTCTCAGTTTGTCTGTTATGTTGTGGATCCACCATCTTGCAAGATGTGGAAAGGCTATCAGTGTCCCCATATTCTCAGTGCACTATGCCAGGGCAGAACCTCCATTTCACGAGTGGGTTTTGGGCAAAAAAAAAGGGAGACCCCCCACATCTCAATCACACTTATGAAATATATAGCCTCATTAACAGTCAGCTGAGGACAGAATGAGAAACGCTGAATTCCTGTTTCTCCTGTGAAGAAAGTCTTCTGGCTAGGACCTGGGGGAAAACAAGACCCGTGTCCTTGGCTAAATCAGTTTGAAGGGAAGACTATGCCTCACTGAGCTAGAAGCAGCAGGAAGGGAGACATACTGGTTCACATGCCATGCAAATTTTTGTCATTTTACTTTTTTGTATCAGTCAGGGTTCTCTAGAGAAAGAGAACCAGTAGGAGACACACACACTCACTTATTTATTTTAAGAAATTGGCTCACATGATCATGGGGCTAGCAAGCTGGAAACTCAGGTAGGAACTGATGTTTCAGTCTTGATTTTGATATCTGTAGGGCTGACCATCAGGTTGGAAACTTGACAGAAGTTTATGCTGCAGTCTTGAGGAAGAATTTCTTGTTTTTCAGGACACTTCAGTTTTCTCTCTTAAGGCCTCCAACTAGCTGGATGAGATCTAGCCATATTATTGACGTTAATCTCCTTTACTTGAAGTCAACTGATAGTAGATGTTAACTATATCTACAAAATACCTTCACAGCAGCACCTAGATTGATGTTTGACCAAATAACTGGCCTAGGCAAATTGACACAAAAGGTAACTATCACAATTTTCTTTATGAAATATTTCTCCATTTGCTCCTTGCCCTTAGGGCCATTTCCAGAGGTTTAGTTTTTTAATTTTTTAAAATAATTTTCATCAGTTTTATTGGGGGACAGATCAGTGGACCTCCCTCACACTGTCTTGCTGAAATTCATTCATTTTGGAAGTATACTACTGCTCAATATAGAATTCTCGGTTGACTTTTTTTTTTCCCAGCATTTCAAATGTATCATCTCACTGTCTTCTGGTCTCCATGGCTAGTGATGAGAAATAAGCTGTTAATCTTACTGAGGATCGCTTGTGTGTAATATGTTGATTCTCTCCTACGGCTTTCAGAGTCTCTTTCTTTTGACAGTTTAATTATAATGTGTTTTGTTGCAGATCTCTTTTGAATTCATCCTGTTTGATGTTTTTTGAGATTCTTGGATGTGTAGATTCATGCCTTTCAGCAAATTTGGGGGATTTTCAGCCACTATTTCTTCAAATATTCTCTCTATCGTTTTCTTTCTTCTCTTTCTGGGACTCCCATAATACGTATGCTGGTGCAATTGATGGTGTCCTACAGGTCCCATGGGCTCTGTTCATTTTTCTTCATTACTTTTTCTTTCTAGTCCTCCGACTGGATAATTTCAATTGGCCTATTTTCAGAATCACTGATTCTTTCTCCTACCTGCTATAATCTGTTGTTTAAACTTGTAGTGAAATTTTTCATTTTAATTATTGTACTTTTCAACTCCAGTATTTCTATTAGCTTCTCTTTTTATAATTTCTATCTCTTTTTTTGATACTCCTTATTTGTTCATACATTGTTCTCCTGGTTTTTTTAGTTCTTCATCCACAGTTTCCCTTAGCACTTTGTGTATATCTGTTGTTGTTAGCTGCAATGGAGTCAACCCCATACGTGACAACCCCATACACAAAGGAAAGAAATCCTGCCCAGTTCTGCATTACCCACATAATCAGTTGTGAAACAGATGGTTGCAATGCATAGGGTTTTCGCTGAGTGATTTTGGGGAGTAAATGGCCAGATCTTCTGGAAGTACATCACCAGACCTTTCTTTCTAGTTGAAAGGCAGTTCCTCAAGGAACTGCCAGACAGGTAAAAATACACAACCACAAATTTTTCCAGAAAAAATACTGTATTGCTCCCCTTGCATCAGCAAGCTTCCCTAGCAGTGCTGACCACTATCCCCATGGCTGCTGCCAAGGTGCGGATTGAAGGATGATAAGTGTGTAAGTGAAAGAACCACAACTCTCTCTTACTGAATTTCCACAGCCTCTTTCTTCATTAAGCACTACCTTGGTTGTTATGAGTGTTTGATTAGAATCCAGAGTTCTGAAAAAGTTGATTATGGTTTTTCATTTGTTTTTTTTTTTAAATTTGCCAATTTATTGGTTGCTTTAGTGGAGGGCCTGATTCTTGGATTGTCCTACCCCACCATTTTATGTGATGAGCTCCATGAGCTTTTCACCTAATGTTTTAGCAATCATTGTTGATAATTGCCTTGATTTATTAATGAAATGCTTATAATTTTTCTTACAAGAAATACTGCAATAATTATTTCTTTATATAAATCTGTTGAAAGATGACCAATTGCTTTCCAATTACACATTCTTAAAAGTGAGTTTGCTGAGCTACAAAATGCACTTATTTTAAGATTTTTGATACAAATTTCACTTTAAATTCAGTATTGTTTCCCAACAACCTTGCCAACTTTGATTATTCTCCTTTAAAAAGTCTAATTGCCTTCTAGTACGTTGCACACTGCCTGGTGTCTTAAAAGCTTGCAAGTGGTCATCCAAGGTACTAATTGGTCTGTATTTGCCTGGAGAACAGAGGAAGGAGAGTCAGGAATAGAAGAAAGAAATGGAATGTGTGGCTAATTACCTCCATGAACAGCTGCTTCCTTTGCCATGAGACCAGAAAAACTGGAGGGTGCCCAGCTACCATTACTGAACAATTTGATCAAAGATTCTATAAAAGGATCCTAATCAAAAATGGGAAATGCAGGACGGAATTGCAAATTCTTATGGAATCCAGACTTTGTGGAGCCATGGAGGGTGGAGAAGCCCTGAAACTATTGTCCTGAGATAATCTTAAACCTTAAGCCAAAAATAACTCCTGAGGTCTTCTTAAAACCTAACAATAGTTCTGCTTAACTAGTAAAGAATGCCTGCCTTCAGTATTGTGCCCTTTTAAGAACTATTTATATGGGATCAAATTGGCAACAGCAACTGAAAAGATTAGACAGAAAACTTAGGGAGCAGTGGGTTTACTTTAACGGAAGAGGAACAACTCAGAAAAGGAGGGTGAAAATGGTGCACAACTCAAAGAATGAAACCAATGTCACTGAATTATACATGTAGAAACAGTGAATTGGTGTATGTTTTGCTGTGGATATTATCAACAGCAACAACAAAATAAATTATTAAAAAGTCTAATTGTTCAATCGTTTTATTTTTTTAATCTTACTATTTGTTTTATTTTATTGTGTTTTAGATGAAAGTTTACAGCTTAAGTTAATTTCTCATTCAAAACTTTATATATATATTGTTTGGTAGCATTAGTTGCAATCCCCACAATGTGACAGCATGCTCCCCCTTTCCACCCTGGGTTTCCTGCATCCATTCATCCAGTTCCTGTCCCTTCCTGCCTTTTCGTCTAGTTTTTTGGGCATGAGTTGCCCATTTCATCTCATATGTTTGGTTGAACTAAGAAGCATGTTCTTCACATGTGTTATTTTTTGTATTATAGGCCTGTCTAATCTTGTCTGAAAAGTGGACTTTGGGAGTGGTTTCAGTTCTGAGTTTGCAGTGTCTGTGAACCATAGTCTTGGGGTTCCTCCTGTCTCTGTCAGATAAGTATGTCTGGTCTTTTTTTGTGAATTTGAATTCTGTTCTACATTTTCCTCCCATTCTGTCTGGGACTCTGTTGTGATCCCTGTCAGAGCAGCTGGTGGTGGTAGCTAGGCACCATCTAGTTCTTCTAGTCTCAGGCTGGTGGAGTCTGGTTCACGTAGCCCTTCAGCCCTTTAGGCTAAATATTTTCCTTGTGTCTTTGGTTTTCTTCACTTTCCTTTCCTCCAGATAAGATGGTACCAAAAGATGTATCTTAGATGGCTGCTCACCAACTTTTAAGATCCCCAATGCTTCTCAACATCAATCATTTTCAACATGAACAATCATTTATATAGTATTTATTTAATATCTATATTCAAAAAGTATTTGAGGTGAGAAATTTATTTCCCGATTTGTTTTATTCATCCATTCTTTCTGTATTTCATTCCATTGACCTTCAAATCCTCATAAGATTCTCAAATTTTTGGTCTCAGTTTTCCTTTACACTGTGAAAAGTTATTGAGGACTTCAAAGAGCTTTTGTCTGTAAGGCTTATGTCTACTGATGTTTACTGGATTAGAAGTTAAAATTGAAAAAATTGGAAATGATTTCATTAAAAAACAAAAATAATCCATCATAAATTAATATAACCTATAGTTATGGAAAGTAACAAAACTACTCCTCCCCCCAAAAATAGAGAATAGTGGCATTATTATTATTATTATCATTATTATTATTGCAAATATCTTTAGTGTCTGGCTTAATAGAACACAGTTTAATTTTCATAGCTGCTTCAGCATTCAATCTGGGGTCTTAAAAGAATGTAAGGGGCCATCTAGGATACTCCACTGGTCTCACCCCTTTGGGAGCAAAGAAGAATGAAGAAAACTAAAGATACAAGGGAAAGATTAGTCCAAAGGACTAATGGACCACATCTACCACGACTTCCACCAGACTGAGCCCAGTACAAATATATGATGCCCAGCTACCACCACTGACTGCTCCGACAGGGATCACAACAGAGGGTCCTGGACAGAGCTGGAGAAAAATGTAGAACAAAATTCTGACTCAAAAAGAAAGACCAAACTTACTGGTCTGACAGAGACTGGAGAAACCCTAAAGGTATGGCCCCCAGATACCTTTTCAGCTCAGTAATGAGGTTACTCCTGAGGTTCACCCTTCAGCCAAAAATTGAACTGGGCCATGGAACAAAACAAGACTAAAGGAGTGCACTAGCCCTGGGGCAGGGACTGGAAGGCAGGAGGGAACAGGACAGCTAGTAACAGGGAACCCAGGGTTGAGAAAGGAGAGCGTTGGCATGTCATGGGGTTATTAACCAATGTCATAGAACAATGTGTGTACTGACGGATGAGAAACTAGTTTGTTTTGTAAACCTTCATCTAAAGTACAATTTAAAAATTTTTTAAGTGTTATTGTTTTAATGAAAATAGTTTGACTTTGAGGACCCCTACAAGAGACTTCCAGGAGTCTCAGGAGCATCCTTTGAAAACTACGGAGGTAAAGGATCATATTTCCTAAAGTATACTTTCATTTTTTTCTTTAAATTTTATTTATTTTGTTGTCATTGTTGAGAATATATATAGCAAAACATACATCAATTCAATAGTTTCTCCATGTACAATTTACTGATATTGATTACATTCTTTGAGTTGTGCAACCATTCTCACACTCCTTTTCTGAGTTGTTCCTTCCTCATTAACATAAACTCACTGTCCCCTGAGGTTCCCATCCAATCTTTCAAGTTGCTCTTATCAATTTGATTCCATATAGATAGTTCTTAGAACAGCATAATGCTCATAACAGGCCTTTTTTACTAGTTAAGCTGAAGTATCCAGCACTCCTCTGTCAGTTTGTTGTACTGTGGCGGGTTGTGTGTGGCTGTGGTGCTGAAAGCTATACCACCAGTATTTCAAAGACCAGCAGAGTCACCCTTGGAAGACAGGTTTCAGTGAAGCTTCCTGACTACAACAGGCTTGGAAGAAAGACCTGGCAGTCTACTTCTGAAAAAATTGACCAATAGAAACCTTATAAATAGCAGCAGAACATTGTCGGATATAGAGCCCAAAGATAAGCCCCTCAGGGATGGAAGGTATTCAAAATACAACTGGTGAAGGGCTGCCTCCTCAAAGTAGAGTTGGCATTAATGACATCGATGTAAAACTTTCAGCACCTTCAGTTGCTGAAATACAACCTGGAGTATATCCCTCCTGAATGTAGAGACCCTCTCAAGAACGGATTTCATACACTGAACACTAACTAATGAACAAAGACCAGACAAGTTATGGAATGACATCAAGAACATCATACATGAAGAAAGAAAAAGATCATTAAAAATACAGGAAAGAGGAGGGTGGAGCCAAGACAGCAGAATAGGTAGATGCTTCATGTCATTCCTCTTACAAAACAAAACAAAACAAAAAACTGAATTGGATATATATGACCATGTGGGAACCTTAATCATCAAAAACAAAGCTGAAGACACAGGTGGAAGGAGAGACAACTCAAAAACAGTGGAAATGGGGAATTACAGATCATGGGATCACTGGGATTCTGCTAACTGAATCTGCACAGTGCAACAGGTTAAAGCAAGCAGCAATATTCCAAGCTGAAACCACTAGTTCTGGTGCAGTCAAGCAGCAGGGAATCTGTACACACCTCCAGAAACAAACAGGAGTGACACCAGACCTGCAAAAGTTAAGTGCAAGCTCCCAAGCCTCTACACATGCACTATAACCTTCCCGCACCAGAGCTCCATGGCCAAGGAGCACTCCCTTCTCCTCATCCATCCTCCTCCCTGCTATGACACTAGTCCCATGACATTCAACACTGCCATGCCCCCTAAGCCACGAACTCAAAGCTGGGTCCAGTGGCACCCACTCCTTCACCCAGCTACTGACATAGGAGGACCACAGACTTGCAGTGCCCTTCATCCTCACCAATCACCCACTCCAGTGCCTTGTGGGCTGACCCAACACCGTATGCCCTCCGTAGAATAAAATGGGCAGGGCATCCACCTGAAGCCCATTTTCATCTGTAGCAGCCAAATAGGACCTGTAGATTTGTGACATTCAACACTGCCGTACCTCCTAAGAAGGGACCTCACTCACTCACACCAGGGCCCTGAGGACCGGTGATGCTACCCACTCCTCTAGTTACCCATGACAGGGGTGTGAGAATTAGTGGTGCTTCCCAATCCTTCCTCAGCACCATTTTTGTTTGTTTGTTTTTGCCTGTTTTTTTCATTTTGTCATTGTTGTCTTTTCATCTCCCTTTCTCCCTTTCCTTTCTCTCACCCACCTAGCCCCATGCTCTGCCATCCCCCCAGCCCATCTTGACAGGCTGTGCTGTACCAACCAGCTAGAGAGCTTCTGGCACACAGCCTCCCCGAGTCTGCACCATCCCCACAGGTTGGTTTGCTCAGCACAATATTTTTTACATTTCTTTATCTTTCCCCCCCTCCACCATCTAGGTCCTGCACTGGCTCCACCCCTTGCTGATGGGCCATGCTACACTACCCAGTGGGGGAAATATCATCTCACTGCCACCCCAATTCCACCCCATCCCCAATGGCTGACTTCCCCAGCACCGTATTTATTTCGTTGTTGTTTTTGTTTTTGTGTTGTTTTTTCTCTTTTTCCCCCTTCTTTCCTTTCCTTTCCCCTGCCCACTTAGCCTCGTGCACTGCCCACATGCTTTCTTGACAGGCCAAGCTGCACTGCTCAACTGGAGCGCCATCATCACATGGCCTTCCCAGATCTACCCCTCCCCCACCTGCCAGATCCTACCATGTCACCATTTTATCTTTTTCTTTCTTTTTTCTTTTTTTTTTTTGTTACTGTGTCTCTTCTTCTCTTATTTCACTTACCCACTTAGCTCCACACATTACATCTTCTACCTTTCCTCCTGCCTATCTGCACTGCATACTGAGTGCCATACGCTTGAGCAGCATCAGCGCACACCACCAGACCCTGCCTTGCTGTGGCTCTGGCACCACCCCATCAGCCCCAGTACATGCTGGAGACAACCTACCACCTGTACTTGCCCTGCTGCAGCATAGTTGAGTGACTGGCTCTGCTCACCTGGACAAGGCAGTGAGAAGTATTCTTCCACAGACAAGGAAGGGACAAAGCACAGTCAGCCCACCTGCTCAGATATAACCAAATAAAACAAAAAATTAGGATGAAACAAACAAGTCTACCATCAGTAAACAGAGTAAATAGTTCCTGAATGCCCCAAAGACAGCAGGTAATATCAAAACATATTTTTTTAAAAAGGGCACAATGGCTCCAGAAAGCAGCCCAAATAAAACACCAGATGACCTTCAAGTAGAAGAAAAGGCACTGGAACTACCTGATAGGGAATTCAAAATTGTAATATTCAGAGCTCTCCAAAAGTTGAAGAACAACAGAGACAAAAATGAAGAAAAATATAAAAATATTGGAAATACAGGCAAAATCATGGAAGACAGAGCAATGGAAGGATTCAAGAAAATAATACAGGAACAAAATGTCAAAATAAAAAAAAAACTAGAAATCATACAAAAACAGTGATTAGAAATCCAAAAGATAAACAAGATTTCAGAAATGCACACTGTCATAGAAGGTTTTAGGAGAGAATTTGAAAAAATGGAAGGCAGGATCAACAAAATGGAAGACAAATCCTTGCATACCACTTGCTTGAGGAAAAATCAGAGAAAAGGAGGAAGAAAAATGAAATCCTGAGAATGATGTGGAATACAATCAAAACCAAAAATTTGCCTGTGACCGAATTCCAGAACAGGGGGAGAAAATGGAAAACACTATGAGGATCATCGAAAATTTGCTGACAGAAAACTTTCCTAATATCATGAAAGACAGAAACCTGACCGTCAAAGAAGCTCAACGAACTACATATATGACAGATGCCAAAAGAAAATCACCAAGATATATCAAAATCATACTCACTAAAACAAAAGACAAAGAAATCTGAGAACAGCTCAAGAAAAACAAAAAGTCATATACACAGAGGAAACAATAAGACTAAGCTCTGATTACTCAGCAGAAACCATGCAGGCAAGAAGTCAATGGTATGACATACATAAAACCTTGAAAAAAAATTGCCAACCAAGAATAATATATCCTGCAAAACTCTTACTCAAATAAAATGGTGAAATCAGAACATTTCGAGATACACAGGAATTAAGGGAATATGTAAAAACCAAACAAAACTTACAAGAACTATTAAAAGGAATCCTTTGGTTAGAGAAGTGAAAACATCAGACAACAAACTGAATCTAGGACACAAAGGACACAAGACAGCATCAGTTAGTTACCAACCTAGGTAATGAACTCTCAAGGATAAAAAAAAAAAAACTAAAAGATTTACAACAGGGAACCAGAGAGGCTAATCTGTAAATGACAAAAGAGTCAAAACAATGAAAAAAAAAAGAACAATGAAGGTGGGAATAAATGGTGTAGGTATAAAACTTTCAAATGGAGAGGAAGGCAAGGTGATATCACGTAATAAGACTGGTTTAAACTTAGGAAGACAGGAGTAAATTTCAAGGTAACCACAACGAAAGTTAACAAACATAAACACAAAATCTACAAAAATAAAAGAATGAAAAAATCCACAAACAAAAGGAATTTAGCACTAAGAGGAGCAAAGAAAGTACTACAAAATAGCAGCAATAAACTCATGCCTATCAATATTAACACTGAATGTAAATGGCTTAAATGTACTCCTACAGACACAGAGTGGTAGAATGCATAAAAAAAACAAGTCGCATCAATATGATGTCTAGAAAAGATACACCTTAGAAGCAAAGACATAAATGTATTAAAAATCAAAGGATGGAAAAAAATAAATCATGCAAACAGCAACCAAAAAAGAGCAAGAGTAACAACATTAATCTCAGACAAAATAGACTTTAAAACAAAATCCACCATCAAAGATGAAGAATGACACTAAACATGATTAAAGGGATAATGTGCCATGAGGACATAATCATAATAAATATCAATGCACCCAACGACAGGGCTCCTAAATACATAAAACAAACACTAACAGCACTGAAAAGAGAAAATGACAGTTCCAAAATAATAGTAGGAGACTTGAACACACCACTCTCAGAAAGGACAGAACATCTAGTAAGAATCTCAACAAAGATACAGAAGATCTAAATGCCACAATCAACCAACTTGACCACATAGATGTACATAGAACACTCCAACTAACAGCAGCAAAGTACACATTCCTTTTCAATGCACGTGGAATGTTCTCCAGAATAGACCACATCTTAGGCCACAAAGCAACCCTCAACAAAATCCAAAACATCAAGATAATACAAAGCATGTTCTCTGATCACAGCACCATAAAAGTTGTAATTAATAACAGGAAGAGCAAGGGAAAAAAATCAATTACATGGAAACTGAATAACACCTTGCATAAAAACCACCAGGTAATAGAAGAAATTAAAAAATTTGTAGAATCAAATGAGAATGAAAACATATCATACCAAAAACTTTGGGACACAGCAAAGGCAGTACTCAGAGGTCAATTTATAGCAATAGATGCACACATCAAAAAAGAAAAAAGGGACAAAATCAAAACATTAGCTACAAAACTTGAACAAATAAAAACAGAACAGCAAAAGAAGCCCACAATCACCAGAAGAAAGGAAATAATAAAGATCAGAGCAGAAATAAATGAAATAGAGAATAGAAAAACAGACACGAATCGACAAAACCAAAAGTAGGTTCTTTATAAGGATCAACAAAATCAAAAAACCACTGGATGAACTGACAAAAGAAAAACAGGAAAGGACTCAAGTAACCCAAATGAGAAATAAATTGGGGGACATTACGACAGACCCAAATGAAATAAAAAGGATCATATCAAATACAAATTTGAAAACCTAGAGGAAATGGACAAGTTTCTAGAAACACACTACCTACCCAAACTAACACACACTGACGTTCAAAACCTGAACAGACCCATAACAAGAGAAGAAATTGAGAAGGTAATATAAAAAAAACTCCCGACGAAAACAAACCCTGGCCCAGATGGCTTCACTATAGAGTTCTACTAAACATCAGAAAAGAACTAACACCAGTACTACTCAAACTATTTCAGAACATAGAAAAGGAAGGGATACCTCTGAATTCATTCTATGAAGCCGTCATAACCCCGATACCAAAACAAGAAGAAGACAACACAAATACACACACACACAAATACAGACCAATATCTCTCATAAATATAGATGCAAAAATTCTCAACAAAATTCTAGCCAATAGAATTCAGCATCATATCAAAAAATAATGCAAGGCAACCAAGTGGGATTCATACCAGGTAATCAAGGGTGGTTCAATATTAGAAAATCAAGCAACGTAATCACCACACAAATAAAAGAATCACATGATCATCTCAATTGACCCAGAAAAGGCATTCAACAAGGCAGAACACCCATTCCTGATTTAAAAAAAAAAAAAGATAAAATATATATAGAAAGGAAATTCTTCAACATAATGAAGTGCATCTATACAAAATAGCCAACATCATTCTCGAGGGAAAAAGCTGAAAACACTTCCCCTAAGAACAGGATCAAGGCAAGGACACCGTTTGTCACCACTCCTATTTAACATTGTTCTGGAAGTCCTAGCTAGAGCAATAAGGCAAGAAAAAACAATAAAGAGCATTTAAATTGTTAAGGAAGAAATAAAACTGTCCCTATTTGCAGATGATACAATACTATACATAGAAAACCCAAAAGACTCCATGAGAAAACTACTGAAACTAAAAGAAAGATTCAGCATAGTAGCAGGATACAAAATAAACTTATGAAAATCCTACACACTAACAAAGAGAATGACAAAAACAAAATTAGGAAAACAATACCATTTATAAAAGCCCCTAAAAAAATAAAATACTTAGAAATAAATCTAACCAGGGATGTAAAAGACCTATATAAAGAAAACTACAAAACACTACTGCAAGAAACCAAAAGAGATCCACATAAATGGAAAAATATACCATGTTCATGAATAGGTAAAAACAACATTATGAAAATATCCATTCTACCCAAAGCATTTTATAGTTATAGGGCAATCCCAATTCAAATACCAACAGCATTCTTTAAAGAGATGGAAAAGCTAATAGTTAACTTTATATGGAATGGGGAGGGGCCCCAGATAAGTAAAGCACTTTTCAGAAAGAAGAATAAAGAAGGAGGACTTGCACTACCTGATCTCAGAAACTACTATACAGCTACACTAGTCAAAACATCCTGGTACTGGTAGAAGGACAGATAGATTGACCAACTGAACAGAATTGAGAGCCCAGATGTATGTAAATCTATCTACCTATGGTCACCTGATCTTCGACAAGGCCCAAAGTCCATCAAACGTGGAAAAGACAGTGTTTTTAACAAATGGTACTGGCAAAACTGGATGTCCATCTGCAAAAAAATGAAACAGGTGCCATACCTCACACCATATAGAAAAAGTAAATCGAAATGGATCAAAGACCTACATATAAAACCAAAAACTATAAAGATCATACAAAAAAAATAGGATGAAGGCTAGAGGCTCTAATACACAGAATTAAGAAGATAAAAACCATAACTAACAGCACACAAACTCCAGAAGATAAGCTGGATAACTAGGATCTTCTAAAAATTACACACTTAAGTTCATCAAAAGACTTCACCAAAAGATTAAAAAAAGAACCTATAGACTGGAGAAAAAAATTTTGGGGATATGGCAAACATAACAAAGATCTAATCTCTAAAATCTACAGGAAAATCCGATACCTCTACAACACAAAGAAATTAGGCAAAGGAAATGAACAGACACTTCACCAAAGCAGACATTCAAAAAGCTAACAGATACAAGAGAAAATGCTTGAGATCACTGGCCATTAGAGAAGTGCAAACCAAAACCACAATGAGATATCATCTCACCTTGCCATGACTGGCACGGATAAAAAAATAACAGAAAATAACAAACTTTGGAGAGGCTACCAGGAGGCTGAAACTCTTGTGCACTGCTGGTAGGAATGCAAAATGGTACAACCATATTGGAAAAGTACATGCCACTTCCTTAGAAAGTTAGAAACAGAAATAGCGTATGATCCAGCAATCCCACGCCTAGGAATATATCCTAGAGAAATAAGAGCCATCACACAAATAGATTTATGGACACCCGTGTTCATTGCACCATTGTTCAAAATAGCAAAAAGATGGAAACAACCTGGATATCCATCAACAGATGAATGGATGCACAAACTATAGTACATAAACACAATGGAATACCATGCAACAATAAAGAACAATAATGAATTTGGGAAGCATCTCACAACATGGATGAATCTGGAGGGCATCATGCTGAGTGAAATAAGTCCATCACAAAAGGACAAATATTGTATGAGACCACTAATATAAAAACTCTTGGAAAGGTTTACACACACACAAAAAAAACAATCTTTGACGGTTACCAGTGAGGGGAGTGGTGGAGTGGGATAAAACCCTAAATAGACAATACATGAGTGGTAAATGTGGTGAAGGGTAAGACAGTACACCATACTGGGGAAGCCAGCACAACTTGTCCAAGGCAAGGTCATGGAAGCTTCATAGACACATCCAAACTCCCTGAGGGCCCGAATCACTGGGCTAAGGCTGTGGGGACCATGGTCTCAGGGAACGTCTAGCTCAACTAGTATAACACAGTTTATAAAGAAAATGTTCTACATTCTACTTTGGTGAGTAGCATCTGGGGTCTTAAAAGCTTGTGAGCAGCCATCTAAGATACTCCACTGGTCTCACCCCATTGGAAGTAAGGGAGAATGGAGAAAGCTAAAGACACAAGGGAAAAACTAAAGACACAAAAGGCTAATGGACTACAACTACCACAGCCTCCACCAGACTAAGTCCAGCACAAATAGATGGTGCCCAGGTACCACCACTAACTGCTCTGACACGAATCACAATAGAGGATCCTGGACAGAGCTGGGGAAAAATGTAGAATGAAATTCTAACTCACAAAAAAAAGACCAGACTTACTGGTCTGACAGAGACTAGAGAAACCCTGAGAGCATGGACCCCGGACACCCTTATAGCTCAGGAATGAAGTCACTCCTGAGGCTAACCCTTCAGCCAAAGGTTAGATGGGCCCGTAAAACAAAGCAAGGTGAAAGAGGCACACTAGCCCAGGGGCAAGGACAGGAGGTCAGGATGGGACATGAAAGCTGGTAATAGAGAACCCAAGATCAAGAAGGGGAGACTGTTGACAGGTCATAGTGTCGATATCCAATGTCACAAAGTAATATGTGTACTAATTGCTTTGTGAGAAGCTGGTTTGTTCTGTAAGATCTCATCTAAAACACAATAATTTTTTTAACATGCTGTTGGAATTGGATCAGGATTTCTTTGTATCTGTAGATCACTTTGGGTAGAACTGACATTTTCACAATGTTGAGTTTTCCTATCCATGAACAAGGTATGTTTATCCACTTATGTAGGTATCCTTTGGTTTCTTGCAGTACTGCCTTGTAGTTTTCTTTGCATAGGTCTTTTACATCTCAGTTAGGTTTATTCCTAACTACTTCATCTTCTTCGGGGTATGGTAAATGGTACTAATTTGGTGATTTCCTTTTTGAAGTTCTCTTTGTTGGTGTAGAGGAATCCAAATAATTTTTGTAGGTTTATCTTGTATCCTGATGCTTTGCTGAAATCATCTATTAGTTTCAGTAGTTGTCTTGTGGATTCTTTGGGGTTTTTGGTGTATAAGATTGTATCATCTTCGAATAGGGATAATTTTACTTCTTTCTCACCAATTTGGGTGCCCGTTATTTCTTTTTCTTCCCTTATTGCTCTGGCTAGGACCTCTAGCACAACGTTGAATAAGAGTGGTGATAAAGGACATCCTTGTCTGGTTCCGTTTCACAGGGGATGTGTTTCTTAGTTAATTCCATATTCCACAGGGAGATCCAAGCCCTTAGGGCCTGGTAACACTGCCACCTCTCTTTGTCCATTCATTCTAAAGAGGTAAGTGGCTTCCTGGTGTTAGCAATCTTTGGATTACATCAGTATTTCCTGTTTGGGCTCTTTGCTCTTCCCTCACTTCCTCCCATAGTAGGTCATACAGAATCTTTAGTAATGTTTATTATCAACTTTAATCATAGAATAACGTGTGAGAAATATAGCTGCAAAATGTTTAGATGTAATATAGTCTTAGATTATATGAATACTAACAACAAAATCACGTTATAAAATCTTTCCACACTGAATTACAACACTATTAATTACAAATTATTAGTAACTGAGTGGAAGCCTTTATTTTTCTCCTTTTTTTCCATTAATTACTACTTCATTCTTCAAAAAGCTATTGGTGAGGCGGGGCCAAGATGGCTGACTAGGTAGAAGCTACCTCGGATCTCTCTTGCAACAAAGACTTGAAAAAACAAGTGAATCGATCACATACATGACAATCTACGAACACTGACCAACAAACACAGATTTAAAGAGTTGACCTGAGTGACAGGTGAGCAAAAAGCTGTGTCCTGAAGCAGCAACTGCCTCTGGAGGCAGCATCTGGCGCCACAGCCTTGAGCCCTCGTGGTTCCCTGGTGCCCAGCAGTGGGGATGATTGCAGCTTGCTGAGGCGGGGCTGGCACGGGACACAGCCCTAACCCTTAGCCCCCAGGGTAACTTCCGTAGAGACTCACCCAGCGCAAGCAGGCTGTACACTGACGCGGCTAACGAGAGAAGGAGCAACCACGGGGAAGCAGTGACTGTTTTCGGAGCCTGGAGCCAGCGTCCCAGTCAGAAAACCTTGTCGCCGGGCTTTGGACTGAGCGCAGGGGACCTGAGCACGGCATCCTGAGACGGTACAAACACGGGACGCAGCCCTAGCTCCCTAAAGTGACCTCAGGGGAAGCCCAGCCAGTGCATAGAGGCAGCACAGTGACACGACTGACAGTAGGAGAAGTCACCGGGAGGCAGCGACTGGTTTTGGCGCTGGGCTTTGGACTGGGAGCAGAGGAACTGACCATGGCTTTTGAGACAGCATAAGCACAGGATGCGGGCCTGACCCTTGGGGGAAATCTCGACCCAGCCAGTGCACTCAGGCTACACGCCCCTCAGGAATCTCAGATAAAACAGTTATCACCAAGCAAGATAGGTAACTTTGTCTATATTCCTGGGTGCTACTCTCTCCTATCTATCTGATCCCTCCCCTCCCCCTCCCAGGCGGTTTCATTAACATTGGAATTTCCTGGGCCAGGGAGTGAAGTGTTCTGCGGTTTTGTTTTTGTTTTTTTTTTGTCTTTTCCTAACCCATTCTCCTGGCCTGAGAGAAACAGCTACAAAAAACCCAGGGACCAAAAATCCTTCCACGACTTCCCGAAATTGGAATAAAAATACAGAACCAACTCCAGCCAAGCATATGAAATCCACAGTCTTGGGCTTTCATCCCTACAGGGAACAAGGTAGCTATTATAATGCAAAGGCAATTCTGATAGTCATCTGACTGTAATTGTTTTAATGGATTACTGGAAAGACAAGTTTTTCAGGTCTGATATCTCTACCTATTAAACAGCCCTCACTGACCCGCAACAGGGAACTGAGGGCTGAAACTCCACCCAAACCACCTAGCCTCCTGCCAAAGGGGTCTGAGGATGCTGACACCTACCAGTCTGTAGAGGTACATGCACTGGGTGCCTAAGGTACAGCTGCAGAGCCCACCCACCAAACTGCTTTGGGAATAGAGACACACTTACCTCACTGGCACTTGAGGGAAGCCTGTCAGCATCCTGCTGCTACTAGAATCTGGTGCACACAACTATCACCACTACTCCCCTAAGTTAATAGGTGACAGTCTATACCACACACTTGGTGACCCAATATCAGATTCTACTCAAGAAGAGTAAGTGGACTCGTAGGCTTATATAACTGGTAACAGCCCAAGCCAGGTGGTAATAGGACTTAAGTGATTCAAAGGCTACAACAATCAAGACAGTGCAATCTAGTAGCCTATCTACGTATATTGAAAGAAAACAAAACGAGATAAGACTCAGTGAGTGAATATAAAATAAATCATTACAATATCTTATAGATGGCTCAGAGACAGCAGTAGATATCAAACTACATAAAGAAGCAGACCATGATTGCTTCTACAACTCCCCAAACTAAAGAATCAAAATCTTTCCCAAATGAAGATACAATCCTGGAATTGCCAGATGCAGAATATAAAAAACTAAATTACAGAATGCTTCAAGACATCAGGGATGACCTCAGAAATGAAATAAGGCAATCTACAGAAAAAGCCAAAGAACACACTGATAAAGCAGTTGAAGAACTCAAAAAGATTATTCAAGAACATAGTGGAAAATTAATAACTTGCAAGAATCCATAGAGAGACAGCATTCAGAAATCCAAAAGATTAACAGTAAAATTACAGAATTAGACAACTCAATAGGAAGGCAGAGGAGCAGACTCGAGCAATTGGAATGCAGAGTGGGGGAGGTGGAGAATAAGGCAATTGACACCAATATAGTTGAAGAAAAATCAGATAAAAGAATTTAAAAAAATGAACAAACCCTAAGTATCATGTGGGACTCTATCAAGAAAAATAACTTGCGTGTGATTGGAGTTCCAGAACAGGGAGGGAAAACAGAAAATACAGAGAGAATAGTTGAAGATCTGTTGGCAGAAAACTTCCCTGACATCATGAAAGACGAAAGGATATATATCCAAGATGCTCATCAAACACCATATAAGATTGATCCAAAAAGAAAATCACCAAGACATATTATCATCAAACTTGCCAAAACCAAAGATAAACAGAAAATTTTAAAAGCAGCCAGGAATAAAAGAAAGGTCTCCTACAAAAGAGAATCAATAAGAATAAGTTCAGACTACTCAGCAGAAACCATGCAGTCAAGAAGGCAATGCGATGACATATATAGAGCACTGAAGGAGAAAAACTGCCAGCCAAGGATCATATATCCAGCAAAACTCTCTCTCAAATATTAAGGCAAAATTAAGACACTTACAGATAAACACAAGCTTAGAGAATTTGCAAAAACCAAACCAAAGCTACAAGAAATACTAAAGGAAATTGTTTGGTCAGAAAATCAATAATATCAGATACCAGCACAACACAAGGTAACAGAACAGAACATCTTGATATCAACTCAAATAGGGAAATCACAAAAAAAAGTTAGGATTAATTTTAAAAAGAAAAAAATGCTCAAAACAGGGAATCATTGAAGTCATTACGTAAAAGATCACAATAATGAAAAAGAAGGACTAAATACAGGAGGCATAAAACTGCCATATGGAGAGGAAAACAAGGCGATATAGGATGATACAAGTTAGGTTTTTACTTAGAAAAATAGGGGTAAATATTAAGGTAACCACAAAGAGATTTAACAATTCCATAACTCAAAATAAAAATCAAGAAAAACATGACAACTCAGCAAACATAAATTCAACTACTATGAAAATGAGGAACACAAAATTTACAAAGAAAAATATCTCAGCACAAAAAAAGTAAGTGGAAAAATGAAATTGTCCACAACACACATAAAAAGTCATCAAAATAACAACACTAAATACATACTTATCTATAATTAAGCTGAATGTAAATGGACTAAATGCACGAATAAAGAGACAGAGAGTCTCATACTGGATAAAGAAACACGATCCATCTATATGCTGCCTACAAGAGACACACCTTAGACTTAGAGACACAAACAAACTAAAACTCAAAGGATGGAAAAAAATATATCAAGCAAACAACAATCAAAAAAGAGCAGGAGTAGCAATATTAATTTCTGACACAATAGACTTTAAAGTTAAATCCACCACAAAGGATAAAGAAGGACACTATATAATGATAAAAGGGACAATTGACCAGGAAGAAATAACCATATTAAATATTTCTGCACCCAGTGACAGAGCTGTAAGATACATAAAACAAACTTTAACAGAACTGAAAAGTGAGATAGACACCTCCACAATTATAGTAGGAGACTTCAACACACCACTTTCGGAAAAGGATAGGACTTCCAGTAAGAAGCTCAATAGAGACACAGAAGACCTAATTGCTACAATCAACCAACTTGACCTCATAAACTTGTACAGAACACTCCACCCAACAGCTGCAAAGTATACTTTTTCTTCTGGTGCACATGGAACATTCTCTAGAATAGATCACATATTAGGTCATAAAACAAACCTTTGCAGAATCCAAAATTTCAAAATATTACAAAGCATCTTCTCAGACCACAAGGCCATAAAACTGGAAATCAATAACAGAAAAATCAGGGAAAAGAAATCAAATACTTGGAAACTGAACAATATCCTTTTCAAAAAAGACTGGGTTATAGAAGACATTAAGGAGGGAATAAAGAAATTCATAGAATGCAATGAGACTGAAAGCACTTCCTATCAAAACCTCTGAGACACAGCAAAAGCAGTGCTCAGAGGTCAATTTATATCGATAAATGCACACATACAAAAAGAAGAAAGAGCCAAAATCAGAGAACTGTCGCTACAAGTCGAACAAATAGAAAGTGAGCAACAAAAGAATCCAACACGCACCAGACGAAAACAAATAATAAAAATTAGAGCTGAACTAAATGAATTAGAGAACAGAAGAACAATTGAAAGAATTAACAAAGCCAAAAGCTGGTTCTTTGAAAAAATTAACAAAATTGATAAACCATTGGCCATACTGACCAAAGAAATACAGGAAAGGAAACAACCCACATAAGAAATGAGATGGGCCATATCACAACAGACCCAACTGAAATTAAAAGAATCATATCAGATTATTATGAAAAATTGTACTCTAACAAATTTGCAAACCTAGAAGAAATGGATGAATTCCTAGAAAAACACTACCTACCTAAACTAACACAATCAGAAGTAGAACAACTAAATAGACCCATAACAAAAAAAGAGATTGAAGAGGTAATCAAAAAGCTCCCAACAAAAAAAAGCCCTGGCCGGGACGGCTTCACTGCAGAGTTCTGCAAAACTTTCAGAGAAGAGTTAACACCACTACTACTAAAGGTATTTCAAAGCATAGAAAATGATGGAATACTACCTAACTCATTCTATGAAGCCACCATATCCCTGATGGCAAAACCAGGTAAAGACATCACAAAAAAAGAAGATTACAGACCTATATCCCTCATGAACATAGATGCAAAAACCCTCAACAAAATTCTAGCCAGTAGAATTCAACAACATATCAAAAAATAATCTATCACCACCAAGTGGGATTTATACCAGGTATGCAAGGCTGGTTTAATGTTAGAAAAACCATTAATGTAATCCACCATATAAATAAAACAAAAGACAAAAACCACATGATCTTATCAATTGATGCAGAAAAGGCATTTGACAAAGTCCAACACCCATTCATGATAAAAACTCTCACCAAAATACGAATTGAAGGAAAATTCCTACACATAATAAAGGGCATCTATACAAAGCCAACACCCAACATCTGTATTAAAAAAAAAAAGTTTTGTTTTTTTTATACAAAGCCAACAGGCAACATCATTCTAAATGGAGAGAGCCTGAAAGCATTTCCCTTGAGAACGGAACCAGACAAGGATGAGATGCCCTTTATCACCGCTTGTATTCAACATTGTGCTAGAGGTCCTAGCCAGAGCAATTAGGCTAGAGAAAGGAATAAAGAGCATCCGGATTGGCAAGGAAGAAGTAAAATTATCTCTGTTTGCAGATGACATGATCTTATACACAGAAAACCCTAAGGAATCCTCCAGAAAACTACTGAAACTAATAGAAGAGTTTGGCAGAGTCTCAGGTTACAAGATAAACATACAAAATCACTTGGATTCCTCTACATCAACAAAAAGAACATCGAAGAGGAAATAACCAAATCAATACCATTCACAGTAGCCCCCAAGAAGATAAAATACTTAGGAATAAATCTTACCAAAGATGTAAAAGACCTATACAAACAAAACTACAAAGTACTAGTGCGAGAAACTAAAAGGGACCTACATAAGTGGAAAAACATACCTTGCTCATGGATAGGAAGACTCAACACTGTAAAAATGTCTATTCTACCAAAAGCCATCTATACATACAATGCACTTCCGATGCAAATTCCAATGACATTTTTTAATGTGATGGAGAAACAAATCACCAACTTCATATGGAAGGGAAAGAAGCCCCAGATAAGTAAAGCATTACTGAAAAAGCAGAACAAAGTGGGAGGCCTCACTCTGCCTGATTTTAGAATATATTATACAGCCACAGTAGTCAAAACAGCCTGGTACTGGTACAATAACAGGCACATAGACCAATGGAACAGAATTGAGAACCCAGATATAAATCCACCCACATATGAAAAAAAAAATATATATATGAGCAGCTGATATTTGACAAAAGCCCAGGGTCAGTTAATTGGGGAAAAGACAGTCTTTTTAACAAATGGTGCTGGCATAACTGGATATCCATTTCCAAAAAAATGAAACAGCAGCCATACCTCAAACCATGCAAAAAAACTAACTCCAAGTGGATCAGAGACATAAACATAAAGACTAAAACGATAAAGATCATGGAAGAAAAAATAGGGACAACCTTAGGAGCCGTAATACAAGGCATAAACAGAATACAAAACATTACTAAAAATGACGAAGAGAAACCAGATAACTGGGAGCTCCTAAAAATCAAACACCTATGCTCATCTAAAGACTTCGCCAAAAGAGTAAAAACACCACCTACAATATAAAAAAAAAAAAATAGGGAAAAAATTTTCAGCTATGACATCTCCGACCAGCGCCTGATCTCTAAAATCTATATGATTCTGTTAAAACTCGACCACAGAAAGACAAACAACCCAATCAAAATTTGGGCAAAGGATATGAACACACACTTCACTGAAGAAGATATTCAGGCAGCTAACAGATACATGAGAAGATGCTCTTGATCATTAGTCATTAGAGAAATGCAAATTAAAACTACGATGAGATTCCATCTCACTCCAACAAGGCTGGCATTAATCCAAAAAACACAAAATAATAAATGTTGGAGAGGCTGCGGAGAGATTGGAACTCTATACTCTGCTGGTAGGAATGTAAAATGGTACAACCACTTTGGAAATCCATCTGGCATTTTCTTAAAAAGTTATAAATAGAACTACCACACAACCCAGAAATCCCAGTCCTCGGAATATACCCTAGAGAAATAAGAGCCTTTACACCAACAGATATATGCAAACACATGTTTATTGCAGCACTGTTTACAACAGCAAAAAGCTGGAAGCAATCAAGGTGCCCATCAACGGATGAATGTTTAAATAACTTATGGTATATTCACACAATGGAGTACTATGCATCGATAAAGAACATTGACGAAATCTGTGAAACATTTCATAACATGGAGGAACCTGGAAGGCATTATGCTGAGTGAAATTAGTCAGAGGCAAAAGGACAAATATTGTATAAGACCACTATTATAAGATCTTGAGAAATAGCATAAACTGAGAAGAACACATTCTTTTGTGGTTAGAAGCGGGGGGAGGGAGGGAGAGTGGGAGAGGTTTATTTACCTATTAGATAGTAGATAAGAACTACTTTAGGTGAAGGGAAGGACAATACTCAATACAGGGAAGGTCACCTCAACTGGATGGACCAAAAGCAAAGAAGTTTCCGGGATAAACTGAATGCTTCAAAGGTCAGCAGAGCAAGGGCACGGGTTTGGGGACTAAGGCTTAAGGGGACTTCTACGTCAATTGGCAAAATAAATTCTATTATGAAAACATTCTGCATCCCACTTTGAAATGTGGCGTCTGGGGTCTTAAATGCTAACAAGCGGCCATCTAAGGTGCATCAATTGGTCTCAACCCACCTGGAGCAAAGGAGAATGAAGAACACCAAGGTCACATGATAACTATGAGCCCAAGAGACAGAAAAGACCACAGGAACTAGAGACTTACATCATCCTGAGACCAGAAGAACTAGATGGTGCCTGGCCACAACCGATGACTGCCCTGACAGGGAGCACAACAGAGAACCCCCGAGGGAGCAGGAGATCAGTGGGTTGCAGACCCCAAATTCTCATAAAAAGACCAGACGTAATGGTCTGACTGAGACTAGAAGAATCCCGGCAGTCATGGTCCCCAAACCTTCTGTTGGCCCAGGACAGGAACCATTCCCGAAGACAACTCATCAGACATGGAAGGGACTGGACAATGTGTTGGAGAGAGAAATGCTGATGAAGAGTGACACTTGAGACTGTGTTGGCATCTGCTGTCTGGAGGGGAGATGGGAGGGCAGAGAGGGTTAGAAACTGGCAAAACGGTCACGAAAGGAGAGACTGGAAGGAGGGAGCGGGCTGATCATTAGCGGGAGAGTAAATGGGAGTATGGAGTAAGGTGTATATAAGTTTATATGTGACAGACTGACTTGATTTGTAAACTTTCACTTAAAGCACAATAAAAAGTATTTTTAAAAAAAGCTATTGGTATAGGTTCACGAATACTAATTACCATAATATTGTAGCTAAAACACAAGAAAAAAATTTTGACAAAATCAGTGATTATGAAAACATCGGCAGCAGCAAAAACAACAGGGCTTGCTTGTAGCACATGCAGATTAAACCACGTGATTTGAAGCATCATTTAATTAGGTAATAATGACAGCTTTGACCGGAGTGCATTAGAAGGTTCAAACAGTAAATCATCATAGAGTTTTAGTCTTGTAGGTATATTGATACATGTAAGCTAAGCTTATGAAAATGTTTTTGTTGTTATAACTAAATACAGGGATACTTTTATTTAAAAAAAATAATAAATTTCTGCTGAAATACTCCACAAAATTTTATAGACAATCATTTTGGTGTCACTCCCTCTGACAGTGTCACCCAGTGCAGTCCACACCACCGGGCCCCTGTAGCGATGCTGTTGGAGAAGTCCAAATTCAGGACACTGGCTCTATTGCACATCTGGAAATTTCTCTGCAATGCTCCAAGTTCTGCCCATTGGGAGGATTTGCCTTCACCACTGTACTTCAGGGAGGTCCCATAAAGGGGCTGTATTGCTGCCACTGTCCACTTTCAAGTGGTACCTGCATATCGCGCAGAACCATCTGTAAACCAGGCAAGAGTTTTCTCTTCCTCAGTCAACTGATCATAAGGAACTCCCCATGAGACCATAGGCTCAGACTGGGAGACAGAAAGTAATGTGACAGGACTGGAGACCATAGACACTTGGGCCACTTCCTCATGAAACTTATTTGGGCCTTTTAGTCCTGCTTGGGCCAGATCTCATATATACCACTTCCATTTAATGACGGAGTGCTGCTGTGCATGTCCAATTTATGACTCTGTGGGTCAGACAAAGTGCAGCTCATGATAGGCAGCTCGGGCTGCATGGTGACTTGGTATCCCACGGCTAAGCGTTCAGTCTCTGCTAAGGCCCAGTAACAATCCAAAAGCTGTTTCTCACAAGGAGAGTAGGTATCTGCAGAGGATGGCAGGGCTTTGCTCCAAAATCCTAAGGGTCTGCACTGTGATTCACCAGTAGGTGCTTGCCAAAGACTCCAAACAGCATCTCTATCTGCCACGGACATTTCAAGCACCATTGGATCAACTGGATCATATGGCCCAAGTGGCAGAACAGCTTGCACAGCAGCCTGAACCTGTTGCAGAGCCTTCTCTTGTTCCAGGCCCCACCCAAAACTAGCAGCTTTTCAAGTCACTTAATAAATAGGCTGGAGTAGCACACCCAAATGAGGAATATAAAAACCAAATGAGGAATATGTTGCCTCCAAAATCCAAAGAGGCCCACTAGGGGTTGTGCTTCCTTTTTAGTTGTGGGGACAGCCAGATGCAATAACTTATCCTTCACCCTTAGAAGGAATTCTCAACATGCCCCATACCACTGGACCCCCAGAAATTTCACCGACATGGAAGGTGCCTGAATTTTTGTAGGATTAATTTTGCACCCTCTAGCACACAAATGTTTTACAAATAAGTCCAGAGTCGTTGACACTTATTCCGTATTAGGTCCAATCAGCATAATGTCATCAATGTAATGGACCAGTGTGAAGTCTTGGGGAATGGAAAGGCAATCAAGGTCCTTGTGGACTAAATTATGACATAGGGCTGGAAAGTTGATGTAGCACCTACCAAGCAACTGAAGGTGTATTTTTGGCCCTGCCAACTGAAGACAAACTGCTTCTGATGGTCCTTCGAAACAGGTACAGAGGAAAAGGCATTAGCCAGATCAATAGCAGCATACCAGGTACCAGGAGATGTATTAATTTCCTCAAGCCATAAAACGACTTCTGAAACAGCAGCTGCAATTGGAGTCACCACCTGGTTAAGTTTTCCATAGTCTACTGTCATTCTCCAAGATCCATCTGTTTTTTGTATAGGCTAAACAGGCAAGTTGAATTGGGATTGGTAGGAATCACCATCCCTACATCCTTCAAGTCCATGATGGTGGCAGTAATTTCTGCAATCCCTCTAGGAATGCAGTATTACTTTTGGTTTACTAGGTGCTGTCAAGTCAGTTCCAACTCATAGCAACCTTTTGTACAAGAGATCAAAACACTGTTGTGTCCCACACCATTGTCGCAATTGTTGCTATGCTTGAGCCCATTGTTGCAGCCACTGTGTCAGTCCATCTCATTGAGGGTCTTCCTTTTTTTTGCTGACCCTCTACTTTGCCAAGCATGATGTCCTTCCAGGGACTGATCCCACCTGACAACATGTCCAAAGTATGTGAGACGCAGCCTCGCCATCCTTGCTCCCAAGGAGCATTCTGGTTGTACTTCTTCCAAGACAAGGCAGGGGCAGTTCCAGTGGCTTCCACTTGGCTTTTTCTACCATTATAGCCCTTACTCCATTTGTCAGAGATCCAATGGGGGGGTTCTACCAATTGCTGAGTGTATCTATTGCAATTACGCATTCTGGAACTGGGGAAGTCATTACAGGATGGGTTCGGGAACCCATTGGACCTACTGTGAGATGGACATGAGCTAAGACTCCATCAATAACCTGACCTCCACTTGCTGCCACTCTGCCTGGTGGGCCACAGCAATGTTTTGGGTCTCCTGAATTAGTGTCAATTCAGAGCCAGTATCCAATAACCCCCCAAAAGTTTGATTATTTCCTTTCCCCCAGTGAACAGTCACTCTTGTGAAGGACCTTAGATCCCTTTGGGGAAGGATGGAAGGATGGTTAACAGTATAAGCTTTTGGTAGTAAATTGGAATTTACTACCTCAAGTGGACCCAGCCTCCCCTTCATTCAAGGGATGTGGGTCTTTAAACTCGCTCAAGTCTGGGAATTGATTGAGGAACTGTAACTCTCTATTCTGGTGATTCGAGCTAAACTACTATTCACCTGACATAGAATTCATCCATTTGTACACATCAAATAAATATTTAGTAGATTTCTGATTTCACTCCTAGGGACACCATGACTAAGTAGCCAGTACCATAACTCCATGCAAGTCAGGCTATTCTGATTACTGCTCTGGCTCCGTTGTCCATTATTGATATCATGTCCACCTTGTCTTTGTCGATTGAGTGCAGCCACTTGGCCTCTCCTATCACAGGAATCAATCAGCCCCATTTTAGTTAGGTGCCTTAATTCAGTTAGGGCAGTTCCCATTGTCAAATATGATTTACGTAAAATAGCAATAACAGCAGTCTTCAAAGATGCTGGGGCTTCCTTCACAAATTTGTTCCTCACCCTTGTGGTAAAAGTCATGTCCTCTGGGCGCTCCGTGTGTGGGTCTGTGGGTCTAACCTGATAAATCCACTCTAGCATTCCAATTTCACTAAGCCTTTGAATACCTTCTTATACAGTATACCAAGGCAGATCTGGTACTTCAACTTAATTTAGTGTAAAACCAAAGAAAAAAAAACCAAACCCATTGCCATCGAGTTGATTCCAACACATAGTGACCCTATAGGACAGAGTAGAACTACCCTGCAGGGTTTCCAAGGAGCACCTGGTGGATTCAAACTGATGACCTTTTTGTTAACAGCCGTAGCTCTTAACCACACCACCACCAGGGTTTCCTGATTTAGTGTAGGCCACCATGTAATTCATGCTTCAGCAACCAATAAAATAAACTATTAGAGTCTTTCCTAACCTCTCGAGCTGAAACACTGAATGAAGAATCTGTGCTTAGAAGGCCCATATCAATAAACTCAGACTGATCCATGTTTATGTTCCTTGCACCATTATCCCACACCCTTAATAGCCATTCCCATAATATTCCCCAGGTTTCTGTTTGTGCATATTAGAAAAGTCAAGCAGTTCTTTTGGAGTTTAACGTACCTCCTCCTGGGTCACACTTTGTAATTCATCTTTTGGGGCTCACTGGGACTTATGTCTAGTTATAGGTCTAGAAACCAAAATTGGTAGTGGGGAAGAGTTTTGAGAACATTCAGCTTTGTCTTGTAAAACATCTGGCTCAGGTGATGCCCCAGGCAATGACTCAGGCAAGGGCTCTTTAGAAGTAGCTGGACTAATCTCATTAGATTGCAATCGAGGGGCTAATGATTTATTGGGTAGGGTGGTTTAGCAGACAACCTGGAGTAATCTCTTCAGATGGAAGTGACAGGGCTGGTTCCCAAGTCTCAGAATCCCCTTTCTTCCCAATCAATGCCCTCACTTTAACTTCGGACACCTCTTGATGTTGGCAGTTGACTTGGTGTTGTAATTCAGCCACTCTTATGATAAGGCCCTGGGTTTGGTTTTCGGCAATATCAGCTGTGTTACTACAAGAAATGAGGCCTTTCAAAGCACAAGTGGAGAATTTGAGGTCATTTATGCGGCACTTGAGCTTTGACTCTGAAGCCCTAAGCACGTGTCTTACTTTCACCAGTTTGTCTAGTAAAAGTAGGACCAGCCAACCAGCTTCCTTATACTTTTCATTCTGACAAAACTGTTGAAAGGCATCACACATGCAGTCACCCAGAGCCTCGCCTTTCACCATTACCTGATCTATTGACAGTGATATCTTGCATATTTGGATTGCCACCACACGCCATGGATTAGCAGTACCCTCTTTACTACTGGAAGCAGAGTCATCAACACCTTTAAGACTAACTAGACTTGAGAACCAATTTAGAAAACTCACCCTCATGATTTTGTTTCCCTAAAACTACTCTCAGTACTAAATATCTTAGGCTTTTTTCTCTGGAGAAGCAAAACCAGTAAAGCTTATAAGTATAGAGAGATCTATATCAAGGAAATGGCTCACTCAGTTGTAGAGGCTGGAACATCCCAAGTCCATGAGTCAGGACAGGGGATTCTCCTGATGCATGTAGCCACAGGGGCTGGCCAACCCAAGATTGGAAAGCAGGGCTCTTGTTCATAGGCTGTGAAGATCGACAAATCCCACACATCAGCAGGCAAGACCATAGGTAAGCTGCTAGTTCAAGTCCCAAGGACTAGAAATCAGATAAACAGGAGCCAGCTGCAAGATACAGAACAAGCAAAAGCCCACAAGCCTGGCCAGAATATCCACTTATATTCAATGCAGGCCACATGCCCAAGGAAACTCCCTTTCAACTGGTTGGCTACTCACCACAGACCCCATCATGGAGGTGATCACGTAATATCAAATCTCATCATGGAAGTGATCACACCATTATAAAAATACTACTATTAAATCACTGAGAATCATGGCCCAGCCAACTTGACACACAAAATTAACCATTACACTCACAAAAGTTTTAAGACAGTACACTGAAGCCCCTTATACCCTTCATTTAGTTTCTCCCAGTGGTTACATCTTACATAATTATATTACAATATTCAAAACCAGAAAATCCACATAGGTACAAGATGTGTGTGTATAGTTCTATGTCATTTTATAACTTGTGTAGATTCTTGTAACCACCACTGCAATCAAGATACAGAACCTTTCCATCACCACAAAGATCCCCTTCATGCTGTTCCTTTATAGTTGCACCCACTATCTTCCCCCATCTTTTCTAAACCTTGTGCGGTGCAGTGGGTTTCTCTTACTTTTGGCCTTTCTGGCCTTTGTTTTGTAGTTCTGCCAAGATGATTTGCTAGGCCACAACCTTGTAAATGGATTGGTTAGTCTACTATGATAATAGAGTACATACAGCCACTCAGTAAGATTAAGTGACCTGTGGGAATTGGTCAATTACTGAGCACATTATGTGATTATGGTATACTGAAAGAATTGGTCAGTTCGTGGTCCTGGTGGGAGGGCCATGACTTGAAATTGATAAGAAAGCAATTGCACAGTTTAGGGGGAACCTCACGACCATAGAGAAGAGCCTGGAGTGGAATTCATCCTTTATACCTGGGGTCCCTGCACAGAGAATCTCCTAGACACAGGAAACGGAGAGCTATACTACTAAAGACAGGGAAAGCTGGTGCAAGATGGCGCAGAAGTATGAGCAGCAGCAGCAAGAGCAGCAGCAGCACAAGTGGCGGACAAATGGTGACAGCAGTATGAGTGGCAGAAAACAGGAGACCTGGGCAGGGTGGCAACAGTTGGCTTGCTGGCCTACAGAGTGTGAGACGGTTGAGCACCTTCAGACAAGAGGCTTCCTGGCTGTGTGGAGTGCCTCTGGGCACTTGTCAGAGGAGCTAAAGAGCTGTAACACTTTTCTGAGCAGAGCAGAGGCCTAGAGAAGGTCTGGCAGCAGGTTACATTCTTCACAATGTGTGAACGCTCTCATTATTTCTGTTCTGGTTTTTCCTTTGGCTTTAATCTAGTTTCCCTTCTAACCCTTGCAATCTCATCCTTGTTTTAAAGTAAATATTGACTCTTATAGGTGATATTTTAAATGAACACAACACTTACAGGTGATATTCATTATTTTTTTGAGCCAATTTATTTAGCTCCAAAGTGACCTCACGGGTTAGTTTCAGTTCACGGTTTGAGTATCTTAGGGCAATTGTTTTGGGGCATCCAGCCTCAACCAGTCCAGTAGGCCTGTTTCTCTTCCCCCAAAAGAATTTGAGATTCTGTTCCACAATTTTCTCCCATTCGATTGTAGCCGTGATCAGAATGGTCGGTAGGGGTAACTGCATACCATCCAGTTCTTCAGATCTTGGTATGTATGAGGTCATGGTTCAAGTAGACCATTTGTTCTGTAGACTAGTTTCTTTTTTAGTCTTTGGTTTCTTCCTTTTTCTTTTGCACCAGGGGAATAGAAACCAACAGATGTATACTAGATGCCTGCTTACAAGCTTTAAATAACCCAGACGCTACTCTCCCAACTAGAATGTAGAATATAAGTTTACGAACTATATTATGCCAAATGACCAAGATGTCCCACAGAACCATGATCCTATTCCTTCAAACCCAGAAATCCAATCCTGTGAGGTGTTTGGTGCCTTATTATATATATAAATATATGTGCATACAGTCACATGTCCTGATTTTTTTCTGACAACCCTATCCTTAAACTTATTTTGTCTGATATTAGTTTTCTTTAGATCAGTGATATCTTTTTCCATACTTTTAATTTTTTTTTTTTTGGTAATCTTATGTTTTAGATGTGTCTCTTGACTCGGTTTTGGTAATTACTTCTCTAACCCAGTAGTTTTTGAGCAAGATGTTGTTTAGTTTCCATGGGTTTGATTTTTTTTTTTTTCCTTGCTTCTTGTGTTATTGATTCCTAGTTTTATGGCTTTATGGTCAGAAAACATGCTTTGTAATATTTCGATGCTTTGGATTCTGTTCAGGCTTTTTGTATTGCCTACTATGTGGTCTATTCTGGAGAATGTTCCATGTACATCGGAAAAGAAAGTATACTTGGCTGCTGTTGGGTACAGTGTTTTGGTATATGTCCATGTGATCAAGTTAGTTGATCATGGCATTTAGATCATCCGTGTTTTTTTTTTTTTTTCCTGTAATGTCTAACTTTTTTATTTTTTATTGTGCATTAAGTGGAACTTTACAAATCAAGTCAGTCTCTCATACAAAAATTTATATACGCCTTGCTATATATGCCTAGTTGCTCTCCCCCTAATGAGACAGCACACTCCTTCCCTCCACTCTTTCTTACCCATCTGGCCAGCTTATGACCCACTCTGCTCTCTCATTTCACCTCCAGACAAGAGATGCCCACATAGTCTCATGTGTCTACTTGATCCAAGAAAATCACTCTTCACCAGTATGATTTTCTGTCACATAGTCCAGTCCAAACCCTGTCTGAAGAGTTGGCTTTGGGAATGGCTCCTGTCTTGGGCTAACAGAAGGTCTGGGGACCATGACCTCCAGGGTCCTTCTAGTCTCAGTCAGACCGTTCAGTCCGGTCTCTTTAAGAGAATTTGAGGTCTGCATCCCACTGCTCTCCTGCTCTGCCAGGAGTTCTCTGGTTTTTTTCCCTGTCAGGACAGTCATTGGTTGTAGCCAGACACCATCTAGTTCTTCTGATCTCAGGCTAATGTAGTCTCGGGTTTATGTGGCCCTTTCTGTCTTTTGGGCTCCCAATTACCTTTCGTCTTTGATATTCTTCACTCTCCTTTGCTTCAAGTGGGTTGAGACCAATTGATGCATCTTGGATGGGCACATGCTAGCATTTAACAACCTAGACACCACTCTCCAAAGTGAGATGCAGAATGTTTTAATAGATTTTATTATGCCAATTGACTTAGATGTCCCCTGAAACCATGGTCCCCAAAACCTGCACCTGCTACACTGGCCTTCAAAGTGTTTGGTTTATTCAGGAAACTTCTTTGCTCTTAGTTTAGTCCAGTTTTGCTGACCTCGCCTGTATTGTGTGTTCTCTTTCCCTTCACCTAAAATAGTTCTCAACTACTATCTAGTAAGTGAACACCCCCTCTCTCCCTTCCTCCCTCCCCACTCTTATAACCATCAATGATACTTTCTTCTGTGCTTAAACTATGTCTCGAGTTCTTATAATAGGGGACTCATACAATATTTGTCCTTTTGCAACTAATTTCACTCAGTATAATGCCTTCCAGATTCCTCTATGTTATGAAATGTTTCACGGATTCATCATTGTTCTTTATCAATGTGTAGTATTCCACTGTGTGAATACACCATAATTTATTTATCCATTCATCCATTGATGGGCAATTTGATTGCTTCCATCTTTTTGTTATTGTAAACAATGCTGCAATGAACGTGGGTGTCCAGATATCTGTTCGTTTTCAATCTCCAGCTCTTTGCACATGTTATTATAATACTTTGCCTTCTCGAGCCGCACTTCGAAATCTTCTGTTCAGTTTTTTACTGCATCAATTCTTCCTTTTGCTTTAGCTGCTGGACCTTCAAGAGCAAGTTTCAGAATCTCCTCTGACATCCATCTTGGTTTTGTCTTTCCTTTCTTTTCAATGGCCTCTTCCTTTCTTCATGTATGATGTCCTTGATGTCATTCCACAACTCGTCTGGTCTTTGGTCACTAATGTTTAATGTGTCAAATCGATGTTTCAGACGGTCTCATAATTCAGGTGGGATGTACTCAAGGCCATATATTGGCTTTCCTGGACTTGCTCTGATTTTCTTCAGTTTCAGCTTCAACTCGCATATGAGCAATTGATGGTCTATCACAGTCGGCCCCTGGCCTTGTTCTGACTGATGGTATTGAGCTTTTCCATCGCCTCTTTCCACAGATGTAGTCAATTTGATTTCTGTGTGTTCCATCTGACGAGGTCTATGTGTGTAGTCGCCGTTTACGCTGGTGAAGGAAGGTATTTGCAATGAAGAAGTCATTGGTCTTGCAAAATTCTATCATTCGATCTCCGATATTTTTCTATCACCAAGGCCACATTTTCCAAGTACTGATCCTTCTTCGTTTCCAATTTTCATATTCCAATCACCAGTAATTACCAATGCATCTCGATTGGATGTTCGATCAATTTCAGACTGCAGCAGCTGATAAAAATCTTCTATTTCTTCATCTTTGGCCCTAGTGGTTGGTGCATAAATTTGAATAATAGTTGTATTAACTGGTCTTCCCCATAGGCGTATGGATATTATCCTATCACTGATGTTTCGACAGTGTCATACTTCAGGATAGATCTTGAAACGTTCTTTTTGACGATGAATGGAACACCACTTCTCTTCAAGTTGTCATTCCCGGCATAGTAGACTATATGATTGTAAGATTCAATATGGCCTATACCAGTCCATTGCAGCTCACTAATTGCCTAGGATATCGATGTTTATGAGTTCCATTTCATTTCTGATGGTTTCCAATTTTCCTAGTTTCATACTCCATACATTCCAGGTTCCAATTATTAATGAATGTTTGCAGCTCTTTCATATTTTGAGTCATGCCACATTAGCAAATGAAGATACTGAAAGCTTTACTACATCCACATCATTAAGGTCAACTCACTTTGAGGAGGCAGCTCTTCCCCAGTCATCTTTTGAGTGCCTTCAATCCTGGGGGGCTCATCTTCCAGCACTATATCAGACAATGTTCCGCTGCTATTCATAAGGTTTTCACTGGCTAATGCTTTTCAGAAGCAGACTGCTGGGTCCTTCTTCCTAGCCTGTCTTAGTCTGGAAGCTCAGCTGAAACCTGTCCTCCATGGGTGACCCTGCTGGTATCTGAATACCGGTGGCATAGCTTCCAGCTTCACAGCAACACACAAGCCACCACAGTATGACAGACTGACAGACGCATGTGACATTTCTCAAGCTGAAAGAAGTGAAGAAAAAAGTCAAGTCTCGAGTTGCAATAGTGAAGGATTCCATGGGGAAAATATTAAACGATGCAGGAAGCATCAAAAGAAGATGGAAGGAATACACAGAGTCATTATACCAAAAAGAATTACTTGATATTCAACCATTTCAAGAGGTGGCATAAAATCAGGAACCGATGGTACTGAAGGAAGAAGTCCAAGCCACTTTGAAGGCATTGACGAAAAACAAGGCTCCAGGAATTGATGCAATATCAGTTGAAATGTTTCAACAAACAGATGCAGCACTGGAGGCGCTCATTCATCTATGCCAAGAAATATGGAAGACAGCTTCCTGGCCAACTGACTGGAAGAGATCCATATTAATGCCTATTCCCAAGAAAGGTGATCCAACCGAATGTGGAAATGATAGAACGATATCATTAATACTACAAGCAAGCAAAATTCTGCTGAAGATCATTCAAAAATGGCTGCAGCACACTATCGACATGGAACTGCCAGAAATTCAGGCTGGTTTCAGAAGAGGATGTGGAAGCAGGGATATCATTGCTGATGTCAGATGGATCCTGGCTGAAAGCAGAGAATACCAGAAGGATGTTTACCTGTGTTTTATTAACTATGCAAAGGCATTCGGCTGTGTGGATCATAACAAATTATGGATAACATTGCGAAGAATGGGAATTCCAGAACGCTTAATTGTGCTCATGAGGAACCTTTACATAGATCAAGAGGCAGTTGTTCGGACAGAACAAGGGGATACTGATTGGTTTAAAGTCAGGAAAGGTGTGCGTCAGGGTTGTATTCTTTCACCATACCTATTTAATCTGTATGCTGAGCAAATAATCTGAGAAGCTGGACTATTTGAATAAGAACAGGGCATCAGGATTGGAGGAAGACTCATTAACAGCCTGTGTTATGCAGATGACACAGCTTCACTTGCTGAAAGTGAAGAGGACTTGAAGCACCTACTAATGAAGATCAAAGACCACAGCCTTCAGTGTGGATGCACCTCAACATAAAGAAAACAAAAATCCTCACAACTGGACCAATGAGCAACATCATGATAAACAGAGAAAAGATTGAAGTTGACAAGGATTTCATTTTACTTGGATCCACAATCAACAGCCGTGGAAGCAGCAGTCAAGAAATCAAAAGACACATTGCATTGGGCAAATCTGCTGCAAAGGACCTCTTTAAAGTGTTGAAGAGCAAAGATGTCACCTTGAAGACAAAAGTGTGCCTGACCCAAGCCATGGTATTTTCAATCACATCATATGCATGTGAAAGCTGGACAATGAATAAGGAAGACCGAAGAAGAATTGACACCTTTGAATTCTGGTGTTGGCGAAGTATATTGAATATACCATGGACTGCCAAAAGAATGAACAAATCAGTCTTGGAAAAAGTACAATAAGAATACTTCTTAGAAACAAGGATGGTGAGACTGCGTCTTACATACTTTGGATATGTTGTCAGGAGGGATCAGTCCCTGGAAAAGCACATCATGCTAGGCAGAGTACCGGGTCAGCAGAAACGAGGAAGACCCTCAATGAGGTCGATTGACACAGTGGCTGCAACAATGAGCTCAAGCATAGCAACAATTGTGAGGATGGCTCAGGACCGGGCACTGTTTCATTCTGTTTTGCATAGGGTCGCTATGAGTCGGAACCAACTTGATGGTACCTAGCAACAACAACATACCTGTTCGTGTAAAGGCTCTTATTTCTCTAGGATATATTCCAAGAAGTGGGATTGCTAGATCATATGGTAGTTCTATTTCTAGCTTTTTAAGGAATCGCCAAATCAATTTCCAAAGTGGTTTTACCCTTTCACATTCCCACCAGCAGTGTATAAGTGTTCCAGTCTCACCACAACCTCTCCAAAATTTATTTTTTTGTGTTTTTTGGATTAATGCCAGCCTTGTTGGAGTGAGATGGTATCTCATAATAGTTTTGATTTGCATTTCTCTAATGGCTAATGATCGTGAGCATTTCCTCACGTGTCTGTTAGCTACCTGAATGTCCTCTTTAATGAAGTCTTTATTCATATCTTTTGCCCATTTTTTAATTGGGTTGTTTGTCTTTTTGTAGTTGAGCTTTTGCAGTATCATGCAGATTTTAGAGATCAGATGCTGATAGGAAAAGTCATAGCTAAAAACATTTTCCCAGTCTGTAGGTAATCTTTTTACTCTTTTGGTGAAGTCTTTGGATGAGCATAGGTGTTTGATTTTTAGGAGCTCCCAGTTATCTAGCTTCTCTTCTGCATTGTTAGTAATGATTTGTATACTGTTTATTCTATGTGTTAGGGCTCTTAGTGTTGTCCCTATTTTTTCTTCCATGATTTTTGACGTTTTAGATTTTATATTTAAGTCTCTGATCCATTTTAAGTTCTTTTTTTGTGCATGGTGTGAGGTACAGGTCGTTTCATTTTTTGCAGATGGATATCCAGTTATACCAGCACCATTTCTTAAAGACTGTGTGTTGGTTTTTTTGGGTGGGTCTTTTCCCCCATTTAACTGACTTTGGGCCTTTGTCAAATATCAGATGCTCATATGTGGATGGATTTATGTCTGGATTCTCAATTCTGTTCCATTGGTCTATGTATCTCTCGTTTTACCAGTACGAGGCTGTTTTGACTACTGCGGCAATATAATAGGTTCTAGAATCAGGTAGAGTTGGGCCTCACATTTTGTTCTTTTTTTTCAGTAATGCTTTACTTATCTGGGGCCTCTTTCCCTTCCTTATGTAGTTGGTGATTTGTTTCTCCATTTCATTGAAAAATGTCATTCAAATTTGGATCGGAATTGCATTGTATCTATAGGATGCCTTTGGTAGAATAGACATTTTTACAATGTTAAGTCTTCCTATCCATGAGCAAGGTATGTTTTTCCACTTACGTAGGTCTCTTTTGGTTTCTTGCAGTAGCGTCTTCTAGTTTTCTTCGTATAGGTCTTTTACATTTCTGGTAGGATTTATTCCTAGGAATTTTATCTTCTCAGGGCTATTGTAAATGGTATTGATTTGGTGATTTTCTCTTTGATGTTCTTTTTGTTGGTGTAGAGGAATCCAACTGATTTTTGTGTGTTTATCTTGTATCCCGATACTTTGCTATTAGTTTCAGTAGTTTTCTTAAGGATTGTTTAGGGTTTTCTCTGTGTACGATCATGTCATCTGCAAATAGAGATACTTTTACTTCTTCCTTACCAATCTGGATGCCCTTTATTTCTTTATCTAGCCTAATTGCTGTGGCTAGGACCTCCAGCACAATGTTGAATAAGAGTGGTGACAAAGGGCGTTCTTGTCTGGTTCCTGTTCTCAAGGGGAATGCTTTCGGGCTCTCTCCATTTAGGATGATGTTGGCTATTGGCTTTGTATAAACGCCCTTTATTATGTTGAGGAATTTTCCTTCTTTTCCTATTTTGCTGAGAGTTTTCATCATGAATGGGTGTTGAAATTTGTCAAATGCCTTTTCTTCTTTGATTGATAAGATCATGTGGTTCTTGTCTTTTATTTATATGATGGATTACATTAATTCTTTTTCTAATGTTGAAACATCCATGCATACCTGGTATGAATTCCACTTGGTCATGGTGAATTATTTTTTTGATATCTGTTGGCTACAATTTTGTTGAGGATTTTGGCATCTAAGTTCATGAGAGTTATAGGTCTGTAATTTTCTTTTTTTGTGGTGTCTTTACCTGGGTTTGATATCAGGGATATGCCGGCTTCATAGAATGAGTTTGTGAGTATTCTTTACTTTTCTATGCTCTGAAATACCTTTAGTAGCAGTGCTGTTAACTCTTCTCTGAAAGTTTGGTAGAACTCTGCAGTGAAGCTGTCCGGGCCAGGACTTTTTTTTGTTGGGAAGTGTTTATCATCTTTTCAATCTCTTCTTTTCTTATGGGTTTATTTAGATGTGCTACCTCTGTTTGTGCTAGTTTAGCTAAGTAATGTGTTCTAGGAATTAGTCCATTTCTTCTAGGTTTTCAAATTTGTTAGAGTACAATCTTTTGTAGTAATCTGATATGATTCTTTTAATTTCAGTTGGGCCTGGCCCATTGCATTTCTTATTCAAGTTATTTGCTTCCTCTCCTCTTTTTCTTTTGTCAGTTTGGCCAGTGGTTTACCAATTTTGTTAATTTTTTCAAAAAACCATCTTTTGGTTTTGTTAACTCTTTCAGTTGTTTTTGTGTTAAAAAAAAATTTTTTTTTTATTTCATTTAATTCTGCTTTAATTTTTATTATGTGCTTTCTTCTGGTGCCTGAATGTTTCTTTTGCTTCTTTCTTTCTATTTCGAGTTGTAGGGATAATTCTTTGATTTTGGCCCTTTCTTCTTTTTGGATGTGTGTGTTTATTGATATAAATTGACCTCTGACCACTGCTTTTGCTATGTCCCAAAGGTTCTGATAGTAAGTGTTTTCATTCTCATTGGATCCTATGAATTTCTTTATTCCATCCTTAATGTCGTCTATAACCCAGTTTTTGAGCAGGGTGTCGTTCAGTTTCCAAGTGTTTGATTTCTTTTCCCTGCTTTTTCTGTTACTGATTTCTACTTTTACGGACTTATGGTCAGAGAAGATGCTTTATAATATTTCAATGTTTTGGATTCTGCTAAGGCTTGCTTTATGGCCTAATATGTGGTCTATGGTAGGGAATGTTCCATGTGCCCTAGAAAAGAAAGTATACTTGGCTACTCTTGGGTGCAGTGTTCTGTATATGTCCACGAGGTTTAGTTGGTTGATTGTGGCATTTAGATTGTTCACATCTTTATTGAACTTCTTTCTGGATGTACTGTTCTTCACCAAAAGTGGTGTGTTGAAGTCTCCTACTATAATTGTGGAACATGTGTATAGTCGCTGTTTACACTTGTGAAAGAAGGTATTTGCAATGAAGAAGTCACTGGTCTTGTAAAATTCTGTCATTCGATCTCCGGCATTGTTTCTGTCACCAAGGCCATATTTTCCAACTCCTGATCCTTTGTCTTTGTTTCCAACTTTCACATTCCAATCACCAGTAATTATCAATGTATCTTGATTGGATGTTCGATCAATTTTAGACTGCAGCAGCTGATAAAAATCTTCTATTTCTTCATTTTTGGCCCTAGTGGTTGGTGCGTAAATTTGAATAATAGTTGTATTAACTGGTCTTCCTTGTAGGTGTATGGATATTATCCTACCACTGACAGGGTTGTACTTCAGGATAGATCTTGAAATGTTCTTTTTGACGATGAATGCAACACCATTCCTCTCTGAGTTGTGATTCCCAGCATAGTAGACTATATGATTTCCTGTTCAAAATGGCCAGTACCAGTCCATTTCAGCTCACTAATGCCTTGGCTATCAATGCTTACGCGTTCCATTTCATTTTTCACAATTTCCAATTTTCCTAGTTTCATACTTTGTACCTTCCAGGTTCCGATTATTAATGGATGTCTACAGCTGTTTCTTCTCATTTTTAGTTGTGCCGCATCAGCAAATGAAGATCCTGAAAGCTTTATTCCGTCCACGTCATTAAGGTCGACTCTTCTTTGAGGAGGCAGCTCTTCCCCAGTCATCTTTTGAGTACCTTCAAACCTGGGGGGCTCATCTTCCAGCACTATATCAGACAATGTTCCGCTGCTATTCATAAGGTTTTCACTGGCTAATGCTTTTCAGAAGTAGACTGCCGGGTCCTTCTTCCTAGTCTGTCTTAGTCTGGAAGCTCAGCTGAAACTTGTCCTCCTTGGGTGACCCTGCTGGTATCTGAATACCGGTGGCATAGCTTCCAGCTTCACAGCAACACACAAGCCCCCACAGTACGACAAACTGACAGATACGTATCACCTTATCTTCCTCTCCATATGGAAGATCTATGATTGCATTTCTTAGTCCCCGTTTATTGTTTTAATCTTGTCTTCTTTTTCATAATAACATTGCTGTTTCCCTGTTTTGAGTGTTTTTTTACCCTTATTTATTTTTGTGATTTCCCCGTCTGGGTTGACGTCTGGTTGCTCTGTCTAGTGTTCTAGTCTTGGGTTGATATCTGATGTTATTGATTTTCTAACCAGACAACTCCCTTTAGTATTTCTTGTAGTTTTGTTGTTGTATTTACGAATTCCCTAAACTTCTGTTTATCTGGAAATACCCTAATTTGCCTTCATATTTGGGAGATATTTTTGCTGGATATATGATCCTTGGCTGGGAATTTTTTCCCTTCAATTTTTTATATAAGTCATCCTATTGCCTTCTTGCCTGCATGGTTTCTGCTGAGCGTTATGATCTTATTCTAATTGACTCTTCTTTGTAGGTGACTTTTCATTTATACCTAGGTGCTCTTAAAATTCTCTCTTTATTTTTGGTTTTGGCAAGTTTGATTATAATATGTCTTGGTGATTTTCTTTTAAGATCTACCTTATGGGGAGTTTGATGAGCATCTTGGATAGTTATCTCCTCATCTTTCACCATATCAGGGAAGTTTTCTGCTAACAAATCTTCAAGACTTCTCTCTGTATTTTCTGTTATCCCCCTTTGTTCTGGTACTCCAATCACTCCTAGGTTATTCCTTGCGATAGAGTCCCACATATTTCTTAGAGTTTCTTCATTGTTTAAAATTCTTTTATCTGATTTTTTCTCAAATATGTTAGTGTCAAGTGCTTTATCATCAATCTCACTAATTCTGACTTCCATTGCCTCAGTTTTGCTCCTATGACTTTCTACTGAGTTGTTTAATTCTGACATTTTATTGTTAATCTTCTGAATTTCGGATTGCTGTCTCTGTATGGATTCTTGCAGCATTTTAAATTTGTCATTGTGCTCTTCTGTAGTCTTCCTAAGTTTCTCTGTTGCTTTTTCTGTGTGTTACTTGGCTTATTCTGCGTTTTGCCAGATACCCTTCCTGATCTCTTTAAGAGTTCTGTATATGAATCTTTTGTATTCTACCTCTGGTAATTCTAAGAAGTTCTCTTCTTCCGGAAGATTTCTTGAGTCTGTGTTTTGGCTACTTTCTGAAGCCATCATGGTCTGCCTTTTTATATGATTGGATATTGACAGTTGTCTCCAAGCCGTGAATAAATTATTATACTAATTTATTTTACCTTTGCTTTTTGTGTCCTAACTTCTTGTTTTGTTTTCTTATGCCCAAATAGGCTGCTTGTGTGAGCTAGTTTGGTTATTCTCACCTAACATCTTGTTGCCAAGTGGTTAGAGCTGTTACTAGGTATGTGAGCTCACGAGTCTGTTTACTTTTCTTGTATGGATTCAGCTCAGGTGTCCAGCTCATCGGTCACTGAGTATGTGGTACAGGCTCTCACCTATAGTCCTAGATGGGTAGGAGTGATTGGAGTAGGCACAGGTATCTGGCTGCAGTAGGGGATCATATGTTGAGCAAGGTAGGGGGCTAACAGCTGCCCCTGAGTGTTTTGGAAGAAAGCATGTCCCTGTTCCCTAGACTGCACAGGTAGGTGAGTTGCTGCCGGACTTTGGACACCCTATGCTGTTGGCTGTAAGGACTGGGAGGCATCACTTATTCTTAGACCCCTTTCCAGGTGGCTAGGTGCTGTTGGTGGAGCCACCAGTACTCAGGCCCCTGGTGTAGGTAGGTAAGGATCCTGCTTAAAGGGCAGACTGGAGTCAAATGTCATGAATCTGCCACTCCACCATATAGCTGATACAGTGAAATTAGGCTTCAGGTATATACCCTGTTGTACTCTGCTAATGAGGGCCTATACTGCTGAAATGGGCCTACACAGGTCTATGCAGAGGTGAAAGGCATTCAAAGTCCGTGGACCCCTTATGCCTCTGCTTAAGCAAAGGGTCTTTGCCTGCCCTGAGTTCCTGGCTTAGGGGAGCTGGCAGATTATTTGTCCTGTTTGTTAATTTGTTCCTGCTCTAAGGCTGGGAGAATGGTCAGGGCTTGTGATGGGCCCTAATTCCTGCCCAAGGGAAGCAACAATTGTTGAAGGCAGCCCAGGACCCAGTGCAGGGCGGGGAGGGAGCAGGTAAATGGGAGAGAGGTTCTTTCCATATGCCATGTGTTTCGACCCACCTGGTATGTTAGATGCATGTACTAGTCTTTGCCAATTGAGTGCCACTTTTCACCAGTTCTGGGGGCTTGAGTAGGCTCTCTGATGGTCATTTTCTTATGACATGTCCCAAACACCACTGCTTGCCTCACGGCACATGCTAGCCAATCTGGACTGCAGGGTACCGGTTTCTGCCGGGTCTGGTCTGGCAAATCATTGCTACTTCTGAACCATCTCTCCTTACCCCTACCACTCAGTCTGATTCCTCAACTTTGCCTTTGATGTTCAGAGCTCCTAGATTATCCTGTATAATCAATTCATTTGTTTTTTCAGGTCTTTTTGGTAAGAGGGACCACCAGAAGCATCTGGCTACTCCACCATTTTGGCCCTGCCCCTTTGTCCAGTTTTTAATTGGATTGTTTGCCTTTTAATATTGAGGAGTAGGTGTCTTCTATAAATTTTAGAGACTAGAGCCTTGTTGGATATGTCATAGCAAAAATTTTTCTTCCCAATCTGTAGATTTTTTTTTTCACTCCATTAGAGAAGTCTTTTGTTAAGCATAAGTTTTTAATTTCTAGGAGCCTACGTTTATGTAGTACATCTTCTGCTGAGTATTCATTTCTAGCTATGTTTGGTATTGTATTTATGCCATATATTAGGGCTCCTAGTGTTTTCCCAATTTTTTCTCCATGATCCTCGTAGTTTTAGGTCTTATGTTTAGGTCTTTGATCCATCTTTAGTTAGTTTTTGCGTATGGTGTGAGGTATGGGTCCTGTTTCATTTTTCTACAGATAGATATCTTGTTTTCACAGTACCATTTGTTGAAGAACCTCTCTCTTCCCCATTTAATGGACTTCGGCCCTCTGTCAAAGATCAGCTGTCCATATGTGGATGGATTTAAGTCTGGGTTGTCAATTCTGTTTCATTAGGATGTGTCTGTCATTATACCAGGACCAGGCTGTTTTGACTACTGTGGCTGAGATCAGGTAGTGTAAGGCATCCTACTTTCTTCTTCCTCTTCTTCAATAATGCTTTACTTATCTGGGGCTTCTTTCCTTTCCACATAAGCTTTTTCCATCTCATTAAAGAATGCTGTTGGAATTTGTATTGTAATTGCATTATATCTGTAGATTGCTTTGAGTAGTATTAAGATTTTCACAGTGTTGACTCTTCCTATCAAGAGTTATTTAGTAATTTTAATTTCCAAACAGATGACACTTCGAAAGTTATTCTCTTGCTATTTTTATTTTTACTATGTTATATTCAGATATTGGGGGTGATAAAATATTGATTTTTTTTAGAATTTATTGAGGATTCCTTAATGGTCTAATACACAGTCTATTTTTTGGAAGTGCCACATGTGCACTAGAAAAAAAATTATTGCAATATCCATATCTGCAATTTTACTGTTATGTGTCAACTTGGCTAGGGAATGATTCTCAGTTGTTTGGCAGACACTATGTAATCATTCTCCATCTGCCACCTGACCTGCAGATTTGGGGTTTATAGGCTACTGCAACCAAGTGAATCAGGAGAATCATTCATTCTCCACCTTGCCATGGATATAGGACTTGCCAGTTCCCACAATTATGTGAACCATGTCTTTGAGGTAAATCTCTCTATACATGTTATATATATGCTGATTTTGCTACTCTAGAAAACCCAGCCTAAAACAGTTGGTACTGAGAATGGTTCTAGAGGAACAAAATCTTAAGGATGAGTTTTCTAACTTGGTTCTCAATCTGGCTAGTCTTTAAGGCACTGATGACTCTGTCTGCAATAGTAAAGAGGGTATTGCTAATACATGGTGTGAGGTGGCAATAGAAATATGCAAAATATCACCACCATTGGACCAAATATTTGTGAGAGACAAGGCTCTGGGTGATTGTATATTTAATACTTTTCAACAATTTTGCCAGAATAAGAAGTATAAGGAAGCCGGATGGTCGGTCCTATTTCACAAGATGAAGTGGTGAAAGGGATGAGCTCACAGCTTCAGTGTCACAGCTCAAACACCACATAAAAGACCTGAAAGTTGCCACTGGTCCCCTGAAAAAAAAGCCTTACTTCTCGTAGCAACAGGGCTGATAGCACCAAAAACCAAATCCAGAGTCTTAACCTAAGACTGGGCTCCACTACAACACCAATTGAATTCTCAACCCCAAATGATGTCTGAAGTTAAAGTAAGGGGATTTACTGGGAAGAAATGTGACCCTAAAACTTGGAATAGAGACATATGAGCAGATATGGATGAAGCGGAAAACACTGAGCCTCTTAAATTCTGTTGAATTGCCCTTGGCAGTTGAACCAGCCCTTCTGCACCCATCTGAAGAGATTACACTGGATTTGTTTGCTAAATCACCCTTGCCAGTAACATCAACCTTTCCACCCCTATCTGATCATGTTAACTTAGGTGCTCTGAGGAGTCCTTGTCTGAGGCATTTCCTGAGGCAGCACCTGAGGTGTCACCAGAGGCAAAATGCCTTGCAAGACATTGCTGAATGTTCCCAGGGCTCACCTCCACCACCCATTTTTGCTTCTAGCCCTATAACTAGACTTAAGTCCCAGCAAGCCCTGAGAAGCAAAGTACAAACTGTTACCCATGACAAAGTATGTTAAACTCCAAAAGAACTGCTTGATTTTTCTAATATATACAAACAGAAACCTGGGTAATATGTTTGGGAATGGATATTAAGGGTGGGATATAATGGTGCAAGGAACATAAAGTTGCATTAGTCTGAGTTTATCGATATGGGTTCACTAATCACAGATTCCTCATTCAATGTTTCAGCTCGATAGGTTAGACAAGGGTCTAATGGTTTACACGGTTGTTTCACTGAAGCACGGAAGAGAGGTGGCCTACAGAAATTCAAATTGAAATGCCAGAACTGCCTTAGTACACTGTAGAAGAAGGTGCCCAAAGGCTCAGGGAAATTGGCATGTTAGAATGGATTTATCAGGTTGAGCGCACAGATCCACCCAAGGAGAGCCCAGAGGACATACCTTTCACCTCAACTGTGAGGAACAAGTTTGAGAAGGGAGCCCCAGGATCCGTGAAAACTTCTGTGATTGCTATTTTATGCAAGTCAGATTAGACAATGGGAAATGCCCTAAGAGAATTAAGACAACTAAATACAATGGGGCTAATAGAACCCCAGGGTGGCAGGGGCCAAATGGTGGCACTTGATCACCAAAGACTGGGTGGGTGTGGTTACCATAATGGACAGCAGAGTCAAAGCAGTAATCAAAATAGTCTGACTTGTATGGACTTATGGTATAGGTTACTTAGTCATTGTGTCCCTAGAGTGAAATAGATGGGAAAATTACTAAATATTTACTTTTCCTGTACAAGCAGAATTTGAGATCAAAAGAATGGCAGTCTAACTTGAATCACCAGAATAGACAGACATAGCCTTTCAGTCAATTCCCAGAATTCATCCAGTTCAGAGACCCACAATCTCTTGAATGAATGGGAAGCAGGATTCGTTTGAGGAAGAACCCGGCTATACTGCCAAAATTTTATACTGTTAAACTTTCTCCCAGCACTCCCCAAAGGGATCCATGGCCTTATACGAGAGTGACTGTTTGTTGAGGAAAAGAAAATAATCAGACTTTTCAGAGATTACTGGATACTGACTCTGAGCTGACATTAATTCCAGGAGACTCAAAACATCACTGTGGCCCACCAGTCAGAGTAGGAATGTGTGTAAGTCAGGCTATTAATGGAGTCTTAGCTCAGGTCTATCTCACAGTGGGGCCCTGAACCCATCCTGTAGTGATGTCCCCAGTTCCAGAATGCACAATTGGAACAGGCATAATCAGCAACTGGCAGAGCCCCCACATAGGATCCCTGAAAGGTGGCCCAAGTGCCAATTGTCTCCACTCCTGTCACATTGCCTTCCCTCTCCCAGTGTGCACCTATGGCCTCATGGGATGTTCCTTATGATCAGTTGACTGAGGAAGAGAAAACTTGTGCCTGATTTACACATGGTTGTGCACAAAATGCAGTCACCACTCGAATGCGGACAGCAGCAACACTGCCGTGCCTTTCTGGGACCTGCCTGAAGGACAGCAGTGAAGGGAAATTCTCTCAGTGGGCAGAATTTCAAGCACTGCATCTGGTTGTTCATTTTGCTTGGAAGGAGAAATGGCCAGATGTGTGACTGTATACTGATTCATAGGCTGTGGCCAATGATTTGGCTGGATGGTCAGGGACTTGGAAAGAACATGATTGGAAAATTGGTGACAAGAAGGTATGGGAAAAAGGCATGTGGGTAGACCTCTCTGAATGGGCCAGAGAAGTGAAGATATTATAGTCTCCTGTGAATGCTCACCAAAGGGTGGCCACAGCAGAGGAGGATTTCAACAATCAAATGGATAGGATGTCACGTTCTGTAGATAGCAATCATCCTCTTTCCTCATCCACTCTTGTCATTGCCCAATGCGCTCATGAACAAAGTGGTCATGGTGCAGGGATGGAGGTCATGCATGGGCTCAGCAACATGGCCTTCCATTCACCAACACTGACTTGGATACAGCCACTGCTGAGAGCCCAATCTGCCAGCAGCAGAGACCAACACCAAGTCGCCTATATGGCACCATTTCCAGGGGTGATCAATCAGCAACCTGCTGGCAGGTTGATTACACTGGACAACTTCCCAATGGAAAGGGCAGCATTTTGTTCTTGATAGAACAGACACTTCCTTGCACCCAATGCTTCTGCCAAAACTACCATCTGTGGACTCACAGAATGCCTTATCCATCGTCATGGTATTCCACAGAGCATTGCCTCAGATCGAGGGACTTACTTCACAGCAAATGAAGTGCAGTAATGTCCCCATGCTCGTGGAATTCACTGGTCTTACCATGTTCCCCATCATCGTAACAACTGAGTTGATAGAACAATGGAATGGCTTTCTAAAGACACTACTACAAAACCAGCTAGGTGACAATACCTTGCAAGGTTGGGGCAGTGTTCTCAGAGGGGCTGTATCTGCTCTAAGCCAGCATCCAGTATATGGTGCTGTTTCTCCCATAGCCAGAATTCATGGGTCCAGAAATCAAGGGGTGGTAATGGGAGTAGCACCATACACTATTACCCCTAGTCGCCTACTCACAAAATTTTTGCCTCCTGCTCCCACTACCCTGTGCTCTGCTGGTCTAGAGGCCTTAGTTCCAAAGGGAAGAATGCTTCCGTCAAGGGATACAACACTGATGCCATTGAATGGGAAATGAAGAATGCCAGCTGACCATTGGACTCTTATGCCTCTGGATCAATAGGCAAAGAAGGGAGTTACTATGTTGGCTGTTGTGATTAATCCTGATTACCAAGGGGAAATTGAACTGATATTACATAATGGAGGTAGAGAAGAGTATGTCTGGATCACTTAGGATGTCGCTTAGTACTATCATGCCCTGTGATTAAAGTCAATGGAAAACTACAGCAACCCAATTCCAGCATGACTGTTGCTGGCCCAGACCCTTCAGGAATGAAGATTTGGGTCACCCCACCAGGAAAGAACCACGACCAGCTGAGGTGCTTGCTGAGGGCAAAAGCCATACAGAATGGGTGATAGAAGAAGGTGTTTCTGTATACTAGCTATGACCACATGACCAGTTGCAGAAACGACAAGTGTAATTGTTAAGATTATTTCTTCCTTGTTTTGTTATATGTATATGTGTGTGCTTATATATATATGTATATATACAAATATCTTTGTTTTCTCCTATCCCTTTTCCCATTACTTATTATAAAATGTAAGATGTAACCAGGGCTAGTGCATTTTCGATTGCACGAATGTCAGTTGTACCATGTTAGGTGCAAGTATGACTTTATAATTGTCTTTATTTAGAGATTATATATAGTTTAAGGAGATGCATACAGGTGCAAACTTGACAAGGGGTGGACTCTGATGGTTAATGCTACCTGTCAACTTGGCTAGGCCGTGATTCTAGCCAAGTGAGTTGGCAGACATTATGTAATCATCCTCCATTTTGTGATCTGATTGAGCAACCAATCAGTTGGAAGGGGATTTTCCTTGGGGGTGTGGCATGCATTTAATATATATGGATGTTCTGACAAAGCTCGCTGTCTCTCAATTCTGCACTTATCTCATGGCCTGACCTCCAGTTCTTGGAGAAGCCTTGAGCCAGCCCCTGACCTGCAGATTTTGAATTTACTGACTCCTGCAACCCCGTGAGCAGCCTGATGCCTGACCTGCAAGTTTTGGATTCATCAGCTCATGCAACCGCATGAATTAGAGATGAACTATGTGAATCAGAAGAAGCATTCAGCCGCCACCTGACCCGTGGATTTGGGACTTACCATCCCCATAATTGTGTGAGCCATTTCCTTCAGGTAAATCTCTCTCTACGTATATTTATATATAAGGTTCATTTGTTTTGCTCCTGTAGTGAAACAAGCCTGAATATCCAATAACTCAAGGTTATTATTTGTATCATTCATATATCTGATATCTCAGCTTCTTTTCTTTTCTGGATCTGTCAGCTTTTGGGAAGAAAGTCCTAAAATGTTCAAATATGATTTTTGAGTTATTTCTACTTGCAGTACTGTTAGAGTATTTTTTGTTTGTTGTCGTTGAGAATATACATGAAGGAATATATACCAAGTCAACAATTTCTAAATGTACAATCCAGTGACATTAATTATATTCTTCAAGTTGTGTAGTCCTTCTCACCCTCCTTTTCCGAATTGTCCCTTCCCATTAACATAAACTCACTGTTCCTTAAGTTTCCTATCTAAACTTTTGAGTTAATGTTGTCAATTTTATACCATATAGATAGTTTTAAAAAGAGCACAATGCTCAAGGCAGACGTTTCTTTACTAGTTAAGCTAAACTGCTGTTTGTTTTTAAGAAGGCTTCAGGAATATTTGTGGTTTAAGGTTTAATCGTTAAACCTTAAGTTTGGGGGGTTCATCCAGCCCCAATGGCTACAGAAAGTCTGAATTGCATGAGAATTTGAAATTCTGTTCTGCACTTCCTCCCATTTGATCAGAATTTTTCTATAAAATCTTTGATCAAAATGTTCAGTAATGGTAACCAGGCACCATCCAGTTCTGACTTCATGGCAAAAAGGGCAGTCGATGATGGAGACAATTAATCATAGAGTCTGACTCTCTTTCCTCTGTGGCTCCAGGTGAATAAAGACCAATTGTTGTACCTCAGATGGTACTTCACAAGCGTTTAAGACTCCAGGCACTATGCATCAAACTAGATGGTAGAACAGAAGCACTAAACAATATTAGGTCATTTAACTGGGTCGTCCCATGGAACTATGACCCTAAACCTCAAAACCAATAAGCCAGATCCCGTAGTGTGTTTGATTGTACATAAGCAGTCTCAGCTGCTTCTCTTTTTGTTGTTGTTGTTGTAAATGTGTATTTTATCGTCTTGGTGGCTATTGCAAATGGTATTGATTCCGTGATTTGCCTTTTGAAGTTCTCTTTGTTGGTGTAGAGGAATCCATCTGACTTTCGTATGTTCATCATGTATCGTGACACTGCTGAAATCGTCTATAGTTATAGTAGTTTTCTTGTGGGTTTTGGGGGCGTTTCTGTGTGTAAGATTATATCATCTGCAAATAGGGATACTTTTACTTCTTCCTTACTGTGATGGTTAAGATTGCGTGTCAACTTGGTTGGGACATTACTTTCAGTGTTTATATGTCATCACCCCCATGATGTCATCTGCTGTGAGTAGTCAATCAGTTGAAAGGGAGTTGCCTTGGGTGTGTGGCCTGCAGCTGAATATAAATGCGATCTTCTGATTTTGCCTGCTCTGGATCCTGTTTGTCTGACCTCCAGTTCTTGGGACTTGAGCTGGCAGCTTATCTGCCCATCTTGGGATTTGTCCGTCTTCACAGCATGTGAGCAAGAGCCCTGCTCTCTGACCTGCCAATCTTTGGCTCACCAACCCCTGTGGCTACGTGAATCAGGAGAAGCCTCTATCTTGACCCTCGGACTTGGGACGTTCCAACTTCTACAATCATGTGAGCCGTTTTCTTGATGTAAATCTCTCTCTGTATATACATTTATACATGTCACTGGTTTTGCTTCTCTAATAAAAAAAAAATATACATATATATATATTTTATATTTTTATTAGAGAACCCAGCCTAAGACGTTTGGTATTGAGAGTGATTCTAGGGAAACAAAATTGTAAGGATGAGTTTTCTAAATTGGTTTTCAAGTCTGGTTAGTCTTAAAGGTGTTGATGACTCTGCTTCCAGCAGTAAGAGGTAATTGCTAATCCATGAGGCAGATGCTTTACAGGACAATGCTGAATGTTCTCAAAACAATCCCACAATACCAATTCTGGGTTCTTGACATATAACTAGACTTAAGTCCTAGTGAGCCCCAAAAGGTGAAGTTCAAAAAGTGACCCACTTTTCTAATATGTACAAACAGATAACTGGGAAATATGTGTGGGAATGGCTATTAAGACTGTGGGATAACAGTGCAAGGAACATAAAGATGGATCTATCTGAGTTCATGGATATAGGTCCACCAAACACAGGTTCTTCATTCAATGTTTCAGCTCAAAAAGCTAGGAAAGGATCTGTTGAAGCACGGATTATGCAGTGGCCTACACTAAATCAAGTTGAAGTACCAGATCTGCCTTGGTACACTGTAGAAGAAGGTATCCAAAGGCTTAGGAAAATTGGCATGTAAGAGTGGATTTATCAGGTTAGACCCACAGACCGCATGTGGAATGCCCAGAGGGCACACATTCTACCATGACTCTGAGGAACAAATTTGTGAATGGAGCTTCAGCATACTTGAAGACTGCTGTGATTGCTATGTTATGTAAATCAGATTTGAAAGTGAGAACTGCCCTAAGTGAATTAAGACACTTAACAACAATGGAGCTGATTGGACCCCATGGTATTAGGGGCCAAGTGGCAGCATTCAATCCACAAAGACAAGGTGGGCATGGTTAACAGTATTGCACAGCTGAATCAAAGCAGTAATCAGAATAGTCTGACTCCTGTGGACTTACGGTACTGGCTAATCATGGTGTCCCTAGGAGTGAAATAGATAGGAAATCTACTCAATATTTACTTGATCTGTACAAACAGATGAATTCTAGGTCAGGTGAACAGCAGTCTAACTTGAATCTCCAGAAAAGAGAGTCACAATACCTCAATCAATTCCCAGACTTGAGCGAGTTAAAATACCCACAACCCCTTGAATGAAGGGGAGGCCAGGTCCCTTTGAGGAAGGACTCCAGTACACTGTGAAAAACTTACACAGTTAAATGTTCTTTCAGCCTTTCCCAAAGGGATCTAAGGCCTTTTACAAGAGTGACTGTTCACTGGGGAAAAAGAAATAATCAGAATTTTCAAGGATTACAGGATTCTGGCTCTGAACTGACACTAATTCCAGGAGACCCAAAACATCACTGTGGCCTACCAGTCAGAGTGGGGGCATATGAAGGTCAGGCTATTAATGCAGTCTTGGCTCTTGTCTGTTTCACAGTAGGACGAGTGGGTCCCCAAACCCATCCTCTAGTGATTTCCCCAGGTCCAGAATGTATAATTGGAATAGATATACTCAGCAACTGGCAGAACCTACACATTGGATCCCTGATAAATGGAGTAAGGGCTATTATTGTGGGAAAAGCCAAGTCGAAGCCATTAGAACTGCCACTACCTAGGAAAACAGTAAACCAAAAGCAATGCTGCATTCCCCGAGGGTTTGCAGAGATTACTGTCACCATATAGAACTTGAAGGATGCAGGGATGGTGATTCCCACCACATTGCCATTCATCTCACCTATTTGGCCTGTGCAAAAAAACACATGGAACTTGGAGATGACAGTAGATTATTGAAAACTTAACCAGATGGTGACTCCAATTGCACCTGCTGTTCCAGATGTAGCTTCATTGCTTGAGCAAATTAATACATATCCTGATACCAGGTATGCACTATTGATCCATCTAGTGCCTTTTTCTCTATACCTGTTTTGCAGGACCAGCAGAAGCAGTTTGCCTTCAGCTGGCAAGGCCAGAAATACACCTTCAGTTGCCTACCTGAGGGCTACATCAACTGTCCAGCCCTATGTCATAATTTAGTCCACAGGGAACTTGATCACCTTTCTCTTCTGCAAGACTTCACACTGGTCCACTACACTGATGACATTATGCTGATTGGACCTAGTAAGGAAGAAGTGTCAATGACTCTGGACTTATTGGTAAAACATCGGTGTGTTAGAGGGTGCGAAGTTAATCCCACAAAAATTCAGGCACCTTCCACCTCAGTGAAATTTCTAGAGGTCCAGTAGTGTGGGGCATGTTGAGATATTCCTTCTAAAGTGAAGCTTGAGATCTTATATCTGGCTGTTCCCACAACTAAAAGGAGGCATAACATTTGGTAGGCCTCTTTGGATTTTGGAGGCAACATATTCCTCATTTGGGTGTGTTACTCCAGCCTATTTATCAAGTGACTCAAAAAGCTACTGGTTTTGAGTGGGACCAAGAACAAGAGAAGGCTCTGTAACAGGTTCAAGCTGCTGCGCAAGCCACTCTGCCACTTGGGCCATATGATCCAGCTGATCCAACGGTGCTTGAAGAGTCAGTGACAGATAGACATGCTGCTTGGAACCTTCAGCAAGCCCCTATTAGTGAATCACAGCACAGATCCTTAGGATATTGGAACAAAGCGCTGCCATCCTCTGCAGATAACTGTTCTTCTTTTGAGAAAAAGCTTTTGGCTTGTTACTTGGCATTAGCAGAGACTGAACACTTAACCATAGGACACCAAATCAACATGCAGCCTGAGCTGCCCATCATGAACTGGGTGTTGTCTGATCCACAGAGTTATAAAGTTGCATGTGTACAGTAGCATTCCATCATTAAATAGAAGATCGGGCCTGACCAGGACCAGAAGGCACAAGTAAGTTGCATGAGAAAGTAGCCCAAATGCCCATAGTCTCCAGTCCTGTCACATTACCTTCTGTCTCCCAGTCTGCACCTATGGCCTCACAGGGAGTTCCTTGTGATCAGTTGACTGAGGAAGAGAAAGCTCATGCCCAGTTTACAAATGGTTCTGCGCGATATGCAGGCACCACTTGAAAGTGGACAGTGGCAGCACTACAGCCCCTTCCTGGGACTTTCTTGAAGGACAGTGGTGAATGAAAATCCACCCAATGAGCAGAATGTGGAGCATTGCACCTGGTTGTTCACTGCTTGGAAGGAGAAACGGCCAGATTTGCGATCGTATACTGATTCATGGGCTGTGACAAATGGTTTGGCTGGATGGTCAGGGATTTGGAAGGAACATGATTGGAAAATCAGAGACAAGGATTTATGGGGAAAAGGTATGTGGATCGACCTCTCCGAATGGGCCAAAGAAGTAAAGATAGTTGTATATCATTTGAATTCTCACCAAAGGGTGACCTCAGCGGAGGATGACTTTAACAATCAAGTGGATAGGGTGACACGTTCTGTGGAAACCAGTCATCCTCTTTCCCCAGCTACTCCTGTCATCGCTCAATGGGCTCATGAACAGAGTGGCCACGGTGGTAGTGATAGAGGTTATGCATGGGCCAGCAACATGGACTACCCACCAAGGCTGACTTGGCTACAGCCACTGCTGAGTGCCCAATCTGCCAGCAGCAGAGACCAACACTGAGTCCCCGATATGGCACCAACCCTTGAGGTAATCAGCCAGCAGCCTGGTGGCAAGTCGATTACATTGGGCCACTTTCATCATGGGAAGGACAATGTTTTGTCCTTACTGGAATAGACAGTTACTCTGGATATGGATTTTTCATCACTGCATGCAATGCTTCTGCCAAAACTACAATCTGTGGACTTACAGAATGCCTTATCCACTGTCATGGTATCCCACACAGCATTGCCTCTCATCAAGGGACTCACTTCACAGCAAATGAAGTGTGTCAGTGGGTCCCTGTTCATGGAATTCACTGGTCTTACCATGTTCCTCATCTTTCTGAAGCATCTGGCTTGAGAGAACATTGGAATGGCCTCCTAAAGATACAATTATAGTGCCAGTTAGGTGGCAATATCCTGCAGGGTTAGGGCAATGTTCTCCAGGAGGCTGTATATGCTCTAAACCAGTGTCCAATATATGGTGCTATTTCTCCTATAGCCAGGATTCATGGGTCCAGGAATCAAGGGGTGGCAATGGGAGTGGCACCACTAACTACTACCCCTACTGACCCACTGGCCCACCCGCCAGATTTTTGCTTCTTGTCCCTGTGACCTTATGCTTTGTAGATCTGGCGGTCTTAGTTTCAAAGGGAGGAATGCTCCCACCTGGAGACACATCACCCTTTACATTGAACTGGAAGCTAAGAATGCCACCTGGCCACTTTGGGCTCCTTATGCCTCTGGATCAACAGGCAAAGAAGTGAGTTACCATACTGGCTGGTGTGATTGATTCTGATTACCAAGACTACGGATTGATGTTACATAATGGACGTAAAGAACAGTATGTTTGGAACGCAGAAGATCCCTTAGGACATCTCTTAGTACTACCATGCCCTGTGATTAAGGTCAATGGAAAACTACAGCAACCCAATTCTGACATGATCACTAATGGCCCAGAACCTTCAGGAATGAAGGTTTGGGTCACCCCACCAGGTAAAAAACCACAGCAGCTGAGGTGCTTGCTGAGGGCAAACGGAATACAGAATGGGTGGTGGAAGAAGGTACTTCTAAATACCAGTTATAGCCACGTGACTAGTTGCAGAAATGAGGACTGTAATTATTATGAGTATTTCTGCTTTACATGTGTGCATCAAATATTTCTTGTTTTCTTCACTTATAAAATATAAGATGTAAAAGGGGCTAGTGCATTTTTGGTTATACGCCTGTTAGTTGTATCATGTTAGGTGCAAGTAGGACTTTGTAATTGTCTTTATTCGGAGATTATGTATGGTTTGGGGAGATGTGTACAGGTGCCAAGTTGACAAGGGGTGGACTGTGGTGGTTAAGATTGTGTGTCAACTTGGCTGGGCTATGATTCTCAGTGTTTATATGTGATCACTCCCATGATGGCATCTGCTTTGAGTACCAATTAGTTGAAAGGGAATTTTCTTGGGCTTGTGGCCTGCGTCTGAACATAAGTGCATGTCCTGGCTTTTGCTTATTCTTCATCATGCAGCTGCCTCCTGTTTGTCTGACCTCTGGTTCTTGGGACTTGAGCTGGCAGCTTATCTGCCAGTCTTGGGATTTGTCAATCTTACTTGTTTTTCTTCACAGCCTGTGAGCAAGACCCCTGCTCTCCCACTTGCCAATCTTGGGTTTGCCAGCCCCGGTGGCTACGTGAATCAGGAGAAGCATCTGTCCTGATCCACGGAATAGGGACCATCCATTCTCTACAATCACATGAGCTGTTTTTTTTTTTTTTTTTTGCTATAAATCTCTCTATATATATTTCGCTCATTTTGCTTCTCTAAAGAACCCAGCTTAAACCACTTACCAATTTGGATGCCATTTATTTCTTTTTCTTGCCTTATTGCTCTGGCTAGGACCTCTAGCACAATGCCAAATAAAAGTGGTGATTAAGGGCATTCTTGTCTGGTTCTCGTTCTCAAGGGGAATGCTTTCAGACGTTCTCCATTTAGGTGATGTTGGCTGTTGGCTTTGTATAAATGTCCTTTATTATGTTGGGGAATTTCCCTTCTATTCCTATTTTGCTGAGAGTTTTTATCATGCATGGGTGCTGGACTTTGTCAAATGCCTTTTCTGCATCAATTGATAAGACCACGTGGTTCTTATGAGTGATGTTTTTGTTATGTCCTAGCATTTTTCTCCACTAGGAAACAAACATTTGTTTCTTCCTTTTTAAAAAATAATGTGTCTTAGTTATCTAGTGGTGCTATAACAGAAATACCACAAATGGATGGATTTAACAAACAGAAGTTTATTTGCTTAAAGTCTAGTAGGCTAGAAGTCCAAATTCAGGGCACCAGCTCCAGGGGAAGGCTTTCTCTCTGTCAGCTCTGGAGGAAGGTCCTTATCATCAGTCTTCCCCTGGTCTAGGAGCTTCTCAGTACGGAAACCCCAGCTCCAAAGGATGCATTCTGCTCCCAGAGGTGCTTTCTCGGTTGTATGAGGTTCCCATGTCTCTCTGCTCAATTCTGTCTTCTATATCTCAGAAAAGATTGGCTTCAGACACCATCTAATCTTGTGAATTAAGTCGTGCCTCATCAACATAACAGCCACTAGTCCCATCTTACTGACATCCTAGAGACAGGATTTACAACACATAGGAAAATTACATCAGATGACAGAACGGTGGACAATCACACAATACTGCAGTCATGGCCTAGTCAAACTGATACACATATTTTTGGGGGACACAATTCAATCCATGCCACAAAGTTTCTTCATTTCTTTGAAGTATAACATACTTAGAGTAAAGTTCATAAAGTACACTACATTTAAGAATGCAGCTATTATGTATACACGCGTAAGCACCATTCAGATCAGGATATATGCTACTGATTGCTGATGCAACAATGAAAGTCCAAGAACAAGTTACAAGAGATGCAAATGTACACCATACACAAGATTTCCCAGTAATCTGTGTGTGTGTGTGTGTGCATGTGATTCTAAAGCATGTCCAAAACTAATTTTTTTGGTGAGGAAGCCAGCATACTGTTCTAGTTTACCAGGTAGTAAATTCAAGTTCAGACAATTTTTCATCCTCCACATGCTGGTCATCTGCAATACAAATTATTTTTATTCACTTTGAGACAACTTTTGGTTAACAAGATGCTAGTTTACTTATTTTTCTCAGGCATGTGATACCTCCCTGCAATAGTTTAAGTAGGATCTTAGACAAGTGAAAGGTATCTCTGCCATGAAATAAAGTCACTTCTACATCAAGTTTCTTTACCCTCTGACTCCTAACTATCTTCAGCTCAGCTACTTTAAAAATAGTCACCAGATAGAGATTTTCCTTACCTTCCCTCTGGGTCCTGGTAGCTGCTCAAGACTCCGCAACAACTTCCCATGACAGGGTAATGGAAACAACTTACCACCAGGGATTTGAACATAATTCCAACAAGTTCTTTGCCACTGCATAAACAGCATCGCCTGTCCTCCGTTGTCCAATCATTTCCTTTTAAAGTCTCACCAGAAGCACACTTAACATCCACATTTCTAGTAACATTCTGTTGCTGGGGCCATATGTATTCTCTAAGACGATAGACTTTCTCTATGGATCTCCTCATACTGAATAAAAAAAAAAAATGAACAGAAACAACAAGCTATTGTTGTTAGCCATTGTTAAGTTGGAGTTCGCTGGGTGAGGTTATCAAATAATCTACAAGTTTCGATTACCTGATATTAAAGTGTCTCTTTATGGACATAAAAATGAATCTATTAGATAAGGAAACATGAATTAACTGTGTGAATTGTAAGAGTTTTAACTCTAACTTTATTCACATTTTATGCTAATATTCAAAAAACATTATGAAGAGAGTTTTTAAAATTCTAAGCGTGATTTGTACCTGTTAGCTGGAATGGGGGAATCTCTAGCCAGAAAAAAAAAAAAAGTGTTTTTGAAATTGTCTCCTCTAGAACTTTTAAAAATAATTAGTAGACTTTATTCTTTTCTATAATGTAGATTTACAGAATAATTGAGCAGATAGTGCATACAGTACTACACTCTAATACCCACCTCCCATTACCCCACCTCCTATACCCCCTATTGTTAATATCTTGCATTAGTGTGGTACATTTGCTACAATCAATGAACGAATATTAATACGTTACTACTAACCATAATCCATACTTTACATTGTTGTTACATGCCGTTGAGTCGATTCTGACTCATAGTGACCCTATAGGACAGAGTAGAACTGCCTCATAGGGTTTCCAAGGTGTGGCTGATGGATTCTAACTGCCAACAGTCTGGTTAGCATCAAAGCTTTTAACCACTGTACCACAAGGGCTTTGTTTTACATTAAGGTTCCTTTTTTGTGTTATACAGTTCTGTGGGTTTTGACAAACGTACAATGTAGTATATCCACCATCTTACAGAAAGAATTACATCTCCTCAAAATTTGTGTTGTAAATGCAAACCTCTATGCCTGTGGTTATAATCTCATTTGGAAATGGATTGTCTTTGTTATGTTAATGAGGCAGGATTACTGTAGAGTGTGTCTTGAGCCAATCTGTTACAAGATATAAAAGGAGAAGATTAAGCAAGCAGAGATGGGGGAAGATAGATGCCAAGCCATGTAGCTTGGAACCAAGGAAACAGGAAACAGAAGCGGAAGAGACAAGGACCTTCCCCCAGAGTGGACAGAGAGAAAGACTTCACCTAAAGCCAGCACTCTGAATTCAGACTTTCAGCCTCCCAAAGTGTGCGAAAATAAATATCTGTTTGTTAAAGCCATCCACTTGTGATATTTTTGTTACAGAAGCACTAGATAACTAAGAATTTGGTATCAAGAAGTGGGCGTACTGCTGTAACTTTTTTTTTTTTTTTTTAGTACTGCTGTAACAGATACCTAAAATGTGGAAGTGGTTTTGGAATTGGGTAGTGGGTAGAAGCTGGAAGATATTTTAGGTGCTTAACAGTAAAACTAGATTACCTTGAAGATACTGTTGGTAGAATTATGGACATCAAAGGGCATTTTCTTCTGAAGGCTCAGAAGAAAGAGGAAATCTGTAGAGCAAGTCTCTATTGTCTTAGAGACTTGTGGTGCCAGCAACAGAATATTCTTAGAAGTGTGGAAGTTGATTCAGAAGAGGGTACAGAACGTGTGATATCACTGATGATATCAGATGAATCTTGGCTGAAAGTAGAATATATAAGAACAATGTTTACCTGTGTTTTGTTGACTATGCAAAAACAATAGACTGTGTGGATCAAAACAAATTCTGGATAACATTGTGAAGAATGGGAATCCCAGAACACTAAATTGTGCTCATGCAGAACCTGTACATAGAAAAAAGTGCTGTCATTTGAACAGAACCAGAGGATACTGCATGGTTTAAAATCAGGAAAGGTGTGTGTGAGGGTTGTATCGTTTCACCATACTCATTTAATCTGTATGTTAAGCAAATAAACCAAGAAGCTGGACTATATGAAGAAGAACGTGGCATCAGGATTGGAGGAAGACTCATTAACAACCTGTAGGTAATATGTGGATGACACAACCTTGTTTGCTGAAAGCAAAGAAGACTTGAAGCACTTACTAATGGCCACACTTCCAACGAAATTCCCCTTCCAACTGATTGGCTGCCCACATCAGATCATAAAATGGGGGATGATTACATAATGTCTGCCAAACCACTGAGAGTCATGGCCTAGCCAGGTTGGCAAATAACATTAATCACCACATGCAGTTTTGAAATTAGTCACAAATATTCAACAGTTACTTACTTGTATTCAGAAGTATTAAGGTATTCCTAAAAACTGTTTTCCAAGTATTAATTGATTGATGGAGCCCTGGTTAGCAGTGGTTAAGAGCTTGGCTGCTAACCAAAAAGGTCAGCAGTTTGAATCCACCAGCTGCTCCTTGGAAACCCTATTGGGCAGCTCTACTCTATACTATAAGGTCACTATGAGTCGGAATTGACTTGACGGCAATGGGTTTTTTTGATTTGATTATGTAGGATGGAGTCTATCACTGCCCTTCTTAAAGATTAGCTTTTATTTTTTTGTGAAACTTCTCATCCCTTTTCTTGAACAAAAGTTATCAAATTTGTTAATAGTTTAATATCAGAAAGTTTTTGTGTCTAAATTTTAAATTAGCTTCCAAATATTAGATAATTTTTTTCTGTGCCACTCTGCAACTCCACATCCTTCCATCTTTAAATCCAATCTACTGATTTCTGCTACCTCCATTGCTACCACCCTATATGAGGCTACATCAACAACTCTTGCCCAGACTACTGCAACAACTTCCCAAATACATTCTACTCTTGCTGCCCACTAGTCATTTTCCACAAAGTGGTTTGAGAGATCTGCTTAAAATTTACATCAGATCATATCAGACTTTCATTTAAAACCCTATTTATGGCTTCTGAACACATTAGAATAAAATCCATACTCTTTAGCATAGTTTACAACCCCAACATGAACCTACTCCCACCTAGTTCTTTACCTTCACCTGGCGTCACCCTTTCCTTTGATCCAGTACCCTCCACTCCTATCTGCCTTCTTCCTACCCCCAGGAAAAGTTTAGTTCTTGCTTTCCCTGCTGCCCAGAACATCATTCACCTAGGTTTTCTAATGATGGTTCTTTAGCAGATCTCAATTTAAGTGCCACTTCCTCAAAAAGATCTTCCAGATCCTTAATGTAGGTCTCCATTGTCATTCTCTATAATGGCACTCCGTTTTGGTCCTGTCTAGGACTCAAGCGTAATTATTTTATTCATTTTTTTGATTCCATGTTGATTGGCTCTTTCTAGTCTAGTAAAGACTATACATTTCATGAGGGCAATGACTAAATCTGTCTTATTCACAGATATATCCCCAGCATTTATCATAATGCCTGGCATAACTTAGATGCTAAATTAATATTTGTGTAATTAATTAACAGCAACTATCTTAACAAAAGTTCCACACTATGTTAATAACAATGACTAATTTTTGTTACCACAGCAAAATATCAGTTGGTGAAATTTTCTCTCATTAAGTTTGATTACAAATTCTGTTTTCTTTATTACATTTAAGAATGATAATTTGATCTAAAATTATTTCCTTTCTACTATACAGGTTGCATTTCAAAAGCATTTTTCACAAAAAACTATTTTCTCCCATTTCACATGATGAATAAGTATGTCTAGTGTTTTTATCTCCCTAGCCGTTAAAAGAATCCAACTATACCAAGGGTGGATCCTTGGATTTGGTTTCTTACTCATGTTTTAGTAACAGAAGGAAGTCAAAAATGTAATCATTCGTATAACTACATACTACTCTCCGAGTAGCATGGGGTCGCTGTGGATTGAAATCGGCTCAACAGCAGTGGGTTTTCCTTTTTTTTTTTTTACTCTCTAAAAACATCTCTCCTTACAATCCTTTTACCTATCTGAGCCCTGGCGGTGCGGTGGTTATGCACTTGATGGCTAACCAAAAGGTCGGAAGTTAAAATTCACCAGTTATTCCGCAGGAGGAAGATGTGGCAGTCTGCTTGGCAGTCAGCTTCCATACAGATTATACCCTTGGAAACCCTATAGGGCGGTTCTACTCTGTCCTGTAGGGTTGTTAAGAGTCGAAATTGACTAGATGGCAATAGGACACTTGATAAAAGCAAAATGAAAATGATGATGGCTCCGTTTTCAGAATTATTCTTCTAGATAGCATCAGTTCTTTACGAATTCTCTTCTTCACTTTTATGTCACATAATGAAAAAAGGAGCAAGACAAAAAAGTTTTTGTGGGGTAATATGTTTTAGAAAATACCCTGTACGGTGGGAAGCAGACCTCAAATTTTCATAAAAAGACCAGACTTAATGGTCTGACTGAGACTGGAAGGACCCCAGAGGTCCTGGTCCCCGGACCTTCTGTTAGCCCAAGACTAGCACCATTCCCAAAACCAACTCTTCAGACAGGGATTAGACTGGACTATAAAACAGAAAATGATACTGGTGAGGAGTAAGCTTCTTGGCTCAAGTAGACACATGAGAGTACGTGGGCAGCTCCTATTTGGAGGTGAGATGAGAAGGCAGAGGGGGATAGGAGCTGGTTGAATGGATGGTGGGGAATACAGGGTAGAGAGGAGGAGTGTGCTGTCTCATTAGGGGGGAGAGCAACTAGGAGTACATAGCAAGGTGTATATTAAGTTTTGTATGAGAAACTGACTTGATTTGTAAACTTTCACTTAAAGTATACACACACAAAAAAAACCTGTAAGTGGGAAAATATTAAACGGCTATACATCAAAACAGGGCCCTGGTGGTACAGTGGTTAAGCATTTGGCTGCTAACCAAAAGGTTGGTAGATCGAATCCACCAGCCATTCTTTGGAAGCCCCGTGGAGCAGTTCTACCCTGTCCTATGGGGTCGCTATGAGTTGGAATTGACTCGATGGCAACGGGTTTGTTTTTTAACGGGTTTATACATCAAAATGTTAATGATTGTGCTTGGGTGGTAGCATTATCAGTAATATTTTTCCCTTTGCACTTTTCAGGGTCTCCAAGTTGTTTTTTTACTGAAATAAAGTATATTTATTTCCGAAATAGAAAAAAACATATGTATGCTATAATTCAAAATTGTTAGGCTTGCTTTATTTTAGGTTGTAATCTCTTTGAGGATAAGTACCTAGTACAGAAACTCAATAAGAAGCCCTTAATTGGGCCAATATTAAGCCTTCAAAAACATTATTTTCAGTTTATGATTTTATAAAATCATACAATTTTATTGCTGGGAATGAGCTCAGAAATCATGTCATGCAATTTTCTCTTCTAAAGTTTGCTTCTGTTCTCCAGATAGCACTTGAGTAGGCTACGCCACAGATAAAATGAGAGACATGATGGACCCCATACTCCAGCATGAACCAGGCAAGGAAGAGTGAAAATCAATCTTGATAAGAATACAGCAGCAAGCATTTTATTATTATACAATAATAAAGAACAGGAATTTGGAGGAAGGGAAAGTCCATAATAAGATACAAAAGTGAGAAATGGTTTGCTGGAATTGTTGGGATCCTAAGGGAGATGCATATATATATATAAAACTATGAATATACCAAAAAACATAGTACACTTATACATACGTGTGTATGTGTGTGTGTATAATTCATGTTTTTTTGTATATTCACAGTGTTATGCAATCAACACAACAACCAATTTTAAAACATTTTCATCACTCCAAAAAGGAACCACTTATCCTTTAGCTATCACTCCCCAATTCCCATTCCTTAAGTCCTAGGCAACCACAAATCTATTTTCTGTCTCTATAGACTTGCCTATTCAGGACATTTCATATAAGCGGTATCATATAATACATGGTCTTTTATGACTAGCTTATTTTACTTAGTATAATGGTTTCAAAAGTTCACCCATGTCTTAGCATGTATCAGAACTTCATTTCTTTTTATGGGTAAATAACATATAGCTATGCTATAATTTGTTTATCCATTTATCAGTTTATGGACATTTGGGTTGTTTTCACCTTTTTGCAATTATGAATAACGCTGCTAGGAACATTCTAATATCTTAAAGGCATTTTATGTGAAATTAAGTAACATTTTTATTTAAATTATGACCATGCAGTGAGTTTACTGTACCAGTGGTGGCAACAAATCATGACATAAAAACTTCTTTTTTCCAGTTCTAAACTCTTAACTAAAAATTTGCCCAAGTATCATTACAGCAAATCTATAAAAGTTTTCACAGACATACGGACCTGAGTAAGGAAAAAAATATATATATAATAATAACTATTGTAATTGTTGTTGTTGCTAATTAATTACAAAAACAGCAAAATGCCTGGGAATTGGTAGCAGTATAACTAACCAATCAACCAGCTACTGATGAGTCTATTCTGACTCATGGTGACCCCATGTGTGTCAGAATAGAATTGTGTTCCATATGGCTTTTTATGCCTGATTTTTGGGAGAAGTCCCTAGGTGGTGCAAATGGTTAAGCACTCAACTAATAGCTGAAAGGTTGGCAGTTCCAATCTGCCCAGAGTCACCTCAGAAGAAGGCCTAACAATCCATTCCCAAAAGGTCACAGCCTTGAAAACACTACAGAGCAGTTCTGCTCCTCACACCTGGCGTTGTCATGAGTGGGAATCAACTCCGGCAACCAAAAACAACAGGGAGCCAGACATCTTGGGAGAATTAACCGTTTTCACCAGCAGTATAAAGTTTCCTCAAATTGAACAGCATGTGGCCACCCAATCTATCATTTAAGTCTACGACAGAGTTTATTTTATAGGATCTTCTCTTAGCTATTTAGTGCTGTTATTGTTGTTGTTAGGTGCCGTCATGTCATTTCCAACTCATTGAGATCCTATGTAAAACAGAAAAAACACTGCCCAGTCCTGTGCCATCCTCATGATCGTTGTTATGCTTGAGCCCATTGTTGCAGCCACTGTGACAATACTTCTCATTGAAGGTCTTCCTCTTTTTCACTGACCCTCCACCTTAACAAGTTTGATGCCTTCCTCCTGATAGCATGTCCAAAGTATGTGAGATTAAGTTTCATCATCCTCACTTCTAAGGAGCATTCTGGCTGTACTTCTTCCAAGATAAGTTTCTTCATTCTTTTGGCAGGCCATGATATATCCTATATTCTTCGCCAGCACCACAGCTCAAAGGCATCAATTCTTCAGTATTCCTTATTCATTGTCCAGCTTTCACATGCATATGAGGTGACTGAAAATACCATGGGTTGGGTCAGGGGCACCTTAGTCCTCAAAGTGACATCTTTGCTTTTTAACACTTTAAAGAGGTCTTTTGCAGCAGATGTGCCCAACGCAATGTGTCATTTGATATCTTGACTGCTACTTTCATGAGTGTTGATGGTGGATCCAAGTAAAATGAAATTCTTGACGACTTCAATCTTTTCTCCATTTATCATGGTGTTGCTTATTGGTCCAATTGTAAAGATTTCTGTTTTCTTTATGTTGAGATGTAATGCTGAAGATTATGGTCTTGGATCTTCATCAGTAAGTGCTTCAGGGCCTCTTCACTTTCAGCAAGCATGGTTGTATCATCTGCATAATGCAGGCTGTTAATGAGTCTTCCGCCAATCATAACGCCACATACTTCTTAATATAGTCCAACTTCTCAGATTATTTCCTCAGCATACAGATTGAATGGAGCCCTGGTGGTGCTGTGATAAGGCATTTGGCTGCTAACCAAAAGGTTGGCAGTTCGAATCTACCAGCTGATCCTTGGAAACCCTATAGGGCAGATTTACTCTGATCTTTTTTATTATTTTTTTTAATAAGGTCACTACTAGTCAGAATCTACTCGACAGTGATAGTTTTTTTTGTTTTGTTTTGTTTTGTTTTAACAGATTAAGTATGGCGAAAGGATACAACCTGACACACACCTTTTGCTGATTTTAAAGCATGCAGTACCCACTTGCTCTGTTTGAATAACTGCCTCTTGGTATATGTACAGGTTCCTCATGAGCACAATAAAGTGTTCTGGAATTCCCATTCTTTGCAATGTTATCTATAATTTGTTATGACCCACATGGTCGAATGCCTTTGCATAGTCAGTAAAACACAGGTAAACATCTTTCTGGTATTCTCTAAAGCCAGGATCCATCTGACATCAGCACTCTGCCCACGTCCTCTTCGGAATCCGGCTTGAATTTCTGGCAGTTCCCTGTCAGTGTACTGCTGCAATCACTTTTGAATGATCTTCAGCAAAATTTTACTTGTGTGTGATATTAGTGGTATTGTTCAGTAATTTCCACAATCGGTTGAATCACCTTTCTTTGGAATAGGTATAAATATGGATCTCCTCCGTTCAGTTGGCCAGGTAACTGTCTTTTCGAATTTCTTGGCATAGACAGTGAGCACTTTCACCACTGCATCCATTTCTTGAAACACCTCAGTTGGTATTCTGTCAATTCCTGGAGTCTTGTTTTTTGCTAATGCCTTAAGTGCAGCTTGGATTTCTTTCTTCAGTAACATTGGTTCTGGATCATATGCTACCTCCCAAAATGATTGAACGTCAACCAATTCTTTTCGGTGCAGTGACTTTATGTATTCATTCCATCTTCTTTTGATTCTTCCTGTGTCATTCAGTATTGTGCCTACAGAATACTTCATTATTTGCACCTCAAGGCTTGAATTTTTTCTTCAGTTCTTTCAGCTTGAGAAATGCCAAGTGTGTTTTGGTTTTCTAACTCCAGGTCTTTGCTCATGTCATTATAATACTTTGTGTTATCAAGCTGCTTTTTGAAATCTGCTGTTCAACTCCTTTACTTGATCATTTTTTCAATTTGACATTCGAGAGCAAGTTTCAGACTCTCTTTTGACATCCATCTTGATCTTTTCTTTTATTCCTGTCTTTCTTTGCCTCTTGCTTTCTTCATGTTTGATGTACTTGATGTCATTCCAAAACTCATCTGGTCACTCCAAAACCCTGGTGGCATAGTGGTTAAGTACTACAGCTGCTACTCAAGAGGTTGGCAGTTCAAATCCACCAGGCACTCTTTGGAAACACTATGGGGAGGTTCTTCTCTGTCCTACAGGGTCACTATGAGTCAGAATCGATTCAACAGCAATTGATTTGGTTTTTTTTTTTTCCTTAAAAAAAAAATTTTTTTTTTTCTTTTTCTTTTTCCCTTTGCCTCTTGCTTTCTTCATGTATGATGTCCTTGATGTCATTCCACAACTCGTCTGGTCTTCGGTCATTGGAGTTCAATGAGTCAAATCTATTCTTGAGATGGTCTCTAAATTCAGGTGGGATATACTCAAGGTCATATTTTGGTTCTCGCTGACCTATTCTAATTTTCTTCAGCTTCAGCTTGAACTTGCATATGAGCAATTCATGGTCAGTTCCACAGTTCATCCCTGGCCTTGTTCTGACAGATGATATTGAGCTTTTCCATCATCTCTTTCCACAGATGTAGTTGATTTGATTCCTATGCATTCCATCCGGTGAGGCCCACGTTTATAAAAAAATGTTGTTGAAAAAAGGTATTTCCAATGAGGAAGTCATTGGTCTTGCAAAATTCTTTCATGCAATCTCCGTCATCATTTCTATCTCCAAGGCCATATTTTCCAACTACGGATCCTTCTTCGTTTCTAACTTTTGCATTCCAATCACCGGTAATTATCAATGCATCCTGATTGCATGTTGGATCGATTTCAGACTGCAACCCAAAAAACCAAACCCATTGCTGTCGAGTCCATTCCGATTCATAGCGACCCTATAGAACAGAGTAGAACTGCCCCATAGAGTTTCCAAAGAGCGTCTGGTGGATTTGAACTGCCAACCTTTTAATTAGCAGCCATAGCACTTAACCACTATGCCACCAGGGTTTCCTTTCAGACTGCAGAAGTTGGTAAAACCCTTCAATTTCTTCATCTTTGACCTTAGTGGTTGGTGCATAAATTTGAATAATAGTCATATATTAACTGGTCTTCCAGATAGGATATTATCCTATCACTGACAGCACTGTACTTCAGGATAGATCTTGAAATGTTCTTTTTGATGATGAATGCAACACCATTCCTCTTCAATTTGTCATTCCTGGCGTAGCAAACCATATGATCATCTGGTTCAAAATGGCCAATACCAGTTCATTTCAGCTCACTAATGCCTAGGATATTGATGTTTACGCAGTCCATTTCATTTTTGATGAGTCCCAATTTTCCTAGATTCATATTTCATACATCCCACATTCGAATTGCTCAAGGATGTTTGCATGTGTTTCTTCTCATTTTGAGCCGTGCCGCATCAGCAAATGAAGGTCCTGAAAGCTTGACTCCATCCATGTCATTAAGGTCTACTCTACTTTGAGGAGGCAGTTCTTCCCCAGTCATCTTTTGAGTGTCTTCCAACCTGAAGGGCTCATCTTCCAGCACCACATCAGACAATGTTCTGCTACTATTCATAAGGTTTTCACTGGGTAATTTTTTTCAGAAGTAGACCACCAGGTCCTACTTCCTAGTCTGTCTTAATCTGGAAACTCTGATGAAACCTAGTGCTACCATAACAGAAACACGACAAGTGGGTGGCTTTAATAAACAGAAATTTATTTTACCACAGTTTAGGAGGCTAGAAGTCTGAACTCAGAGAGCTGGCTCTCAGGGAAGGCTTTTTCTCTGTCAGCTCTGGAGGAAGGTCCTTGTCTCTTTTCATCTTTGTTCCTGGATGGTCAAGGTGGCTTGCATCTACTCCTGGGTGATCAAGGTGGCTCCGCATCTCTCTTCCCCCATCTCTGCTTTTTTCAATTCCTTGTTTAATCTTTTTTACATCTCAAAAGAGATTGACTCAAGACACACCCTACACAATTCTGTCTCATTAACAAAGACAACCCATTCCCAATCCAGATTATAACCGCAAGCATAAAGGTGAGGATTTACAACACATATTTTTTGGAGGGCACAATTCAATCCATAACATATCTCTACTCAACCCTTCTCACTGTAAACTCAGTGAGCTGAAGTTATTCAATAGTACATGGCAACAGAAAAGGGATGATGTAAGTTTTCAGTAAGGTATGACAATATTGCCTAAAATTCATTTATTTAGTGAGAGGACTCTTCTGTTGTGATGATGGTGACGTCAAGCATTATCAAGGTAAAACAGCACTGTGTAAAATGACTGAAAATATTTTATTTTATTGAAAAATGAAACATTTTACAATTGTCAAGAAGTTTATCTGCAGAAAAAAAATTTTTAAAGTGATACTATTTTATAAAAGCTGTGCTCAAATACAAGTTGTGAAATTTTTATCAACTGAAGAAAAAGAGCAGTACACTTACTGTATTTTGTCCCAGGTGTAAAGACTACTTGATAGTTTATTCTATAACCTCACATTAATTTTTATTCATAACGAAATAATTATGAGTAATCTACTATCAGAGTTTACTTATCAGTTTTTGCAGTCCTTCGTGGTTACTTCATTAAAAACTCCATGTTATCGCCAATGAGCTTTAAACTGTAACATCACATCTCCATTTATTAATAGGCAACGGTGTCAGATATTCCTACAACTGAAAAGTCTTACAACCCATCCATTTATTTCCCCAACACCATTAGTTGCAACTCCACTAACAACCGCTAAGGTGAGGTGAGAGGGGTAAGTCTTTAATCTCTACGTGGAATCTTGCCCATAATACAGCACCATTATGTCCGCCCAAGATGCAGGTGATCAAGAAGAGTCCATCTTCGACGGGCTCTACAAGCAACCTGCGTGGAGTGAACGGGGGTCTGCATCTTGCCTCCGGCTGCGGGGCGCAGGGCACCTTCCGCAGGGCTGATGGCCCAGGTGTGACGAAGCGACGGGGCTTCCACCAACCGTTAGGATCATGAAACGGTGGAAAGCCGTAGGGAAAATGGATGGAGGCTGCGGCGGAGGAATACGGCAGTGCAGAAGTACATGCACGGGAACTGGAGCCTCCCCCCCCCCTCCCGCCCCCCGCCGCCCCAACAAGGGAGCCCAGCTCCAGGGAAGCCCGCAGCTTCCTCCATCTTAGTTGCTGGAAGCGGAAGGGGCGTCTGGGTCCCTCCACGGTCGCGCCTGCCCTCCTCGGTCCCTCAGGGGCCGACCCTCAAGGCAGGGGCGGCTCCCCCGGCCTAATGGCGGAGCCCAGGCGGGCTTCTCGGGGCCAGGGGGCTTGGCATTGAACTCGTCCCAAAATAGCACAGCGTCCCGACAAAATGGAGGACGTCGTCTCCTGCTGCACCCACGGTGGGGGGGGACTCTGTCCTACGGGGCGAGGCGAGGGTGGAAGGGCTTCCACTCAGTACCCTGGATTCCACCGCGCCCTCGGCCTCTGCTCCCCACTCGGCCTGGCCCCAGCCCTTCTCTACCGTGCCCCTCGCCCGCTGGGCCTCCAAGGAATGGACCGGGAGGGTGTTCGGGGCACCGAGGCTGGGTCTCTCCTCGGGAAGAGTCGTTCGGGGTCGCTACAGCGGCCTGCGTGCCCAGGCCCGGGCGAGGGAGGAGGGGCCCAGCCTCCGTCTCTCGGGCTGTCCTTGCCTTGGGGAGCCCGCTAGTACACCCGGAGAGCCAGCAGGCGACCAGTGCAGGGAGCCACAGGCATAGCGTCCGCCTGATCCAGATGGCTAGCGGGGGTGGGGCACCGCGGGGAGGGTACTGGCGGGGAAGCAAAGAGGCGGCAGGTAGGGAGGGGAATGGAAACGCCAGAGGGTGTGGCCTGTGTCTGATGAACAGCCCTTCGGACAACCTCATCGAGGGGGTCCTGAAGGAAGGCAGATCGAGCCAATTGACGTGCCGGGAGCGCCGCGGCCCGTCTTCTCCCCAGCCAGTGAGGGGGCGGGGGAGAGGAAGGGGCGGGGCCTCCTCGGTCTGCGCTGCGCAGTCGCTGCCGCCGCCTCCTCCTCCACCTCCTTCTCCTCCTCTTTCTTGTTCTGCTTCTCATCAGCGCTAAACCCGGGACTGGACCCAGCGGAGTTGTGCTTGTTACCGAAGGGGGGGGTGGGTCGGGGGAGGGGAAGTTCGTTCCGCGGAGCCGCAGCCACAACCGGGTGAGGCTTGCCCCACTGTCTTCCAGTCCAGGTCCGGTGATAATGAGGGTGGCTGGGAACAGCGCAGCATCCGGAGGAAAAGGCGGATATGGGTGAGGGAAGTCTCCGGAGCCTCCCTCCCACCCAGGATTAATTTCCCGTGGTATGGCCGCCGTCGGCGCTGCCGCGCTGGGGCCTCGGGGGCTCCTCCGGGAGCCACTGATGTCACCAGTGCCTCTCCGGGAGGTCCGAAGGACAGCAAGGCCGAGCCCGGAGGGCTGGGTGAGGCGGTGGTCGCTCGGGGCGGGGTTGGCCCGGGGCTGCGGCCGTCGGGAAGTCGCTGAGGTATTTTTCCTTTCTTTCCTGCTGGGGGAGCCAGGGGAGGGGCGCCTCCGTTCGCGCTTTTGCTCTCTGGGCTGCACTCACAGCCTTTTCCGTAGCCCGCTGCCTCCAAGTTTTTCGGGGCGAAGGCTGCCGCCTCCTCCCTGCCGGGTCCCTCCTTCTCTCTGCTCCTTCGTGGAGCTGCGCGGCTGCTGCTCCTAACGTCTTACTTGGCCGAGTTTCTAATGGCGAACGTGAATCCGTTGCTGACTGCGGGGTAGGGGCGCGAACTGCTCAGGCCCAGGACAACTGCTGGGGGGCACATGTAGGGCGTGTTGGTACAGCGGAGATGGGAACAGCTCCTTACCTCGGAATTGATCCTGGAGTGACGGGATGTTGCTGGGTGGGTAAATTTAGGAGGGAATACAATCCTTTCCTGGGTTTGCCCTTCCCCCTCCTCCAACCTCCCATTAAGTATTTCGCATTGTCAGGTAGTTGTGGTTCTTAATCTTTTTTTTTAAACATAGCTTCTCTACTAAATTGAGCTGGGGGAAGGTAGAAAAGCGCCCAAGCTCCTTGACCTCTTAAACTTTGCCTCCTCCCTCTGGTGGTTAAGAGTTGATGCTGCGTACAGGTTGGGAGTAAGTAAATCATTTTTATTGCTCGTCTCGTTTTAAGACCAGGAACCACCCTCAGCCCTATCCGGTGAAGCATTTACAGAAATTAAGAAGGAAAACATTCTCATTGTGAGTCACTTTACCCCGCTTTTCTAGTAGGCTTAGTGCAATAGTTGGATGTTCTTCCTGTGGGGTTTGCCTTTCTGTGAAGAGCTAACTGCTTGGGTGGCAGCTGTCCCCAGAGTCAAGGCAGGGTAATTCCTGGGAAGAAAGTGAGAGCAGACGCTGGTATTTACACCACTGATACTCGCTGGAATTCTCAAGTAAGACTTGAAGTTAATTCCTTTTTAAATGTTTTGCCTTTAACATTTTTTTCTTTTCAGTCGATAGAATTAATTTTTTTTTTCTTAGCTGTTGGGTTTTTAAAACTCCTGAGTTTTCTGTTGTCTTAAGGTTGAGGAAAAGAGAATCTTTTTCATGTGTTTGCCTTATATTTGAGGAAGGCTCTTATGTACCCTGATATTCCTCCAGCTAGTATTTTTTTTTTTTTCTAGTATGTTGGTCAGATCTAATCAGTCAGAGGCTTTCCAAAATGCAGAAAAAAAAAAAATGCAGGGAGGTTGGTAAATATATTCTCTGGCAGTGCAGTCATTCCTGGACACAATTCTGTACTGTGAAAGAGGATGCAGCAATTTGGGGTGGATAGCAGCTCTTGCCAAAGTAGTGTCAAATGGTCAAAAAAATTTTTTTTTATTGCAAGCTATTAGATATTTGCTGTTTTGGCTATGACAAGATGACCACTGGAGGATATTTCTGGGACAGGAAATCGTATTAAGTACTTACTAAAAAAGAGTCCCTGGGTACTGCACGCCGTTAACATGCTTGGCTGCTAACCAAAAGGCTGGATGTTTGAGTCCACCCAGAGGCACTTGGGAAGAAAGACCTCCTGATCTATTTATGAAAAACCAGCCATTGAAAGCCCCACAGAGCACAGTTCTACTCTGACATATATGGGGGCGACATGAGTGTAATCAATTCCATGACACTGGATTTTTTTCTACGCTGTACAAAGTGTCGGGCATTGATTATTGTAATCGCTGCAAATAAATTGTACATCTGTAAAAAAAAAAAAAAGAGTAGCTGCTGAAGCTGCTTATGTACAGCCAAAAACCTCGTGGAATTTGGTTTCTTAGTTTGCAGGTTTAGGGTCATGGTTTCATTGGACATACCCCTTAATGGTTCTGATAACATGTTTAGTGCTTCTGTTCTACCTTCTAATTCGTTGAGTAGTGCCAGGGTCCTAATATCTTGCAAGTGGCCACCCAAGGCGTGAGAATTGATCTCCGCCTGGAAGGAGCTGCAGAGGAAGGAGAGTCAGGAATAGGAGGAGGGTATGGAATGTGTGGCTAATTGCCTCCATGAACAACTGCCTCCTTTGCCATGAGACCAGAAGAACTAGATGGTGTTCAGGTACCATTACGGAACATTTTGGTCAAAGATTTTATAGAGGAAACCTAGGGAGGAAAATGTAGAACAGCATTTGAAATTCTTATTGTCTCCAGACTTGGAGCCAGGAAGTTTGACTGACTCCCTCAAACTATTGCCCTGAGATAATCTTTAAATCTTAAACCAGAAATATCCCTGACATTTTCTTAAAACGAAGTAGTAGTTTAGCTTAACTAGTAAAAACAATATGTCTGCCTTGAGCATTATGCTCTTTTAAAAGAACTATCTGTATGGGGTCAAAGTGACAACTTGAAAGATCAGTTGGAACCTTAGGGGGCAATGAATTTATGTCAGTAGAGGAGCAACAACAAAAAAAGAGGATGAGAATGGTTATACAACTCAAAGAATTTAATCAGTGTCACTAAATGGTACATGTAGAAACTGTTGAATTGTCTGTTTTGAATTGTCAACAACAACAAAGTAAATTTTTTAAAAAGTGCAGGACGTTGTCTTGTATTTGTATTTTGTTTAATCCTCACAACAGTTCTGCATGGTTTTTTCTAGCACTGCTTATATGCCAACACAGTTCTTAGCATTTTAACATGTATTAAATCATTTAGTCTTCATAGCAACTCAGTGAGGTAGGTACTATAAAGTTTCATAAAATTGGAAATACAAAAGTGCATGCATTTGTAGTATTAAGACAAAACTGGATATTGTTATGCATGTTTTAATTGGTGAAACTTGAGCTTTAATCAGGTGTTCATTGAATTAAGAATGTTCAATTGTGATGAAAAGGAATGAGATCAAAGAAAAGGTATAGAATCCTAAACCTATACTTTTGAAGATTATAACTGAAAGGTAAGGTGTAATTAGGAATCGTGATATGTTTTGTTATTTAGAGTGAACATACCCATCCTCTTCCAGTAGCAGGTATCAGGAAAAACTTTCTGGAGGATAGCACAAAACAGTTAATGTAGCAGCAAAATTTTATTAACTCTAATTTTTAGTTAAAACATCTGAGTGTGTTGCCTTTTTAAGCCTTATGGTGAAATATGCAGTCAGCAAAGTTTATAAAATGGCTAGCTTATTATATTACCGTAAAGCATGCTCCCTAATACTTGGATAACTTCTTCCAAGTTTATAAAGTAAAATGTTATGTATATGCTGGAAGCCCCCCACGTGCCACTAACCTTTTTGATAATTAACTTTTTGTATGAATCCCTAAACCTGTGTTTTTGTTTTGCCTGTTTTTGAACTTTTTATAAAAAGTTTTAAATGGTTATGTGTGTTTTTGTGTTTGACTTCTTTCATTCAGCCTGTGAGACTGATCCATGTTGTTGCATGTAGCTACGTTCATTGCTTTTTTGTATTCTAGAGTATGAATATGCCACAGTCTGTTTTTTCTGATGCAGAGGAGCATTTTGGTTGTTTCCAGTTTGGAAATAATGCTGCTATGAACTTGTACACTTATACACCTATTTCTGTTGTATACCTAGTAATGAAATCTGGTCCAACTCACATTAAAGAAATTCTTGTTTTACAAATGAAAAAATTTTAATGTAGAGAGAGTAGCAGAATCATTCGGGGTCACACACTGTTTAGTGGAAAGTTGGGATTAGAACAGTTACGTTGTTGTGTGCTGGTGAGTCAATTCCAACTCATAGCGACTTATATGACAGAGTAGAACTGCCTCATAGGATTTCCTAGGCTGTTATCTTTACAGGAGCAGATAGCCAGGTCTTTTCTCCCACAGAGCAGCTGATCAGTATAAACCGCTGACCTTTCAGGTGAGTAGCTGAGCGCTTAACCATTGAGCCACCAGGGCTCCTTAGAGTAGTTACGTATTTGTATTTTTTTTCCAATTCCTTTTTTATCTATTCTTTTCAAGCATAATAAGAATATTTAAAGGGAGACAGTGAATTTTCCAAATAGATGGAGCTCTATTTTGATTTCATGATATAAGTATACCGTGAAACGTACCTCATTTGATGCAGTTTAAAAGATAAATTCTAATTTCTTTAACCTGTCATTCAAAATCTCTTCCACCTTGACTGTCACCATGCCTCTACAGGCATCTTTGATCGTCTGTCTGCTTTCTCCTATTTGATCCACTTTCTATTTCAGTTTTTTTCATTGGGATTAATTAATTCCTTTGTCATCAAGCAAAGTTCATCATGCTTCAAGACAAAGCTTAAATATTATTTGGTTATCAAATCTTTCAGATGTTTCTGGAATTATGGGCCAAACAAATCTTCATTTTTCATTTGCATGTTCATAATTACTATTAAGTTCGAGCATATTTTAATGTTTATTGTCCATTTGTGTTTATTTTTTTTTGAATGAAATATCCTTTGTGTATTTTTCTGTTTTTTTTTTGTTGCTTTTTTAAGAGTTTGTAAAATCTAGGAATTATTCTTTTGAGTGTTATATAAGGTAAGATACTTTCTCCAAGTGAGTGGCTAACATTTAGATATGTTTATGATATTTTCCTTCAAAAAGATAAAGTATTTCATTTTTCCTTTAGAACATTTGAATTTACGACTTGGGGACTGCATTCTCATTCAATAATATAAAAGTATGTTTTTTCCTTCTAATTGTTAAATAGTTTTGCCCTTTATGCTTAGCACTTCAACACACCTGAAGTCCATGATATCAAGTAGCGATATCAATTATTTTTAATGTAAAGCAATTTGTCCCAGCCTCATTTACTGAATAACCTATCTTTTTGTCACTAATTTGGTGAGCCTGTTAATCTTTTTTTTTATCCTACTTGGGGTCTTCTCAGCTACTTGGATCTGTAGATAAAGTATTTGTCAAATTTGTGGATTTTTAAAAATTTTTTATTGTCCTTTAAGTGAAAGTTTACAAATCAAGACAGCCTTTCATACAAAAATTTGTATACACCTTGCTATATACTTCTAACTGCTCTGCCCCTAATGAGACAGCACACTCCTTCCCTCCACTCTCTATTTTCGTGTCCATTCGGCCAGCTTCTGACCCCCTCTGCTCTCTCATCTCCCCTCCAGACAGGAGATGACAACATAGTCTCATGTGTCTACTTGATCCAAGAAACTCGTTCTTTACCAGTATCATTTTCTATCCCATAGTCCAGTCCAGTCACTGTCTGAAGAGTTGTCTTTGGGAGTGGCTCCTGTCTTGGGCTAACAGAGGTCTGGGTACCATGACCTCTGGGATCCTTCTAGTCTCAGTCAGACCATTAAGTCTGGTCTCTTTACAAGAATTGGGTTTGCATCCCAGTGGTCTCCTGCTCCCTTAGGGCTCTCCATTGCACCCCCTGTCAGGGCAGTCATCGGTTGTAGCCAGGCACCATCTAGCTCTTCTGATCTCAGGCTAATCCAGTCTTTGGTTTATGCGGTGCTTTCTGTCTCTTGGGCTCATAATTACCTTGTATCTTTGGTATTCTTAATTCTCCTTTGTTCCAGGTGGGTTGAGACCCATTCATACATCTTAGATGGCCGCTTGCTAGTGTTTGAGTCCCTAGAAGCCACTATCCAAAGTGGGATGTAGAATGTTTTCTTAATAGATTTTATTATGCCAGTTGCCCTAGATGTCCCCTGAAACCATGGTTCCCAAACGCCTGCCCCTGCTACGCTGGCCTTCAAAGCTTTCAGTTTATTCAGGAAACTTCTTTGCTTTTAGTTTAGTCCAGTTGTGCTGACCTCGCCTGTATCATGTGTTGCCTTTCCCTTCGCCTAAAATAGTTCTTACCTACTATCTAATTACTGAAAACCCCTCTCCCGCCCTTACTCCCCCCCCCATAACCATCAAAGAATATTTTCTTCTCTGTTTAAATTATTTTTCCAGTTATTGTAATAGTGGTTTTATATAATATTCATCCTTTTGCAACTAATTTCACTTAGCATAATGCCTTCCAGATTCCTCCATGTTATGAAATGTTTCACAGATTCATCATTGTTCTTTATTGATGGCGTAGTATTCCATTATGTAAATATACCATAATTTATTTATCCATTCATCCGTTGATGGGCACCTTGGTTGCTTCCGTCTTTTTGCTCTTATAAACAGTGCTGCAACAAACGTAGGTGTGCATGTATCTGTTCGTGTAAAGGCTCTTATTTCTTTAGGATATATTCCAAGGAGTGGAATTTCTGGATCATATGATAGTTCTATTTCTAGCTTTTTAAGGAAGCGCCAAATCAATTTCCAAAGTGGTTGTACCATTTTACATTCCAACGAGCAGTGTATAAGTGTTCCAATCTCTCCACAGTCGCTCCAACAGAGAAATGCAGTCTCGATACATGCCACAACATGGAGGAACCTTGAAAACATCATGTGGAACGAAATAAGTCAATTGCAAAAGGACAAATACTGTGTGATCTCACTTGTATACACATATATATAGAAAACAAAGATGATGTGTAGTTACTAGTGGTGGGAAAGGGAGGTTTTGCCAAGGGGACATTTTAGTTTTGTGATAATGATGTTAGAAAAATTTCAAAAAGGGTAGCAATAATGGTTGCACAACATGAAGAATGTAGTCAGTGTCACTGAATTATACATGTAGAAATTGTTAAATTGATAAATATTTTCTGTATATTTTCACCACAATTTAAAAAATATTCTCTCTCTGTATATATGTATGAGTGTGTGCGTGTGTGTGTGTGTGGTGGTCATAGAGGTGCCAAAAACACGTTCTGGAACTACTTAGTGATTAACAACTGTCTTTATAGCATACATCCTAATTGTCTTTATACAGCCTAAAAGATGTCGTAGGCACACATATAGATGACAAAAAAGTGAACCTTCGAAACAATATTTTTAAATGTTTTTTTCCTAAATACAAAGTATTTAAAAGCACTTTTGGTGGTTGTAATTTTTGGAAGATTCCTCAGCCTTTTTCATCACCTCCTAATCTTGTATCTCAACATTTCTATTTTAACAAAACTGCTTTTTAACTGATTACAGTGAAATATGTGTGTTCTACTTAATTGTGTAGAAATATGATTGAATATTGAACAAATATTAAATTATTCCACCACGCCCCTGTCAGTTTGTCATACTGTGGTGGCTTGCATGTTCCTGTGATGCTGGAAGCTATGCCACCAGTATTTCGAATACCTGAAGCATCACTCATGGCGGACAGGTTTCAGCATTGCTCAAGGTGAAAGAACTGAAGTAAAAAATGCAAGCTTAGAGTTGTAATATTGAAGGATTTTCTGGGCAAAATATTGAATGTCACAGGAAGCATCAAATAGAGATGGAAGGAATACACAGAGTCACTGTACAAAAAAGAATTGATCCACAGTCAGCCATTTCAGGAGCTAGCATATGATCAGGAACCAGTGGTACTGAAGGAAGAAGTCCAAGCTGCACTGAAAGCATTGGCGAAAAACAAGGCTCCAGGAATTTATGGAATACCAATTTTGATGTTTCCATAAATGGATGCAGCAGTGGAAGTGCTTACCCGTCTATGCCAAGAAATTGGGAGGACAGCTTCCTGCCCCGTTGACTGGAAGAGATCCGTATTTGTGCCCATTCCAAAGAAAGGTGGTTCAACAGAATGTGGAAATTATTGAACAACATCATTAATATCACACACAAGTAAAATTTTGCCAAAGATCATTCAAAAGCAGCTGTAGCAGTACATTGATGGGGAGCTGCCAGAAGTTCAAGTTGAATTCAGAAAAGCACATGGAACAAGGGATATTGCTGTTGTCCGATGATCTTGGCTGAAAGCAGAGAATACCAGAAGGATGTTTACCTGTGTTTTATTGACTATGCAAAGGCATTTGACAGGATCATAACAAATTACAACATTGCAAAGAGTAGGCATTCCAGAATACTTAACTGAGCTCATGAGGAACCTGTACGTAGACCAGGAGGCAGTTGTTTGAACAAAATAAGGGTATACTGCATATTTTAATATTGGGAAAGATGTGTGTCAGGTTGTACCTTTTACCATACTTAATCTGTATGCTGAGCAGATCTGGGAAGCTGGCCTGTATAAAGAAGAATGTAGTATCAGGATTGGAGGAAGATACTTTTTGATACGGAGATGACACAACCTTGCTTACTGAAAGTAAAAAGGATTTGAAGCACTTACTGATGAAAATCAAAGACCACAGCCTTCAGTGTGGTTTACACCTCAACATAAGATAAAAATCCTCACAGCTAGACCAATAAGCAACATCGTGATAAATAGAGAAAAGATTGAAGTTGTCAAGGATTTCATTTTACATCAGTGCCCGTGGAAGCGGCAGTCAAGAAATCAAATGATGTATTGCATTGGGCAGATCTGCTGCAAAAGACCTCTTTTAAAGTGTTGAAAAACAAGGATGTCACTTCAAAGGCTAAGGTGTGCCTGACCCAAGCAATGGTATTTTCAATCGCCTCATATGCATGCAAAAGCTGGGCAATGAGTAAAGACGTCCGAAGAATTGACACCTGTGGATTATGGTGTCAGCAAAGAATATTGAATATCCGTGGATTGCCAGAAGAACGAACAAATCTGTCCTAGAAGAAGTACAGCCAGAATGCTCCTTAGAAGCAAGGGTGGGGAGACTTTGTCTCACATACTTTGAACATGATGCCCCTGGAGAAGGACATCATGCTTGGCAAGGTAAAAAAAAAAAAAAAGGGTGAGCAAAAAAGAGGAAGACCTTCAACAAGATGGACTGACACAGTGGATGCAATAGTGGGCTCAAACATAATCATGTGGATGGCGCAGAACTAGATAGTGTTTTGTTCTTGTATATAGGGTAGCTATGATTTGGAACAGATTTGACAGCTCAATTATTATTAATTTTTTTGGAGATCATCTCCGGAAACTTAATGATAGTTATAACTTCAAGGAATTCAGTAAAATTATTTGCAGCTTTTGAAAAGTATATTTCAAAAACTATGAGATGTTACTTGGTTAGGCCATGATTCCCAGTATTCTGTGTTGTCTTCCATTTTGTGACTGTAATTTTATGTTAAAGAGGATTAGGGTGGAATTGTAACACCCTTACAAGGTCACATGCCTGATCCAATGTAAAGGGAGTTTTCCTGGGGTGTGGCCTGCACCACTTTTAGTCTCTCAAGAGATCAAAGGAAAGGGAAGTCAGCAGAGAATTGGGGACCTCATACCACCAAGAAACAGAAAGCAGTGCTGGGGGCAGAGTGCATCCTTGGGACCTGAGGTTCCTGCACTGAGATGCTCTCAGACCAAGGGAAGACTGATGCATCACAAGGACCATCCTCCAGAGACAACAAAGAGAGAAAGCCTTCCACTGGTGGCAGAATTCGGACTTCTAGACTACTGGACTGTCAGAGAATAAACTTCTCTTCATTAATGCCATCCACTTGGGGTATTTCTGTTATAGCATCACTAGATGACTAAGACATTACTAAATCTAACAGAAGAGAGCTAAAATACAATAGGATATTTGCAAAAGCTTAACGCACTAGCTCCTAACCCAAAGATGGGCATTTTTCGAAGCACCTCAGAAGAGAGGCCTGTCAATCCACTTCCCAAAAATCAACCATAGTAACCCTGTGGAGCAAAGTTCTACCCTGTCACGTCTGAGGTTGCCATGAGTAAGAACTGACTTGACAGCAGTAGGTTTAAAGTACCCTTCTTGATATCTTTGTTTTAATGTTAACTATTTTCCCTTATCCCTAATTAAAGATTCTGCTAGGTTGTTACCCATTCTCTAGAGAATTCTATATAGTTTGCAGGTAGAGCCTTGGCTTGGGTTTCAGTCTAACTTTTTGTATGTTGTCAGCTACTGTCCAATCGAGTCTGAGTAATGGTGACTCCATGTGTGCAGAATAGAACTGCTCTAGAGTTTTCAAGGCTTGTGACTTTGCGGAAGATCACCAAGCCTGTCTTCCACGGCACCTCTGCATGAGTTCGAACTACCAACCTTTCAGTTAGTAGTCCAGCACTTAACCATTTGCGGCACCTATGGACTCCTAACTTTTTGTATAGAGGTGTATAAATTTTCCTTAGATTTTGCATTGGTGTATGTTGGTTTTAAGGAGCCCTAAAGCCACAGTGGTTAAGCACTTGGCTGCTAACTGAAAGATCAGCGGTTTGAACCCACCAGCCGCCCTGTGGGAGAAAGATGTGGCAATCTGCTCCTGTAAAGATTACAATCTTGGAAACCGTAGGGGTCAGTTCCACTCTGTCCTATGGGGTCGCTGAGTCGAGATTTGGCTTAACGGCAATGCATTTGGGTTTTGTGGGATGTTGGTTTTGTTTTTTAATTGTACTAAAATACAGCACAACGTATATAATTTAAAATTTGCCATTTTTTCCTTTTTTTTTTAATTGTATTTTAGATGAAGGTTTACAGACCAAATTAGTTTTTTAGGAAACAGTTAATACACATATTGTTCTGTGACATTGGTTGCCACCCCCATGACATGTCAACACTCCCCTTCTCCACCTTGGGTTTCCGTTACTGGCTTTCCTGTCCCCTCCTGCCTTCTTGTCGTTGCCTCTGGTATGGTGTGCCCATTTAGTCTTGTTTTGTTTTATGGGCCTGTCTGATCTTTGGCTGAAAGGTGAACCTCAGAAGCGACTTCAGCACTGAGTTAAAAGGATGTCTGGGGGCCATACTCTCAGGGTGTCTCCAGTCTCTATCAGACCAGCAAGTCTGCTCTCTTTTTTTTCAGTGAGTTAGAGTTTTGTTCTGCGTTTTTCTCCGGCTCTGTCTGGGAACTTCTGTCATCCTGCCTGTCAGAGCCATTTGGTGGTGGTAGCTGGGCACCATCTAGTTGTACTGGACTCAGTCTGGCAGAGGCTGTAGAACTTGTGGGCCATTAGTCCTTTGACTAACCTTTCCCTTGTGTCTTTGGTTTTCCTTATTCTCTCTTGCTCCAGACAGGGTGAGACCAGTATCTTAGACGGGCACTCACAAGCTTTTAAGAACGCAGACGCTATTCATCAGAGTGAACATTTTACGCTTTAGCCGTTTTTAAGTGCACAGTGCAGTGACATTAATTACATTTCACCATGTGCAGCCATCACTGCTATGTATTTCCAAAACTTTATCACCCCAAATACAAAATCAGTATGTATTAAGCAATAACCCCCTCTTCCTGATGTGTGTTTTTGGTAGTAATTTCTTGGTATTAAAATGAAAATCAATTAAACATCAAAAATAGTTATAACTTGTGGATGATTAAGATACCACAAAATTACATGTATGCTTTAAATTAGACACCTGTTGAAATGCTAGGATATAGGCAAAGTATTTGCCAGAATACCTGCTCATAGGGAAAAGGATTTGGCTTTTGTTTTTTTTTTTTACACTCTATTATATGTTCGGAAACTCTGGTGGCGTAGTGGTTAAGTGCTATGGCTGCTAACCAAAGGGTCAGCAGTTCGAATCCACCAGGTGCTCCTTGGAAACTGTGGGGCAGTTCTGCTCTGTCCTATGGGTCACTATGAGTTGGAATTGACTCGATGGGACTGGGGGTTTTTTGGTTTTTTATTATATGGTCCAGGTAATGTGCATGTCCAGTTATCAGTAGAAATCTTGAAATCATGTTATTCCCAGTTACAGTGTACAGTTTAGAAAATTAAAGCTCAATGAGGTGAAGCATTTTGTTCAGTGGTACGCAAATAATTGGCTAATCAGTAACTTTTTCCCTCTGTTTTTGGACAATATTGTAGAGAGGGGCAAAACTTTTACATGGTCTTGTGTTTGTGGAATTAAAGTATTTGGCTAAAGTGTATACACAGTGGCTTGTTGCAGTCATCCCCAACTTATTTTTTTCTGGAATTTGAAGATAGGTGAATACTTTATTCTGGGCAAGATGACTGTAGTTAGCGGAGGGTGAAGAATGTCCTTTCTCTTCTGTACTTTTTTCTTTGAGAAGATAAAAAAATAGGACCTAGTGGCCAGCCACCAGAGGTTACTGTGGAATCAGTTATAGCTCTTCTTAAAATTATTCTTTTCTTTTTTAGGTTTCTTTGAACATAGAAAGGACTAAGAGAACTCATGTGTTAACAACAGCCCTTATCTTTGATAACGCTTCAGTATATTTAGGCTGGATTATTGCCTCTTTCTGTTGAAAATCTGCCTCATAAATGACAGTATTTTGCTTGATGAATGAGTGTTAACCATCGTCATTATTTTTGTGTTTCTTTTATAAACCTTTTAAATAGGTCCCTTTGGTTTGTTATTTCTTTATTTTTAAAACACCCTTATTTGCATATCGGTTGTGTTATTTTAATGAATTGAGTCCCTGTGAATTGGAATCGACTCAACGGCAGTGGGTTTGGTGTTTTGTTTTTTTGGTTAATAAAAGATGAGTAGTTTTCTCTTTGTTGTTTTACACGTTAATTGCATAGAATGTAGTAGCTTTGAAATGGATTCTATAGTCAGACTCTACTCATTCCTGCATTGGAGACGTGGGCAGGTTACTTTTTTGAATCTAGTTTCCTAATGGATAAAGCTAGAATAACAACATCTCCTATTTCACTTAAGTAAAATTAATAGGTTAATGTATTTAACGGCATAGTTAAAATACCTATTATTGCCTATTGTCTATTAAAATCAGTCTGAAAAGTTCTTTAGAGTAAAAATGTTACTTAGTATATTTCAGCATGAGAAGTTTAAAATGGTATAATGACTGCTTAAGTGAGTTTTCTTAATCTTTCAACACCTACCTATTCCACCTTCAAGTTCTTTAGTTTTTACTCTACTGAAAAAATTGAGGCCAGCATATATAACTAACTCAACTCACCATCATTTCTACATATCTACATTATAATCATCTTTTCCCCTCTTAACTTTGAGATGGAGATGATCCTTAAACATTATCAACTTCACTATTACTTAGACACGTGGCTTTAAGTATTTTACACTAAAAGCCCATAGCAAAATCTCTGGTACAAAAGAACTTAAGCTTCCTGGACAAGGACAAGAAAGTTCAGGAAGATTTAATAATATAGTTATGTTGGAAGCAGAGAATTTGCAAAACAGTGACAAGGGACACTAAGGAAATAAGGACTTGACCATATCATATTCACTTTAACAGATAAAAGTATATGGAGTATAAGGACTTGAATACACATTTCACCAAAGAGGATATACAAATGCACCAAACAAAAGATACTCAATATCATGAGCCATCAGAGAGATGCAAATCAAAACCACAGTGAGCTACCACCATTTCACTCCCACTAAGTAGGATGGCTAAGATACTTTAAAAAAGGAAAGTGACAAATATTGGTAAGGATGTGGGGAAACTGGAACCCTCATCCACTGCTGGCGGGAATACAAAATTGTGGAAAACAGTGTGGTGGTTCCTCAAAAAACTGAAAATAGAACTACCATATCACACAGCAATTGCACTGCTAGATATACCCAAAAGCAGAGAGTATGCATTGCAGCAGTATTGACAGTAGCCAAAAGAAGGAAACAACCTAAATGCCTGCCGATGGATGAACGGATAAAACAAAATTGATATGTACATGCAATGGAATACTACTCAGCCAGTAGGAGAAGTGAAGTCCTGATACATGCTACAACACGGATGGAGCTTGAAGACATGCTGAGTGAAATAAGTCAATCACAATAGAACAAATTGTATGACGTCACTTATATAAAAAGAACAGGCAAACGTATAGAGAGCAAGGTTTATTAATGGTTACCAGAAACAAGTGAGATGGGGGAAGAAGAGTTATTGCTCATGCAACACTGAGCTTCCGTGTACAGAGATGGAAAATTTGAATTGAATGAGGGTAATAGTTGCATGGCTTATTAATGTAATTGATGTCAGTGAATTGTACACCTGTAAAAAATTGAATTGGCAAATGTGTGATACATACATTTTACAATAGCAACAACAAAAAACAGCTGATGAGGCTGCTTATGTACAACAAAACTCCCCATGGGATTTGATTTCTTGATTTGGAGGTTTATGATCATGGTTTCATGGACTTTGCAGTTAATTGGCCTAGTACCATGTTAGTGTTTTCTGTGCTACTTCCTGATTTGTTGAGAAGTGCCTGGGGTCTTAAAAGTTTATAAGTGGCCATCCAAGACAAGAAAATTTGTCTCTATTAGCCTGGAGCAGCAGAGAAAGAGGGTCGGGAATCAGAGGAAGAAATGGAATGTATGGCTAATTGCCTCAATGAATAACTGCCTCCTTTGCCATGGGACCAGAGGAACCAAATGATGCCCAGATACCATTACTGAACTTTGTGTCTGTGTGTATGCTTTGGGTGAAAGTTTACAGGGTAAATTAGTTTCTCACTCAGCAACTAATACACAAATCGTTTTGTGACATTGGTTGCAATCCCTGTGATGTGTTAACACTCTCCCCTTCCCCATCCCAGTTTCCCCATTTCCATCTGTCCATTTTTCCTGTCCCTTCGTGCTTTCTCAACACTGCTTTTAGGCAGGTGTTGCCCATCTGGACTCATATAAAATTGAACTAAGAAGCACATTCCTCACATGTATTAATTTTTTGTTTTATAGACCTGTCAAATCTTGGGCTCCACCACATCTGTCATTTTGTTCTATATGACTTGCATGTTGCTGTGATGCTGGAAGCTATGCTACTGGTATTGCAAATACCAGCAGGGTCACTCATGGTGGACATGTTTCAACAGAGCTTCCAGACAAAAACAGACTAGGAAGAAGAACCTAGCAGTCTACTTGTGAAAAAATTGGCTAGTGAAAACCTTATGAATAGCAGCAGAACATTGTCTAATATACTGTTAGAAGATGAGCCCCTCAGATATTAAGGCATTCAAATTATGACTGGGGAAGAGCTGTCTGCTTAAAGTAGAGCTGACCTTAGCATAGATGGGAGTAAAGCTTCCAGGATCCTCATTTGCTGATATGGCATGACTTAAGAAGAAAGAGCTACAAACATCCATTAATAATCAGAAGGCAGAATGTATGAAGTATGAATCTAGGAAAATTAAAAGTCATCCAAAGTGAAATGAAATGCATAAAGATCAATATCCTAGACATTACTGAGCTGAAATGGACTGGTATTGGCCATTTTGAATCAGACAATCCTATGGTCTACTATGAGGAGAATGACAAAGAGGAATGGTATCGTATTCACCATCAAAAACATTTCAAAATCTATCCTGAAGTACAACGATATCAGTGAAAGAATAATCCATACACCTACAAGGAAAACCAGTTGATATGGACTATTACTCAAATTTACGCATGCCAAAGATGAAGAAATTCAAGATTTTTACCAACTGAAATTGATCAACATACAGTCAAGAGGCCTTGCAGTTACTGGTGATTGGAACGCAAAAGCTGGAAACAAAGAAGGATTGGTAGTTGGAAAATATGGCCTTGGCGATAAAAATGACACCAGAGATTGCATAATAGAATTTTGCAAGACCAGTGAGATGTTCATTGCAGATTCCTTTTTTCAACAACATAAACGGTGACTATACATGTGAATCGCACCAGATGGAAAACACAGGAATCAAATTGACTACCTCGGGTGGAAAGAGATGATGGAAAAGCTCAATATCATCAGTCAGAACAAGGCTCAGGCCAAGTGCACAACAGACAATTACTCATAGCAAGAAGAAAATTAAAACAATTCCACAATAGCCAAAATACAATCTTGAGTATATCCCACCTGAATTTCGAGACCATCTCAAGAATGGATATGACTCATTGAACGCTGATTGACCAGATGAGTTGTGGAAGGACATAAAAGACATTGTACATGAAGAAAACAAAAGGTCATTAAAAAGGCAAGAAAGAAGACCAAAATGGATGTCAGAAGAGACTCAGAAACTTACCCTTGAGTGTTGAGTAGTTAAGTGAATAGAAGAAATAAAAGAGCTGAACAGAAGATTTCATAGGGCAGCTTGAGAAGACAAAGTAAAATATTATAATGAAATATGCAAAGACCTGGAGCTAGAAAACCAAAAGGGACTAACATGCTCAGCTTTTCTCTAGCTGAAAGAACTGAAGAAAAAGTTCAAGCCTTGAATTGCAATTTTGAAGGATTGCATGGGCAAAATATTGAACAACGCAGGAAGTATCAAAAGGAGATGGAAGGAATATACAGTCACTGTACCAAAAAGAATTGGTTGATGTTCAGCCATTTCATGAAGTAGCATATGATCAAGAATCAGTGGTATTGAAGGAAGAAGTCCAGGCTGTATTGAAGGAATTGGGGAAAAACAAGGCTTCAGGAATTTGCAGAATACCAGTTGAGATGTTTAAACAAACAGATGCAGCACTGGAGGTGCTCACTTACCTGTGTCAGGAAATTTGAAAAATAGTTAACTGGCCACCCAACTGGAAGACATCCATGTTTGTGTCCAAACCAAAGGTGATGCAGAAATTACTGAGCAATACCATTAATAACACACACAAGTGGAATTTTGCTGATAATCACTCAAAAGTGATTGTAGCAGTGCATTGATAGAGATCTGCCATATATTCAAGCTGAGTTGAGAACAGGACGTTGTTGATGTCAGATGGATCTTGGCTCAAAGCAGAGAATACCGGAAAAATGTTTACCTGTGTGTTATTAACTATGCAAAGGAATTTGATAGTGTGGATCGTAACAAATTATGAATAACATTGCGAGGAATAGGAATTCCAAAACGCTTAATTTTGCTTACAAGGAACCTGTTCATAGACCAAAAGGCGGTCATTTGAATAGAAATTGGGCATTTTACGTGGTTTAAAATCAGAAAAAGTGTGCATTAGGGCGTGTATCCTTTCACCATACTCACTCAGTCTGCTCAGCAAATAATCCAAGAAGCTGGACTATATGAAAAAGAATGCAGCGTCAGGGCTGGAGGAAGACTCGTTAACAACCTGTGATATGCAGATAGCAGGACCCTGCTTGCTGACAGCTGAGAGGACTTGAAGTACTTACTAAAGATTGTAGCATTCAGTATGGGTTAAACCTCAACATAAAACAAGAATCCTCACAAGTGGACCAATAAGCAACATCTGATAAACAGAAATATTGATGTGAAGGATTTCATTTTACTTAGACAGCAATCAGTCCCCATGGAAACAGCAGTCAAGTCAAATGACATACTGCATTGGGCAAATCTGCTACAGAAGACCTCTAAAGTGTTGAAAAGCAAGGATGTCACTTTAAGGATTTAGGTGCGCCTGGTGCGCCTGAGTCAAGCTGTGGTATTTTCAGTCACCTCATATGCATGCGAAAGCTGGACAGTAAATAAGACCAAAGCAGAATTGACACCTTTGAATTATGGTGTTGGCAAGGAATATTGAATATACCATGGCTTACCAGAAGAACAAACAATTCTGTCTTGGAAGTACAGCTACAGTGTTCCTTGGAGGCAATAATTGTGAGAGGATTCATCTCACATACTTTGGATGTGTTATGAGGAGGGTCCAGTCCCTGGAGAAGGACATTAGGCTTGGTAAGGTGGAGAGTCAGTGAAAAGAGAAAGACCCTCAGCAAGATGGATTGGCACAGTGGGCTAAAACATTGTGAGAATGGTGCCCAACCGCACAGTGTTTTGTTCTGTGTCGGTATGAGTCACAATTGACTCGATGGCACCTAACAAGAAGTCTTCGACTGAAGGGTGAATTTTTGGGGTGGCTTTACCTGTTTAAAAGGGTGTCCAGGGGTCATAGTCTTGGGGGTTCTTCCAGTGTCTGACAGTCTAGTAAATCGGGTCTTTTGTGTATATGTGTGCATATGTAAGAATTTGAATTTCTACATTTTCCTCCCACTTTGTCTGGGCCACTCTATTGTGATCCCTGTCAGATTGGCCGGTTATAAAACCCAGGCCCTGTCTGGGCTCAAGTTGGTGGACGCTGTGGTACTTGTGATCCATTAGCCCTTTGGACTAGCTTTTCCCTTGTCTTTAGTTTTCTTCATTCTCCTTTGCTCTAGACAGGAGGGGACTAGTAGACTGATCTTAGATAGCTGCTCCTAAGCTGCTTTTTTTTTTAATTTTGGGCCTTAAGTGAAAGTTAATCAAGTCTGTCTCTCACACAAAAACCCATATACACCTTCATACACACTCCCAATTACTCTCTCCCTAATGACACAGCCCGCTCACTCCCTCCACTCTCTCTTTTTTGTGTCCGTTTCGTCAGCTTCTAACCGCCTCCACCCTCTCATCTGCCCTCAAGGCAGGAGATGCCAACATAGTCTCAAGTGTCACCTGATGCAAGAAGCTCCCTCACCAACATCCCTTTCCCACCCATTGTCCAGTCCAATCCATGTCTGAAGAGTTGGCTTCCGGAATGGTTTCTGTCCTGGGCCAAGAGAAGGCCTGGGGGCCATGACCACCGGGATCCTTCTAGTCTCAGTCAGACCATTAAGTCTGGTCTTTTGAGAATTTGGGGTCTGCATCCCACTGCTGTCCTGCTCCCTCAGGGGTTCTCTGTTTTGTTCCCTGTCAGGGCTGTCATTGGTTGTAGCCGAGCACCATCTAGTTCTTCTGGTCTCAGGATGATTTAGTCGCTGGTTCATGTGGCCCTTTCTGTCTCTTTGGCTCGTAATCGCCTTGTGTCCTTGGTGTTCATCATTCCCTTTTGATCCAGGTGGGTTGAGACCAATGGATGCATCTTAGATGGCTGCTTGCGAGCATTTAAGACCCCAGATGCCAGTCTTCAAAGTGGGATGCAGAATGTTAATAGATTTTATTATGCCAATTGACTTACATGTCCCCTGAAACCATGGTCTCCAGACCCCTGCCCCTGCTACACTGGCCTTCGAAGCATTCAGTTTATTCAGGAAACTGCTTTTGGTTTAGTCCAATTGTGCTGACCTCTCCTGTGTTGTGTGCTGTCTTTCCCTTCACCTAAAGTAATTCTTATCTACTATCTAATTAGTGAATACTCCTCTCCCACCCTCCCTCCCTCCCCCCATCATAACCACAAAAGAATGTTTTCTTCTCAGTTTACTATTTCTTAAGTTCTTGTAATAGTGGTCTTACACAATATTTGTCCTTTTGCACCTGACTAATTTCACTCAGCTTAATGCCTTCCAGGTTCCTCCATGTTATGAAATGTTTCACAGATTCCTCACTGTTCTTTATCGATGCATAGTATTCCATTGTGTGAATATACCATAATTTATTTATGCATTCATCCGTTGATGGGCACCTTGGTTGCTTCCATATTTTTGCTACTGTTTAAAAAAAATTTTTTGTTTTTAAACAGTGCTACAGTAAACATGGGTGTGCATATATCTGTTTGTGTAAAGGCTCTTATTTAGGATATATTCCAAGGAGTGGGATTGCTGGATCATATGGTAGTTCTATTTCAAGCTTTTTAAGGAAGCGCCAAATCGATTTTCAAAGTGGTTATACCATTTGACATTCCCACCAGCAGTATGGAAGTATTCCAGTCTCTCCACAGCCTCTCCAACATTTATTATTCTGTGTTTTTCGGATTAATGCCAGCCTTGTTGGTGTGAGATGAAATCACATTGTACTTTTGATCAGCATTTCTCTAATGGCTAATGATCATGAACATTTCCTCATATATCTGTTAGCTACCTGAATGTCTTTAGTGAAGTGTCTATTCATATCTTTTGCCCATTTTTAATTGGGTTATTTGTCTTTTTTGCGGTTAAGTTTTTGCAGTATCATGTAGATTTTAGAGATCAGGCTCTGATCAGAAATGTCATAGCTAAAAAGTTTTTCCCAGTCTATAGGTAGTCTTTTTACTCTTTTGGTGAAGTCTTTGGATGAGCATAAGTGTTTGATTTTTAGGAGCTCCCAGTTATTTAGTTTTTCTTCTACATTTTTTGTAATGTTTTGTATACTGTTTATGCCATGTATTAGGGCTCCTAATTTGTCCCTATTTTTTCTTCCATGAAATTTATTGTTTTAGATTTTACTTGGTTGCCGTTGGGTGGAGTGTTCTGTATATGTCTACGAGGTCAAGTTGATTGATTGTTGCATTTAGATCTTCCGTGTCTTTACTGAGGTTCTTTCCAGATGTCCTGTCCTTCACTGAAAGTGGTGTGTTGAAGTCTCCTACTATTACTGTGGAGCCCTCTATCTCACTCTTCAATGCTGATAAAGTTTGTTTTATGTATCTTGCAGCCCTGTCATTGGGTGCATGAATATTTAATATGGTTATATCTTCTTGGTGTATTGTCCCTTTAATCATTATGTAGTGTCCTTCTTTATCTTTTCTGATGGATTTAACTTTAAAGTCTATTTTGTCAGAAATTAATATTGCCACTCCTGCTGTTTTTTGATATATTTTTTTCCATCCTTTGGGTTTTAGTTTGTTTGTGTCTTTTTTTTTTTTTTTAAGCCTAAGGTGTGTCTCTTATAGACAGGATATAGATGGATCTTGTTTTTTAATCCATTCTGTCAATCTCTGTCTCTTTGTTGGTGCATTTAGTCCATTTACATTCAAGGTAATTATGGATAGGTATGAATTTAGTGCTATCATTTTGATGTCTTTTTTTGTGTGTTGACAGTTTCTTTTTCCCACTTGATTTTATGTGCTGAGTAGATTTTCTTTAATGTCCTTTCCTCATATTTGTTGTTGTTGATTTTGTTTCCCCTGAGTCTGTATTTTTCCCTTGTATTTTATTTTGATGAGTAGGATAGTTTGTCTCTTTTGTGGTTACCTTATTATTATTTTTATTTATTTATTTATTTACCCCTATTTTTCTAAATTTAAAACTAACTTTTCTTTGTGTCGCTGTATCTTCATCTCCATAAGGAAGGTATATGATTATATTTCTCAGTCCCTCTTTATTATTTTAATGTTGTCTTCTTTTATATAATAACATTGCCATTACCCTGTGTTGGGCTTTTTTTTTTTTTTTTAAATACTCTTGCTTTTTTTTTTTTTGGATTTCCCTGTCTGGGTTGACTTCTGGTTCCCCTGCCCAGTGTTCTTGTCTTGGGTTGATACCTGATATTATTGATTTTCTAACCAAAGAACTCTCTTTGGTATTTCTTGTAGTTTTAGTTTGGTTTTTACAAATTCCCTAAACTTGTGTTTATCTGCAAATGTCTTCATTTCACCTTCATTTTTAAGAGGCAGTTTTGTTGTATATATGATTCTTGGCAGCCAATTTTTTTCCTTCAGTTTTTTAAATACGTCATCCCATCACCTTCTTGCCTGCATGGTTTCTGCCGAGTAGACCGAGCTTATTCATATTGGCTCTCCTTTGTAGGTGACTTCGTTTATCCCTTGCTACTCTTATAATTCTCTCTTTACCTTTGGTTTTGGCAAGCTTGATTGTAAAATGTCTTGATGACTTTCTCTTAAGATCTACCTTATGTGGAGTTCGATGAGCATCTTGGATAAATATCTTCTCATCTTTCACAATATCAGGGAAGTTTTCTGCCAACAAATCTTCAACAATTTTTTCTGCAGTTTCTTTTATCCCTCCGTGTTCTGGTACTCCAGTCACTCGTAGGTTATTTCTCTTGATAGACTCCCACATGATTCTTAAGGTTTCTTCATTTTTTTAAATTCTTTTATCAGATTTTTCTTGAAATATAATAGTGCCAAGTGATTTATCTTCGAGTCCAGAACTTCTAGCTTCTACTTGCTCAATTCTGCTCCTCTGACTTTTATTGAGTTATCTAATTCTGTAATTTTATTGTTAATCTTCTGAATTTCTGATTGCTGTCTGTCTATAGATTTTTCCAGCTTATTAAACTTTTCATTATGCTCCTGAATAATCTTTCTAATTTCTTCAGTTGCTTTATCTGTGTGTTCCTTGGCTTGTTCTCTGTATTGCCTCATTTCCTTCCTGATGTCTTGAAGGGTTCTGTATATTTAACTTTTGTATTCTGCATCAGGTAATTCCAGGAATGCACTTTCATCTAAAAGATCCCTGGATTCTTTGTTTTGAGTGCTGTTGAGGTAATCATGGCCTGTTTCTTTATGTGACTTGATATTGACTGTTGTCTCCGAGCCATCTGTAAGTTGTTGTATTAGTTTATGCTTGCTTACTGTGTCGTAGCAGCTTCCTTTGTTTTGGTATACCCCTGTGGGTTGCTCGATTGAGCTAGCTTAATTGTTTTCACCTTTGGAGCTCTAGTGCCCTATCCCCAGCTGGCTAGAGCTGTTATCAGGTATATCAGTCTAGGAATCCATTCAGTTTTCTTGTATGAATTCAGCTCAGGTTTCCCGCTAGTTGATATCAAGTGTGTGGTATAGGCTGTGTCCTACAGTCTTAGAGGGGCAGGGGTGATTGGTGTATATACCGGTATCTGATTGCAGGAGCAGGTCACGCTCTGAGCAAGGCAGGGGGCTGAGAACCGACCCCCCAGGTATTTCTGAGGAAAACGCATCTCTGTTCCCTAGAGCGTGTTGGTGGGTGGGTTCTGCAGAGGGACCATGGGCACCCAAAGTTGTTGTTGTAAGGACTGGGAGGTACCTGTTATCTTTGGACCCCTGTCACGGGTAGCTGGGTGACCTGAGTGGAGCTACCAGTCCTTAGATCCTTGTTGTGGGTAGGTGAGGACCTTGTTTAATAGGCAAAGCAATGTCAGATGTCAGACACCCACCTATCCACTGCACAGCTGAAATTGTTGGAGTTTACCAACAAGGGCCTATTCTCCCGAAATAGGTCCATGCAGAAGGGAAAGGTGCTCAAGGTCCACGGATGGTTGATGCTTGGACAGGAGCCGCTTCTGTCCTGAGCTCCTTCATTTAATATAGCTAGCAAATTTTCTTTTCCCCCCAGTTGCAAATTTTTTCCTTCCCCAAGGCTGTGAGGATAGCTCTAGGTGCTCACCAGGGTCTGTCTCAGGCCCAGGGATTCAGCCACTGAAGCTGGCTTGGGGGTTTGGGGCATGGTAAAACATAAATAAGTACTTAGCTTTTGCCGAGAGCGCTCCGTTCTCCTCAGGTTCCAGAGGTGTGAGTGGACTGTGTGGCTGGCTGCATCTCCCTGAGGAAACTGCAGCCAAATGCTAGTACCAGCCCGCCGCCCCTCCGGGAATGGTGCCTGAGGGCTCCCTGTGATTCATGTCCAGTAACTCCTCTCCACTTCTGGATGGCCACTTCCTCCCCCTGCCCTGCAGTTCGTTGTCTAAGCTTGCCTTTGATGCTCAGGGCTCCCAGCTTGCCACAAATATCCTTGTTTTACTTGTTTTTTCTGGTCTTTGTTGTAAAGAGGGCTCAGTGGAAGCATCTGCCTATTCTGCCATCTTGGCTCCGCCCTCTGCTCCTAAGCTTTTAAGACCCCAGACACCACCCATCAAAGTTGGACATATGAACATTTTCTTTGTGAACTATGTAATAATGCCAGTGACCTACATGACCCCTGCGACCGTGGTCCCCAGTCCCCACGCTCAGTAACACAGTCCTTCTGGGTGTTTGGATGTGTCTATGAAGCTTTTATGACTTTGCCTTGGTCAGGGTGTATTTACTTCCCCAGTATAGTGTACTGTTTTACCGTTCAATGAAGTTATCACTTATCTGTTGTCTAGTTAAGTGTTTTTCCTGCCCACCACTTCCAAAACAAAAAAAAAAACAAGCACGTCACTGTTGAGTCATTTTCGACTTACAGCGACCCTGTAGCAACGCTGTAGGACAGAGTGGAACTGCCCGATAGAGTTTCCAAGGAGCACCTGGTGCATCCGAACTACCAGCCTTCTGGTTAGCACACGTAGCTCTTAACCCCTATGCCACCAGAGGTTCCACTCCCCTCCCTAGTAACCATGAAAGATTGTTTCTTTCTGCGTAAACCTTCTCTTGAGTTTTTTTTTTTTTAATAGTGGTCTCGTGCAGTGTTTATCCTTTCATGATTGACTTATTTTACTCAGCATAATGCACCCCTGATTCATCCATGTTGTGAGATGTTTCGTGGATTCATCATTGTTCTTTATCACTGTGTAGTATTCCATTGTGTGTATGTACCATAGTTTATCCGTTAATCTGTTGATGAGAACTTAGGTTGTTTCCATCTTTTTGCTTTTGTGACTAGAGCTGCAGTGAATATGGGTGTGCATATGTCTTTTTCTTGTTACGGCCCTTATTTCTCCAGAATATATTCCTAGGAGCAGGATTGCAGATCATATGGTATTTCTACTTCTAGGTTTTTAAGGGAGGGTCATATCTTTTTCCAAGGTGGTCGTACCATTTTACATTCCCACCAGCAGTGCATAAGATTTTCAGTCTCCCCACAACCTCTCCAATATTTGTTATTTTCTGTTTTTTTGAGTCATGCCAGTCATGTCGAGATAAGATGGTATCTCAATGTAATTTTGATTCCCGTTTATGGCTAATGATTTCCAGTATTTCCTCATGTGTCTGTTAGCCGCCTGAATGTCTTCTTCAGTGAAGTGTCAGTTAGTATCATTTACCCATTTTTTTAATTGGATTATTTGTCTTTGTTGTTGAGGTGTTACGGTATCTTATAGATTTTATAGATTAGAGCCTTGTCAGATCTGTCACAGCCAAAAGTTTTTTACAGTCTGTAGGTTCTCCTTAACCCTTTTGTTAACTCTTTTGCTGAGCGTAAGTCTTTGGTTTTTAGGGTCTCCCAGTTATCTAGTTTGTATGCTGTTTGTGCATTATTAATTGTGGTTTGTATCCTATTTATTTATTTATGTTAGGGCTCCTAGCATTATCTGTATTTTTTCTTCCATGATCTTTAATTTATAGTTTCAGGTTTTATATTTAGATGCTTGACCTTTTTGAGTTAGCTTTTGTGTATGGTGTGAGGTATCGGTCTTGTTTCATTTCGTTCTCGGTGGATATCCTGTTTTTTTCAGCACCATTTTTTAAAGAGACTGCCTTTTCCCCATTTAATGGGCTTGGGGAGTTACTGAACATTTTAACAAAGATTCTGCAGAAGAATCCTGATCCAAAGTGGGGAATTGCGGAAGAGAATTTCAAATTCTTACAGAATCCAGAATTTCTACTAGAGCCACGGAGACTACGTGAATTCCCAAAACTATTGCCACGAATTTATCTTTGAACCTTAAACCAAAAAATATCCCCTGAAGTCTTCGTTTAGCCAAACAGTAATTTAGTTCAATTAGTAAAGAATGTCTGCCCTGAGTGTTGTGCTCTTTCAAATAACTATGTGAGATCAGATTGACAACAGCAACTTGAAATGTTATATAGGAAGCTTGGGGGCAGTGATTTTATGTTAATGGAGGAGGAATAATTTGGAAAAGGAGGGTAAGAATTGTTGTACAACTTAGAAGAATGAATTCGATGTCGCTGAATTGCACGCATAGGAATTGTTGACTTGGTGGTATACAGCTGTGCATACTTTCAACAATAGGAACACAAAAAATAGATTATTAAGACTAAAAAAGGCATAAAGACTAAAAAAAATGTAGTTATTATGTTTGAGTCCTGGGTTACTGTACTGGTACTTGATAGGATTATTTTGTTGTTTTCTAATTTGAAAGAAGACAGGTATATTTTCACTGTGAAGGCTGAGTAAATTAAATTTAGTACTATGAATTGAAATTTTTTAAAAGGATTACCAAAAATTGGGTAATTAATTTCCATCAAAATGAAGAATCATTAAGTTGTTAATGGGAGAGAAAATCAGAAAAAGCATTAGTTTTTTTTCCTAAAAGATAAAAGAATGGAAAAATTTTATTTTTGTTATTTTTATTGCAGTAAAATACAGTAATCATAACATACTAGAACTTTTTTTTTTCCTTTGTCTCTTATAGGTTATTTGGCCTGGATAAATGTTCAGTGGGAGGAATAAAATTGACTGAGTGGACTCCTGTCTTATTAGGGAGTATAGCCAAGGCAGCTAGTCTCATGGATGTACAAAATTCATTTGGTGGTCAAACTAGTCCGTTAGGTAATAGATCTCGAAACTCTTCAGAAGAAGATGATGATGTTGTATTTATTGAATCTATACAGCCTCCTTCAGTTTCTGCACCAGCAATAGCTAATCAAAAAAACATACTTACATCATCAAGAAAGGAAAAGCAACAAGGAAACAATTTTGTAATTCTTCCTTCTTCAAGAGATTTGACTTCTCAGAAGAGAAATTTAAGTGAGACAATTGTCATCGATGATGAAGAGGATTTAGAAACAAATCATGAGCAAAAGAAAAATTCTTCCAGTTTTATTGAATGGGGACTTCCTGGAATTAAAAACAGAACCAAAGATTTGGATTTCTACACTTCCAGTCTTTCAAGAAGTAAGGTAAATGTAGGAATGGGTAATGGTGTTATTACTACAGAATCGACTCTGAAATTCATATTACTAATGTTACAACCTTAGAAACAAGTATAAGGTTTGTAAATACTGGGAGAGATACGAACTTAACGATTACACATATAACATCACTATAGAATATCAACTTGAGAGATGTCGCTAAAGGAGTCCAGTCAAGTAATTTTGCTGTTAACATACAAACATACACCCCATCTTTAACTTCACAGAACAAGACTGGAGTAGGACCTTTTAATCCTGGTAGAATGAATGTGGCAGGAGACATGTTTCAGAATGGAGGATTCGCAACTCATCATAGTCCGGGTAAGTGTCTTATGGTAATAATATTTTAATTCTACCCTAAGTAAGTAAATTAGATGTTCCTTTTTAGGAATCTTACCTATTTTATTTACATTCTATTGTTAAGTATTTTATTTCTCCTGACTTTCAAAATAAAATTTCATATTAAGATACACTAAATAAAATTTCAGTGTACTTGAACAGCTAGTGTTTTAATTGAAAACACCTGTACTACTAACACCATCAGACTCCTTGTTTATTAGCATCTCTTTATTTTAATATAAATTTGTAAAATAAAGAAATGGGTAATGAACTAAAAAAACAAAGTAATATTATGTAATAATTGAATGGCATTTAATTTAATTACATAACTTTAGATTTCAGTTTTTGCTTTTGGGCTGCTTGTCTCATTTTAGTTTTTATTTTAAATCAGCATTTTACTAATAACTCTCAATTTTGAAAGTGAAAAAACGTTCTTGCCTTTAAATCAAAGACTGACCTCTATTTAAAAAACCTACATTGACACTCCACTCTTGTTGCCATACAATTAAAACATAATGAAGTTACTAAAAACAAATTAGCATTTCTTTTGAGAATTTTTCATAACTTCAGGGGTTTTTCTTTTTTTTTTTTTTCAAATCATTTAAGTGCTTTTAGCTATTTGACCAACTTAGAATTTTGGAGAACTGAAAAGTAACCAGAACCTAAGAACCTAATCACTGTTATTGCTTTAATGAAACGCTAGTGTTTTGTTTTGTTCTTTTCTTTTCTTTTATGAAGTTCCTGGGTGGCACAGATAGTTAAGTGCTTGGCTACTGACCAAAAGGTTGGCAGTTCAAATCCACCCAGAGGCACCTTAAAAGAAAGGCCTGGCAGTCTATTTCCAAAAGGTCGTAGCCATTGACAACCCTAAGGAGCACAGTTCTTCTCTGTTATACTTGGAGCCACCGTGAGCTGGAATCAACTCTGACAGCTGGTTTGATTTTGTTTTTTTCCTCTGTTTATGAGAATACTACTGAATATTGGGGGGAAATAATACTGAGAAATAAAAAAATAATCTGTCTACTTTACCTCACTAACTAGAAGTTACCACTGTTAGAAGTTTGGTTCATATTCTTATACTCTTTGGCCTCTCTCTTTTTTTTTTTAAATATGATTGAATATAATTGAGACCATATAAATAGCTTTGTGTCCTGTTGATTTACTTAATCGAAATTTTAAGTTTCAGTGGCTATAAAATGCTCCTTCATCTGAGGAACCCATTCATCTATTTTTTTGAGCATTTACATGGTATTTTAGTTATCTAGTGCTGCTATAACAAATACCACAAGTGAGTGACTTTAACAAACAAGTTTATTTTCTCACAGTTAGGAAGCTAGAAGTCCAAATTCCAGATGCCAGCTCAAGGGGAAGCCTTTCTCTCAGTTGGCTCTGGACAAGGTCCTTGTCTTGACACACTTCACACTAATCCTGTCTCATTAACAAAGACAGCCCATTCCCAAATGGGATACTCACTCATTGCCATTGAATCGATTCTGACTCGTAGCTACTCTGTAGTTAGGGATTAGGATTTACAACACACATTTTGGGGGTACATAATTCAATCTATAACACATGGTTTCCTTTTTTTTGTTGTTTTGCTAATGTAACTCTACACTAAGTATTTGTTTACATTGCTTATTATTTCCATAGGGCAGTGGTTTTTGGCCTCACATTCACTCTTAAAATGATTAAGGACCCCAAAATATTTTTTTGTTTCTTTTGATAATTACCATATTAGAAATTAAAACTAAGAAATATTTAATATTTATTCATTTAACAGTAACTTGTAACATAACAGGAGTTTATTTTTTTAGTGAAAAATAACTTCAAAAAATTTTATCAATAAGAGCGACATTGTTTTTTATTTTTGCAAATTTCTTTGAAGTCTGGCTTAGTAGAAGTCAGCAAGATATATCCAAAATGTACATAGAATCTGTTGAAATACTCTGTCTTGTTTGAAGTATATAAAGAAAACCTGGTCTCACACAGTTAGGTGGCTAGAGAAGGGAGGACTATTTTAATAGGCTTTTAAAGATGATTATGGATAGTACTCTTGACGTGGCAACAAAACTGTAAATGATAGTTTCTGAGAGATTCCTCAGTGTGGAATCTGAAACCATATAATGAACTTTTTGTACTCTTTTACATTAAAACCATTGACATTTGAATGACTCTTTTACCCATGGATAATCAACTTGGTGACATTGTGCACTGGTTATCTGGAAAATATTGGTTCACTGAGTTACCAGGAAGCTCAGAAGCTCACAGTAGCAGAGACAAGTTCTCCAAAATTCTAATTCTGATTTTCACTTGAAAGCTCAAATTTTCTCATTGGCAACAAATACTGTCAGTTTTCCTTGAAATGACTACCCGTTGCCGTTGAGTTGATTCCGACTCATAGTAACCTGTAAGACAGAGTAGAAATGTCTCATAGTTTTTTCAAGAAGCAGCTGGTAGATTTGAACTGCCAACCTTTTAGTTAGCAGCCCAAGCTCTTAACCACTGCACCACCAGGGCCCTTGAAATGACTGACTCATTTATTTTCAAGAAAATCTCTGCCAGTAACCATAGTCAACTATTGGTATGAAGCAGAAGTACTGTATACTTCCCATTTTGTCACACAGGATATTCATACATGTAGTTGAAGTCTGGAATTTAATAAAATGAATAATAATTTTTACGGTTTTATCAAGGACATCTATAAATGAAGATGACACTTCTGCAAGTACACAATGTTGAAGGAAAGTATTTACTAGTACAGTTTTGTTTCATTGCCTTAATTTATGCTAGGATACCAGCAGTTTTACCCATCATCACTTTTGCACCATTCATAGAAATGTGAACATGGTGAAAAAGGCAAATAAATCTTAATATTATGAAAATAGTTTTGGCTTTATAGATCCCCTTTTCTTTGTTTTATCAATACAATGTTGAATAGAAGTGGTAAGAGTATAAAGCCATATCTTGTTCTCAGCCTCAGGGGAAGGATTCAGCATTTCATACTTAAGTATATTGTTAGCTCATGTGAGAAATAATCGTTTTTATATTCCTAATCCATTTGATAGTTGGTTATTTTGGGTTTTTTCTAGTCTTTGTAATCATAAAGAAGGGTTCTCATAGATACCTGTGTAAGTTTGGTACACTTGTCTTATTTTCTTAAGAAACATTTTTAGAGGTAGAAATGCTAAGTCAAAATGTTAACATATTTTTAGTGCTTTTGATGGTTAATGCAAAACTGCCCCTGCTAAAAAGTTGTGTCATATTTGTACAACATAAAGATTCTTTTTCCATATTGTAAACTCTCCTTAACTGATTAACTTTGCTTAACTGATTATTGAAAAATGGTATCATCTTAATTTAGTTTACATATTGTTGAAATTTTAATAATATATTTGCAAATTTTTCATGAGTTTTCTCTTTCATGTCTGTCATCCATGTATTACTATGGACATCTTTTGTTTATGGATGAAGAGTTAAGCCTGAGAAATAATATCATGTAAAAAAAATATGTTGAAGGATGTGTTAAACTTAAAAACAATTTAAGAAAATGTTGAAGTCTTAGAAATAACGTACATTGAAGTCATTTGTTTAGGTCTGTTGGTTATTATTTCTTTTAGTCTTTTACTTAATTGTTTGCTTTGTAATTTTTTCCTAAATTTTAGGTATATACTTACTTAAGCATGAATTCTATTTTACATGCAGATAAGCTCTTAAATGGAGTTAAAACCAGAAGCTGTGCCATATATATTTTTTAATGTTTCCATCTTAGAGACCATTTTTTTGCCTTGTGAAGTAAATTGAAGTGTATTTAATAGTGGGTATTTTTTTTATGGATAAAGTAGGATAGTTTTCTATTTAAAAGCGTAAGATAAATTGAAACTTAACTATAAAAAAGCACTTTTTTATATCTTTACACTATAGTGTCTTTTTAGATCTTTATATATCTCTATACTATCTTTTACTATGAAGTGTAGTTAGATACTGTGTTATCATTCCACTCGTATTGTAGGCCTGATTGATAGTTGCCAAGGTTGTTTGAAAGCAATTTTGATTACTCTTGGATTTATTTTTGTTCTTACCATTCCTTTATCTCATTGATTCAAGACTGTATTTTATATTTCTGTGATATTTTCTTGTCACATAAAATACCAGTGATTTTAAAAAGTAGCAGACAAAAAGCATTAAAGACCCATTTGACACTTATTTGATACTATTTCTTCATACCTACATGTAAGCTACTTTGTTTATGATATGTAGCAATTTTTGATTTCTATGAAGTATGGATGGTACACAACATTCTTGAGTTCTGTACAAAGTTTATTGGAGACAAAAGTTATCAAACCTACATCCTTTAAAAAATATGATTTAATCCAGAATTCTGAAGATAGTGTTCACCAAATTGTTGGGTGAAAGATGATGATGAAGTTATGTTTGAAGCTTTCTTAAAAGATTTAGTTCACCAGATTCTTGGGTGACGGATGATGGTGAAGTTATGTTTGAAGCTTTCTGAAAAGATTAAGCCACTTGTCAAATGGACAGCTTTTTGTTGTTGCTATTTTTTATTCTTTTATTAGCTTGAGTGTAGCATAGTAAAATCTATTTCTATTGTTAACTCCTTTTGCTTCCTGTCTGCCTCCGTAAAATTAACCACTTTTTACCAGGAGACTTTTAAAATAAAGTGGATTAGCAGTAATATTATAATTGTTACTATCTTGGAGTCAAAGCTCCCCAGAGTGTCTTTCTTTAGTTGCTGTATGTTCCCCACATTTATAAATTGAAGGTTTTCCCATACAGAAAAAAAAAATAGAAGCAAGATAATGATCTCTGTGTTTGAGTTATATTTAAATCTAGTGCTTTTAAGTTCAAATTTAATAAATTGTGGCCCTGCCTAAAGTACACATAAAACTGTGCATTCGTCTTATGAAAATAGGACTATGTTCATTAGAATAGACATTTAGGTAATTATTCCTTTTGCTTAAGATTAGGGTACACTATTTTTGAGAGATCACCACCCGTTTGTCATACTGCCATCTTTGCGAATGTTGCCATGATCCTGGAAGCTGTGCCACCAGTATTTCAAATACCAACAGTCATCTGTGGTGGATGAGTTTCAGCAGAGCTTCCAGACAGATAAGGAAGAAGGCCTGGTGATCTTCCAAAAATTAGCTGTCACAAACCTTATAGATCACGTGGATGACGGACCGAAATGTGAGAACTGAAACCATGAAACCCTTGGAAGAAACCATAGGGTTATTGCTACGGGACCTAGTTTTTAACAATGAATCCTTAGATGTGATATGAAAAGCACAAGAAGCAAAAGACAAAACAGATAAATGAGACTCTATCAAAATTAAAAACATGTTCATCAAAAGACTTTATCAACAAAGTGAAACAACCTTCAGATTGGGAGAAAATGTTGGGGAACTATGTATCTGATAAGAGTTTAATATCCAGAATGTATAAAGAACTCCTACAACTTAACAATAAAAAGGCAAGTAATGGAGGCGGAGCCAAGTTGGTGGAATAGACAGACGCTTCCGTTGAGTCCTCTTTATAACCTCTTTGTGACACGCTGGGAGCCCTGAGCATCAAAGGCAAGCTTAGCCAATGAAATGAGGGGGGGAAGAAGTGGCCGTTCAGAAGTGGAGAGGAGTTACCAGACCTGAATTGCGGGGAGCCCTCACATGACAGCAGCAGTGGTGGCGGGCTGGTATTAGCGTTCCACCGCAGTTTCCTCAGGGAGAGGAAGCCCACTCATACCTCCGGAACCTGAGGAGAACAGCGCTCTCGGCGAAAGCTAAGTGCTTGAGTATATTTTACCACACCACACCACCCCACCCCCGAGCTGGCTTCAGCGGCTGAATCCCTGCGCCTGAGATAGACCCTGGTGAGCACCTAGAGCCATCCTCACGGCCTTGGGGAAGGAAAAAATTTGCAATTGGGGGAAAAAAAGATATTTTGCTACCTCCATTAACTGGAGGAGTTCAGGACAGAAGCGGCTCCTACCCAGGCATAAACTGTCCATGGACCTTGAGCACCTTTCCCTTATGCATGGACCTGTGTGGGCGTATTTTGGAAGAATAGGCCCTTGTTAGCAAACTCGAGCCATTTCAGCTGTGCAGTGAAGAGGTGGGTATTTGACGTTTGACATTCCTTTGCCTATTAAAAAAGGTCCTCACCTACCCACATCAGGGACCTAAGGACTGGTAGCTCCACTCAGGTCACCCAGCCACCTGTGACAGGGGTCGGTACTTCCCAGTCCCGACAGCCAAAAACTTTGGGTGCCCATGGTCCCTCTGTAGAGCCCAGCACACTCTAGGGAACAGAGACGTGTTTTCCTCAGAGACACTTGGGGGTCGGTTCTCAGCCCCCTGCCTTGTTCAGAGCGTGACCCCCTGCTGGAATCAGATACCGGTATATACCCCAGTCACCCCTGCCACCTAAGACTGTAGGACAGAGCCTGTACCACACACTTCATGACCAGCTACCTGGATACCTGAGCTGAATTCATACAAGAAAACTGAATGGACTCCTAGACTGATATACCTGATAATACCTCTAGCCAGCTGGGGACAGGACACAAGAGCTCCAAAGGCAAAAATAATCAAGCTACCTCATTCAAGCAACCCATAGGGGTATACCAAAACAAAACAAAGCAAGCAGCCACGACACAGTAAGCAACCATAAACTAAATACACTAACCTATATGTGGCTCGGAGACAACGGTCAATATCAAGTGATACAAAGAAACAGACCATGATCACCTCAACACACATTCAAAACAAAGAGTCCAGGGATCTTCTAGATGAAATTGCATTCCTGGAATTACCTGATGCAGAATACAAAAGTGAAATATACAAAACCCTTCAAGACATCAGGAAGGAAATGAGGCAATACGCAGAACAAGCCAAGGAACACACAGATAAAGCAAAAGATAAAGAAATTAGATTATTCAGGAACATACGGAAAGGTTAATAAACTGGAAAAATCCGTAGACAGACAGCAATCAAAAATTCCAAAGATTAACAATAAAATTACAGAATTAGATAATTCAATAGAAAAAGAAGCAAAATTCTGCAAGTAGAAGCTAGAATTTCTGAACTCAAAGATAAATCACTTGGCACTATTATATATCAAGAAAAATCACATAAAAAATTTTTTAAAATGAAGAAACCTTAAGAATCACATAGGAATCTGTTAAGAGAAATAACCTACAAGTGATTGGAGTACCAGAACAGGGAGGGATAACAGAAAATACAGAGAAAATTGTTGACGATTTGATGGCAGAAAACTTCCCTGATATGGCGAAAAATGAGAAGATATTTATCCAAGATGCTCATCGAACTACACGTAAGGTAGATCTTAAAAGAAAGTCACCAAGACATATTATAATCAAGCTTCCAAAACCAAAGATACAGAGAGAATTATAAGAGCAGCGAGGAATAAATGAAAAGTCACCTACAAAGGAGAGCCAATAAGAATAAGCTCGGACTACTTGGCAGAAACCATGCAGCCAAGAAGGCAATGGGATAACATATTTAAAAAATTGAAGGAAAAAAATTGCCTGCCAAGAATCATATATGCATCAAAACAGTCTCTTAAATATAAAGGTGAAATTAAGACATTTCCACATAAACACAAGTTGAGGGAATTTGTAAAAACCCAACCAAAACTACAAGAAATACTAAAGGGAGTTCTTTCGTTAGAAAATCGGTAACATCAGGTATCAACCCAAGACCAGAACACTGGGCAGAGCAACCAGAAGTCAACCCAGACAGGGAAATCCAAAAAAAACAAAGCAAGTTTTTTTTTTTTTTTTTTTTAAAGCCTAATACAGGGTAACGGTGACGTCACTATATAAAAGAAGACAACATTAAAATAATACAGAGGGACTAAGAAATGTAATCATACATCTTCCATATGGAGAGGAAGATACGGCGATACAAAGAAATAAAAGTTTCAAATTTAGAAAAATAGGGGTAAATAATAAGGTAACCACAAAGGAGACAAACTATCCTACTCATCAAGATAAAATACAAGGGAAAAATACAGACTCAGCAGAAACAAAATCAACAACAACAAATATGAGAAAAGGACAATATACAAAGAAAATCTATTCAGCATATAAAATCAAGTGGGAAAAGAAACTGTCAACACACAAAGACATCAAAATGATAGCACTAAATTCATAACTATCCATAATTACACTGAATGTCAATGGACTAAATGCACCAATAAAGAGACAGAGAGGCAGAATGGATTAAAAAACGAGATCCATCTATATGCTGTCTACAAGAGACACACCTTAGACTTAGAGACACAAACTAAAACTCGAAGGATGGAAAAAAATATATCAAGCAAACAACAATCAAAAAAGAGCAGGAGTGGCAATATTAATTTCTGACAAAATAGACATTAAAGTTAAATCCATCAGAAAATTTAAGGAAGGACACTATATAAGGATTAAACGGACAATACACCAAGAAGATATAACCATATCGAATATTTATGCACCCAATGACAGGGCTGGAAGACACACAAAACAAACTATCAGTATTGAAAAGTGAGATAGAGGGCTCCACAGTAATAGTAGGAGACTTCAACACACCACTTTCGGTGAAGGACAGGACATCCAGAAAGAAGCTCAGTAAAGACACGGGAGATATAGATGCCACAGTCAACCAACTTGACCTCATAGACATATACAGAACACTCCACCCAACTGCAACCAAGTATACGTTCTCTTCTAGTGCACATGGAACATTCTCTAGAATAGACCACATATTAGGTCATAAAGCAAGCCTTAGCAGGATCCAAAACATTGAAATATTACAAAGCATCTTCTCTGACCATAAGGCCATGAAAGTGGGAATCAGTAACAGAAAAAGCAGGGAAAAGAAATCAAACACTTGGAAACTGAACAATACCCTGCTCAAAAAAAGCCTGGATTATACAACACTTTAAGGATTGAGTAAAGAAATTCATAGAATCCAATGAGAATGAAAACACTTCCTATCAGAACCTTTGGAACACAGCAAAAGCAGTGCTCAGAGGCCAATTTATTTCAATAAATGCACACATCCAAAAAGAAGAAAGGGCCAAAATCAAAGAATTATCCCTACAACTTGAACAAATAGAAAGAGAGCAACAAAAGAAACACATAGGCACCAGAAGAAAACAAATAATAAAAATTAGAGCTGAACTAAATGAAATAGAAAACAGAAAACAATTGAAAGAATTAACAAGACCAAAAGCTGGTTTTTTGAAAAACTCAACAAAATTGATAAACCACTGACCAAGCTGACAAAAGAAAAACAGGAGAGGAAGCAAATAATCTGAATAAGAAATGAGATGGGCGATATTACAGCAGACCTAAGTGAAATTAAAAGAATCATATCAGATTACTATGAAAAACTATACTCAAACAAATATGAAAACCTAGAAGAAATGGATGAATTCCTAGAAACACACTACCTATCTAAACTAACACAAACAGAGGTAGAACAACTAAATAGACCATAACAAAAGAAGAGATTGAAAAGGTAATCAACAATCTCCCAACCAAAAAAAGCCCTGGTCTGGATGGCTTCACTGCAGAGTTCTACCAAACGTTCAGAGAAGAGTTAACACCACTACTATTCAAGGTATTTCAAAGCATCGAAAAGGGTGGAATACTACCAAAGTCATTCTATGAAGCCACCATATCCCTGATACCAAAACCAGGTAAAGACACCATAAGAAAAGAAAATTATAGACCTATATCCCTCATGAATATAGATGCAAAATTCTAGCCAGTAGAATTCAACAATACATCAAAAAAATAATTCACCATGACCAAGTGGGATTCATACCAGGTATGCAGAGATGTTTCAACATTAGAAAAACAATTATGTCATCCATCACTTAAATAAAACAAAAGATAAGAATCACATGATTTTATCAATTGATGCAGAAACGGCATTTGACAAAGTCCAACACCCATTCATGATAAAAACTCTCAGCAAAATAGGAATAGAAAGAAATTCCTCAACATAATACAGGGCATTTATACAAGGCCAACAGCCAACATCACCCTTAATGGAGAGAGCCTGAAAACATTGAGATCGGGAACCAGACATGGATGCCCTTTATGACCACTCTTATTCAGTATTGTGCTGGAAGTCCTAGCGAGAGCAATTAGGCTAGATAAAGAAATAAAGGGCATCCAGATTGGCAAGGAACAAGTAAAAGTATCTCTATTTGCAGATGACATGATCTTATACACAGAAAACCCAAAGGAATCCTCCAGAAAACTACTGAAACTAATAGAAGAGTTCAGCAGGGTATCGGGATACAAGATAAACGTAAAAAATAAGTTGGATTCCTCTACACTAACAAAAAGAACATCAAAGAGGGAATCGCCAAATCAATGCCATTTACAGTAGCTGCCAAGAAGATAGAATACTTAGGAAGAAATCTTACCAGAAATGTAAAAGGCTTATACAACGAAAACTACAGTACACTTCTGTAAGAAACCAAAAGAGACATAAGTGGAAGAACATACCTTGCTCGTGGATAGGAAGACTTAACTTTATAAAAATGTCTATTCTACCGAAAGCGATCTATACATTTAAGACAATTCCAATCCAAATCCTAGCTACATTCTTTAATGAGATGGAGAAGCAAATCACCAATTTCATATGGAAGGGAAAGAGGCCCCAGATAAATAAGGCATTACTAAAAAAGAAGAACAAAGTGGGAGGACTTACTTTACCTGATTTTAGGACCTGTTATACTGCCACAGTAGTCAAAACAGCCTGGTACTGGTACAACAACAGATCCATGGACCGATGGAACAGAATTGAGAATCTAGACATAAACCCATCCACATATGAGCAGTTGATGTTTGACAAAGGCCCCAAAACAGTTAAATTGGGAAAAGACAGTCTTTTTAACAAATGGTGCTGGCATTACTGGATATCCATCTGAAAAAAAATGAAACAAGGCCCATACCTCACTCCATGTGCAAAAACTAACTCAAAATGGATCAAAGACCTAAATATAAAATCTAAAACGATAAAGATCATGGAAGAAAAAATAGGGACAGTGTTAGGAGCCCTAATACATGGCGTAAACAGTTTACAAAACATTATAAAGAATGTAGAAGAAAAACTAGATAACTGGGAGCTCCTAAAAATCAAACACCTCTGCTCATCCAAAGACTTCACCAAAAGAGTAAAAAGACTAAGCCCAAAGGGTTGGCAGTTCGAATCCGCCAGGCGCTCCTTGGAAACTCTATGGGGCAGTTCTACTCTGTCCTATACTGTCGCTATGAGTCAGAATTGACTCAACGGCACTGGGTTTTGGGGACAGACTAGGAAAAGTTTTCAGCTATGACATTTCTGATCAGCACCTGATCCCTAAAATCTACATGATACTGCAAAAAGACAAATAACGCAATTAAAACATAGGCAAAAGATATGAGTAGACACTTCACTAAAGAAGACTTTCAGGTAGCTAACATATGAGGAAACGTTCACGATCATTAGCCATTAGAGAAATGCAGATCAAAACTACAATGAGATTTCATCTCACTCCAACAAGGCTGGTATTAATCCAAAAGTCACAAAATAATAAATGTTTGAGAGGCTGTGGAGAGGTTGGAACACTGATACACTGCTGGTGGGATCTATTTGGCAGTTCCTTAAAAAGCTAGAAATAGAACTACCATACGATCCAGCAATCCCACTCCTTGGAATATATCCTAGAGAAATAAGATCCTTTACACGAAGAGATATATGCACGCCCATGTTTATTGCAGCACTGTTTACAATACCAAAAAGATGGAAGCAACCAAGGTGCCCATCAGTGGTTGAATGGATAAATAAATTATGGTATATTCACACAATGGAATACTACGCATTGATAAAGAACAGTGAGGAACCTATGAAACATTTCATAACATGGAGGAACCTGGAAGGCATTATTCTGAGTGAAATTAGTCAGTTGCAAAAGGACAAATATTGTATAAGACCACTATTATAAGAACTTGAGAAATAGTTTCAACTGAGAAGAAAACATTCTTTTGTGGTTATGAGAGGGGGTTGGGAGGGAGAGTGTGAGAGCCGTATTCACTAATTAGATAGTAGATAAGAACTACTTTAGGTGAAGGGAAAGACAACACACAGTACAGGGGAGGTCAGCACAATTGGACTAAACCAAAAGCAAAGAAGTTTCCTGGATAAACTGAATGCTTCAAAGGCCAGCGTAGCAGGGGCTGGGGGCTGGAGACCATGGTTTCAGAGAACATCTAAGTCAATCGGCATAATAAAATCTATGAAGAAAACATTCTGCATCCCACTTTGAAGAGTGGTGTCTGGGGTCTCAAACGCTAGCAAGCAGCCATTTGAGATGCATCAATTGGTCTCAACCCACCTGGAACAAAGGAGAATGAAGAACACCAAAGACACAAGGCGATTACGAGCCAAAGAGACAGAAAGGGCCACATGAACCAGCGACAACATCATCCTGAGATCAGAAGAACTAGATGGTGCACAGCTACAACCGATGACTGCCCTGACAGGGAACACAACAGAGAACCCCTGAGGGAGCAGGAGAGCAGTGGGATGCAGACCCCAAATTCTCATAAGACCAGACTTAATGGTCTGACTGAGACTAGATGGACCCCAGTGGTCATGGCCCCCAGACCTTCTGTTGGCCCAGGACAGGAACCATTCCCGAAGCCATCTCTTCAGACATAGATTGGACTGGACAGTGGGTTGGATAGGGCTGCTGGTGAAGAGGGAGCTTCTTGGATCAGGTAGACACTTGAGAGTATGTTGGCATCTCCTGCCTAGAGGGGCGACGAGAGGGCGGAGGGGTTTAGAAGCTGATGAAATGGACACAAAAAGAAAGTGGAGCGAGAGCGGGCTGTCTGATTAGGAAGAGAGTAATTGGGAGTGTATAGCAAGATGTATATGGGTTTTTGTGTGAGAGACCGACTTGATTTGTAAACTTTCACTTAAAGCACAACAAAAATTATTTTTAAAAAAAGGCAAGTAGCCTAATCCAAAAATGGTGAAAAAGCTTGAATAGACATTTCACCAAACAGAATATGCGAATGACCAACAAGCACGTGAAAAGATGTTCACCACCATTAGTCATTCAGAAAATGCAATCAGAACCTCAATGTGATACCATCTCACCCCACTAGAAAAGCTAAGATTTTTTTTAAAAAAAGGAAAAATAACAAGTGTTGAAGGTGTGGAGAAATTGGAACTCTTACTCATTGCTAGTGGAAATGCAAAATGTAATGGTTGCTGTGGAAAAGCTTGGCGGTTCCTCAAAAAGTTCAACATAGAACTATCATATGACACAGCAATCCCAATCCTGGGTGTATACCCAAAGAAGAAATCAAAAACACGATTCCAACCTGTAGTGGCCCTATAGGACAGAGTAGAACTGCCTCATAGGGTTTCCAAGAAGCATCTGTTGGATTCGAATTGCCAACCTTTTTGGTTTCCAATGGGAATGCAAACAGAAATCTGAACACCAATGTTCGTTGCAGCACTATTCACAGTAGCCAAAAGGTGGAAACAACCTAAATGCCCATCAGCAGATGAATGGATAAACAAAATGTGGTATATAGATACAACAGAATATTCTGCAATGTAAAGAGAAATGAAGTTCTAATTCTTGAAAACTTAATGCTGAGTGAAATAACTTGAAAAGGACAAATATTGTATGATTTCACTTTTATGAAATAAGCAGATATATAGGAATCAAAGCTTACTAGTGCTTATCAGGGGTAGGAGGTTGGGGGAAAGGGGAAGCTATTACTTAGGGGGTACTGAATTTCTGTTAATAGTGGTGGAATAATTGGGAAAACGTGATGGTTGCACACGATGATAAATGTAACCAGTGTCACTGAATGATAGAAGTAAAAAATGTTAAAATTGCAAATGTGATACATACTTTTACTACAATGCAAAAAATAATGTTAAAGTGAAAAGAATCTTGGCTGGGACAGGAGGATGGGTTATGGATCACAACAGAACATTGTCCAACTTGCTTGCCTTGGACACATCATCAGGAGGGATCAGTCACTGGAGTAAGACATCATGTTTGGTGAAGTACAGGGCCAGAAAGGGTGAGAAACCCTCAGTGAGATGCATTAGCACAATATCCACAATGATTGACTTGAACATGCTGGGGATCGAGAGGATGACAGAGGACAGGGCAACCTTTTATTCTGTTATATATAAGGTCGCCATGAGTCTTGAGTCTTCTCAACGGCAGTTACCTACCTATTTTTCAGTGAAAATGCTTCACTCTTCACATATCCTTACATAAACAGTAAAAAAAACTCATCAGTGAAAATACCTAAACTTAGAAATTGCTCTTCCATCTGTGTTGTATTTATATTGCATTATAAACACTTCTGGTCATATACTAGTTCTAGGGAGTTCAGCTTCTGATGAGAGCAGACAAGGTAATCCCATTACCTAGTGGAGAAAGGGAACTCGATGGTTTTTTTTTTAAATAATTAGAAGAAAAAAATGCATATGTCAAAAGGCGTCAAATACAAATACACTGAAAAAATTATAGTTCTGAGATCTGAGAGAAGACGCTCCAAAGATTAATCCTGGTATTTGTGGCTGTTCTTCCCCTTTGATAATCCTTACACTTCCAGAAAAGGCTGCTCATAGAGGCTTAGAAACTGAGCAGAACTTTCAACAGACAGGGATCCACAAAGAAGGACTTTGTGAAAAAATAAAACAAAAACCTTCCAACCTTTGGAATGGGCTGGAAACATCATTCAGAGCCTCAGACTTCTTTGAAGTTTTTCATATAAAATAACTTAGTAAAAAGTAGCCAGGGATGGAGCAAAAAAAGAAATCAAAGGCTCAAAAGAAGAAACTAGGCCACGCAGCTAATATAGCCCACATGAACCACAGCCTGTTTTAACCTGAAATCAGAAGAACTAGATGGCACTGGCTACCACTACTGACCATTCTGACCAAGGACACAATAGAAGGCCTTGGATAAAATGAGAGAAAAATGTAGAACAAAACTCAAATTTCTAAAAAAGGCCAAACCTACTGGACGAATAGAGACTAGAGGAACCCCCGATACTATTGCTTTAAGATACCCTTTCAACTTGGGATTGAAGCTATTCCACCAAGTCACCTTTCAGCTAGATAATAGACTGGCTTATAAAATAAACATATAACCCGTGAGTAATGTGCTCCCTTAAACAATTACCTATATAAGAGCAAAGGGTCAACATTTAACCAAAAGCAAAGAGAAGGCAAGGAGGGGAACGGAAGCTTGATCAATGGAAACAGAACAAACAATGGAAATAATGAGAGTGCTGACACATTGCAAAAATGGTAACCAATGACATGGAACAATTTATATAAAAATTGTTAAGGGGAGAACCTAGTTTGCTGTATAAACTTACCTAAAACAATAAAATACTTTAAAAAAATAGTGGCCAGGGACATGAAGAGGCAAGGCCATGTGACAAAATCAAGAGGAAAAAAATAGAAATAAGCCAATAAAGGATCCAGATGATAGGTTTTTCAGACACAGATTTTTAGAAACTACAATTTAACTGTAGATTGGGCACGGCTAAAGAGGATTTGTGTGAACTAATAATATATGTCAGAAAATTTTATCAAGGTTGAATCATAGCAAGATGATAGGGAAAACAGAAGAATGTAAGAGACCTATGAGATTTGGGGAAAAGGTCATGCACTTTGTATCTCAAAAAGAGCAGAACATCATATGGGGCAAAAAAGGTACAACTGACAATTTTCTAAAATGAATGAAAAACCTTAACCTACAAATTGAAGAACTTGTACAAATCTCAAGCAGGTAAATACGTAAGAAACCATTAAAGTATGTATGCAAAAATCATTAAACTTTATTCATGTAAGTCAAAAATTGCAAATAATCTAAATACCAATCAGCAGTAGAATGGGTAAATAATAATAGCCACACAGTGAGGAAGAATGAACTGCTACATCCAACAGGGATGAACCTCACAGACAAGATGTTTCATTAAAGGAACTAGACACAAAAGAACATTCTATCGATTTCATGTATGTGAAGTTCAAAATGAAAGTAGTCTTTGGTGATTGAAATCAGAGTAAGGTATTGTTTTGGGGATAGGAGAGGGGTTATTGACGCGGAAGAGACATAAGGAAGGCTTTTAGGATATTAGAAATGTTCTGTATGTTTACTGGGTGGTTGTCAATGTGATTAAATTCATTGAGTTCTGCACTTAAGATTTATAAACTTTAATTCAAAACAAAACACTGAGACTGGGAAAACTTTTCCAGCAGACTAACACTAGTTAGGCAGAATATTTCAAATGGAAGGTTGTAGATATAGGAGAAATAAAGAACACCTGAAAGCTAAATAATGGCTGTCACACTTAATGGACTTCTGGGCAAATCACCTAACTTCTAGGTCTTAATTTTCCTGATGGATGTAGACTAAATCATCTGTCCCTTCTGGCCCTAAAATTTATTCTGGAGATGGGACATGGAAGAATTCAGTTAAGACATCTTGAAGTTTAACCTGAAGACATTATATTAAAATTTGGTAAAATAAGAAAATTTGTAATTTAATAGTTGCAATATAGACAAAGGAAACAGCCTTATCTATGTATGAACCACAGCTAAATTGAAGAACATTCAGAATCAAATTAGTAGATTTGTCTTAAGCAGTATAGTTGACATCTTACTTTGCACATTTATGTATTGGTATGCCTTGGGTAAGTACACAGCCCAGTGTATTTCTATATAAGGTTTTGATTTTTTCCCATATTAATGGTAATAATTTTGTAATGGTTTGCTATTTTTTATTTCCCCCATTTCTTACATCTGTTTGTTATCCAGATGATATGTAGAGAAATTCTGATCCCAGAATGGATGAATATGTAATTAATGTTTTCCTTGGGATTTTGGGGGGAGGACATATAAAGCCTGAATTATTCAGTAATTAGCCTTTAGAAACCATTAAGCTAATGGAATGGTTCAGAACCAGGAAAATTTAACAATAAAGAAACTTCCTTTCCAGGTTCACCAACATGTTATGGGGAATGAAAGGATCCCTTTTGTTGCTTGTTCTGTTTCATTTTTCCTCTAAGGTTAAAAAAAAAAAAAAAAAAACTGACAATAGACAAAAATTAGGAGCAGTGACTGGAGATACACAAATGAAAATAGGGTTGTAGTGTTAGTAGTATTGTGAGAGGCTATGAAGTAGTGAAAAGTAGATGGGTCCAGAATAATTCTGTATCCTAAGGTCTTATTTCTGAAACCTCAGCATCACCCAAGAGCTAGTTAGACAAGCACAATCTCAGGCCTCTCTAGACCTGCCGATTTGGAATCTCCATTTGAACAAGATTTCCAGATGTTCTCATATGCATGATAAAGCTTGAGAGGCAATGTTGTCTAAGCCTTATGCTGTTGTTAGGTGCCATTGAGTTGGTTCTGACTCATAGAGACCCTGTGTACAACAGAAGGAAATAGTGCCATGTCCTGTGCCATGCCCACAACCATTGTTATGCTTGAGCCCATTGTTGCAGCCACTATGTCAATCCATCTCGTTGAGGGTCTTCCTCTCTTTCGCTGACCCTGTACTTTACCAAGTGTGATGTCCTTCTCCAGGGACTGATCTCTCCTGACAACGTGCCCACAGTATGTAAGATGTAGTCTCACCATCCTTCTAAGGAACATTCTATTTTTGCTTCTTCCAAGACAAATTTGTTCGTTCTTTTGGCAGTCCATGTTATATTCAGTATTCTTCGCCAACATCACAATTCAGAAGCATCAATTCTTTTTCTGTATTTGTTGTTGAGCTTTCCCATGCGTATGATGCGATTGAAGATACCATGGCTTGGATCAGGCGCACCTTAGTCTTCAAGATGACATCTTTGCTTTTCAACACTTCACAGAGGTCCTTTGCAGCACATTTACCCACTGCAATGCATCTTTTGATCTCTTGACTGCTGCATCCACGGGTGTTGATTGTGGATCCAAGTAAAATGAAATCCTTGACAACTTCAATCTTTTCTCCATTTATCATGATGCTTATTGGTCCAGCTGTGAGAATTTCTGTTTTCTAAAGCTATGGTCTTGGATCTTCATCAGTAAGTGCTTCAAGTCCCGTTAAGTTTCACCAAGCAAGGTTGTGTCATCTGCATAACGAAGGTTGTTAATGAGTCTTCCACCAATTCTGATGCCCCGTTCTTCATATAGTCCAGTTTCTCAGATTATTTGCTCAGCATACAGTTTGAATAGGTATGGTGAAAGGATACAACCCTGACGCACACCTTTCCTGACTTTTAAACCTTGCAGTATCCCCTTGTTCTGTCCCAACAGGTAACTCTTGATCTATGTACAGGTTCCTCATGAGCACAAATAAATGGTCTGGAATTCCCATTCTTCACAGTGTTATCCATAATTTGTTATGATCCACATAGTCGAATGCCTTTGCATAGTCAATAAAACACAGGTAAACATCTTTCTGGTATTCTCTGCCTTCAGCCAAGACCCACCTGACATCAGCAACGGTATCTCTGGTTCCATATCCCCTTATGAACCCGGCCTGAATTTCTGGCAGTTCCCTGTCGATATACTGCTGCAGCTGCTTTTGAATGATCTTCAGCAAAATTTTATTAGCATGTGATATTAATGACATTTTTCGATAATTTCCACATTCTGTTGGATCACTTTTTTTGGGAATAGGCATAAATAATGGATCTCTTCCAGTTAGTTGGCCAGGTAGCTGATTTCCAAATTTCTTGGCATAGACAAGTAAGCACTTCCAGCGCTGCATCCATTTGTTGAAATATCTCAATTGATACTCCATCAATTCCTGGAGACTTATTTTTCATCAGTGCCATCATTGCAGCTTGGACCTCTTCCTTCAGTACCATTGGTTCCTAATCATATGCTACCTCTTGAAATGGTTGAACGTCAACCAGTACTTTTTGGTGTAATGGCTCTGTATTCCTTCCATCTCCTTTTGATGCTTCCTGTGTGGTTTAATATTTTCCCCATAGAATCCTTCACTATTGCAACTCAAGGTTTGAATTTTTTCTTCAGCTCTTTCAGCTTGAGAAATGCTGCCCATGTTCTTTCCTTTTGGTTTTCTATCTCCAGCTCTTTGCACATGTCGTTACAATACTTTGTCTTCTCAAACCACCCTTTGAAATCTTCTGTTTGGTTCTTTTACTTTATCGTTTCTTCCTTTTGCTTTAGCTGCTTGATGTTCAAGAGTAAGTTTCAGAGTCTCTTCTGACGTCCATTTTGGCCTTTTCTTTCATTCCTGTTTTTTTAACAATCTCTTGCTTTCTTCATGTATGATGTCCTTGATGTTATTCCACAACTTATCTGGTCTTCAGTCATTAGTGTTCAGCGAGTCAAATCAGTTCTTGAGTTGGTCTCTGAATTCAAGTGTGATATACCCAAGGTCATACTTTGGCTCTTGTGGACTTGTTCTAATTTTCTTCAGTTTCACCTTGAACTTGCATGTGAGCCATTGATGGTCTGTTCTGCAGTTGGCCCTTAACCTCATTCTGACTGATGATAGGTTTTCCATTGTCTCTTTCCACAGATGTAGTCATTTTGATTCCTGTGTATTACATCTGGCAAGGTCCATGTGTATAGTCATCATTTATATTGGTGAAAAAGGTATTTGCAATGAAGAAGTGGTCATTCTTAAAAAATTCAGTCATGCGATCTCCAGCATTGTTTGTATCACCAAGGCCATATTTTCCAACTACCAATCCTTTATTTCCAACTTTTGCATTCCAATCACCAGTAATTATCAATGCATCCTCATGCCTGTTTGATCAAAGCCTGATACTGTATCATTTTGAGACTAAAAATAATAGGTGATGGAGCAGTTCCTATGTAAAGTTAGCAAGTTAAACTTTTCCTGAGTAACCCACCATATGCAGTAATGCCTGTGAAATAATATTTTAGAAGGTTGGGAGATAGTTGTAGAGAGATATGCCTTAAAATGATGTTGAATGGTTAATGGTGTGGTTGAACCATAAGATCATATTTAATGTCACTGAACTGTACATGTAATTATTGGAATGGCAAGTTTTTGTTACTTAAGTACCACACCAAAAAAAATGATGTTATCTTTAAATTGTATGCATAATGAAGTGTTAGGGGGCAGAGTGTACTAATGTCTGTAATTTACCTTGAAATACATAAAAAATGATGATGTTTATTTAGAGAGATGTAAGAACCTTACAACACTTGGTAAAAGGAAATGTAATGGATGTCCCAAAAAGATTAAGAGGTATGTGGTAAAGCAAAAGTAGTAAAATATTATTGAATCAACTGGGTGTATATATGAGTGGTCACTGAAAAATTCAGCTTCTCTTGAAATTTTTCATAATAAAATGCTGGGGGGAATGCTAATATGAAAATGGGTATCATATATGAACTACCAGAATATCACATTCTTCAGGGGTTATGGATAGCCAAGCTTTTGCTATAGGTATCTATGTATTTGGCTATTCCTTGCTTTATTTTATAAATATATTAATACTTTCCTCTTAGCAAGGAACAAGTGACCAGTACTTTTTGATGTACCAGCCATAATGCATTATCTCATTCATTCCTCGTAACACTGATGAGTTAAATATCATTCCCCAATTTGTAGTTAAGAAAACCAAGACGCAGAGTTTAATATACTTGCACAGTCTAGTAAACTCAGAAGATAGAATTTGAACCTGGTCTGACGTAAGTGTTGGTGGCTACTGCGTTGCACAACTTCAGGGACCACTATTTACATTGTTGGCACAGAGGAGTGCCAATTGCTTGGACTTCAAAACGAATAAGATAGTTCACCAGGGATTGTCAACAAGACTGCCTATCCTTAAACACTTTTCTTATACTGCTGCCTTACTAATCTCTTAAACAAGTGCAAACGTGCAAAACAGAAGTTCAAAGTATTTTTCTAATGTGAATTTGCGTTCGTTCCATGACTGTTTGTGTTTTACTTTTAAGATTCATGGATCTCCCAGTCAGCATCATTTCCCCGTAATCAGAAACAACCAGAGGTGGATTCTTTATCACCAGTGGCCTTACTTTCTAAGCAGATTTTCCAGCCTTCTCCCCAACAGCAACTTACTAAACCAGCTAAAATCACTTGTGCAAACTGCAAAAAACCTTTACAGAAGGGACAGACAGCTTATCAACGAAAAGGATCAGCTCACCTCTTTTGTTCTACCACCTGCCTTTCTTCCTTCTCTCATAAACGTGCTCCAAAGAAACACAGTGCAATGTGTAAAACGTAAGATATATCTTTCAGCATGGCTCCATATAGTTGAATATTCGTGGCATAAAATAATGTTCTGAATGTACTTGGAGAGTTGGATAGAATTGTTTCAGGGCTGCCTTCAAGTTTATTGAGCTTGGGTTATCACAGAGTATGTCAGAGGTGTGGATTCATTGGTGCTGTTCTTTCTCTTGGTGGGAAAATAGAGTGAGAATGGAAGTAAATTAAGCCTCTCACTAGCACTGCTTTTTGCCTTTTGACCTTAGCTCCAGTTTCTACCTCAATTCTGCCAAGCTGCTACCAACATTTTTACATGTTTGTAAAAATTTAAGACTTGGGATGTGACAAGGTTCTTGTGCTACAAATGATTTTTTTACCTCTCAGTCCTTTGTTTCCATATTATTTAGGAGCTCTTGGCAGTGAAGCCAAAAAGTCAATTTCATAAGATCTAAAAATATAGTTGATTTCTAGGATTAAATCATGATAAAATGAAAAATACCAGTTATTGTTCATTTATTTGACTTCTGTTAACATGGAATGTTTTTAAATTATGTTTATATCCCTTATATTTCAGAGATGCACCTACAGAGACGGCTACTGTTATTGCTCAAGTAGATTCGAACAAATCCTCCCAAGAATTTTATAGTACATCTTTTTTTCCCTATGAAGACAAACAAAATCTTAGGAAAAGAGTTCTGAATAAATCAAGATGTACAATCTGTAATAAACTAACAGAGGTCTGCACTTTTATACCTTATTTATTATTTAGGCTAACAGGAATAATTTTAACTTCAAATACCATAATATGCAGTGCGATCCACACGCACGTGTTCAGAATAGGATGTTTCTACAGTGATGTTTAAGGGAAGGATATGTTAAAACTATCTTAAACAAGTATCTTATTTGCATGGTATGGAAAGCATAATTTGTTTCTGTGGTATCAGATGTACTCATATAACAAGACAGCAGTTTTATGGTGAATTTTATTCTTATTAATAGCACTAAATAAAAATGTAGTTTTCACTACACGAAGGAAGGAACAAATCCTGGCTTGAGAACATGTGGAACAAGTGAAGTGGAATATATGTTGATAATTGCACAATACTTAGGTGGTATTGCAGTCTATACACAGTTGCTGAAAGAAGAAACATGCACACTCTGTTTACCAAGTCTTTATAACTGAATTTGATCTTTGCTACCACAGAACCATGCAGATCAAGGCCACAGTTTTATCCTAGGTACCATGGAACTGTGCAACGTAAGGTCCACCTTACTCATGTGTACACAGTCAACATCCTGAATTGGGTAGTATAGATTCTCGTAGCCCCTCTAGGGCCTGGGACAAACTTTTGAGGGTAGTAAATTTTATTTATAATACTCTTAATGCTAAGAATTCCTAGCCTTTCTTTTAAGTAGGCCATGACAGAATCATCTAAACCAGATCATTTTCTGTCATTCTTATATGTCTCTAGGGAAGTTATTTGTGGATTTTATTGCTGCTTCTATGAATCTTATATTTCCTCTTTTGTTGAAAGAGTAACAAAATGTGCTTTCTAAAATCTCTTTTCCCGTGGATATTTCTTCTTCCAAGAAATTATTAGGGGTTCTTTGTTTATTTTGAAGAAACTTGTTTTAATTACCTATCATACTGGTATGGTTCCTGTATTTTATTTAGCAAGTTCTCTGTTCTTTCTTTTAGATTCGCCATGAAGTCGGTATTAATAATGTAACTCATAAACTCTGCAGTAACCAATGCTTTAATAAGTACAGATTGGCCAATGGTCTAATAATGAATTGTTGTGAACAGTGTGGCGAGTACATGGCCAGTAAAAATGTTGGAAACAATGTCCTGATGATTGAAGGTCAGCAGAAAAGATTTTGCTGCCAAAGTTGTGTTAGTGAATATAAACAGGTAATTATTTATAATGAGCTTTAAATGATAAAATGTACAATAGCTTCATCTTGTTGGCTTACAGTAACCAGGTTTATCTCAAAATCTTAATTTAGTTTTGTTTTTGTTACTGTATCATTAAGCTGTCCCATCTTAAGTGAGCATTGAAATACAGTCATGCGCCGTATAATGTCAGTTTGGGCAACGTCCAACCGCGTATATGTCCGTGGTCCCATAAGGTTAAAATAGAGTTCAGAAATCCTGATTGGAGAACGGGACGTAGCGGATGCAACCGGACGTAGGAATGCAACAGCTTCCTGCACGCAACACGTGCATCCCATGCCTCTTGTGTACAAAGTGACTGCGCTGCCAGGTATATGATGGTACAGTACATATATAACCTGTCATATATATGTGTCTGGATCGTCATAATAAATGCCTGTATTCCTGGCTTATGTATGTACTATACTTTCCATCATTATTTTAATGTGAATTTCCCTATTTACAAATAAAAAGTTTACCATATAACAGTATATGCTTTGACTTGTAGGCAGCAGCATCCAATCTTGTGTATCGCGCGTCTCTTAAGTGTTGTAGCGTTATCTCTCTGTTTAATTTTCTTTTGAAAATGTTACCGTGAAGTGCATCATGGCTCCCAAACGCAGCAAAACCAGTGCTAGTGATAGCAGCAGCAAGAGGCAAAGGAAAAGTATCGATTTGGAAGTGAAACAAAAGGTCATTAAACAACACGAAGGTGGAAAATCAGTGAATGCTATTGCTCGCGATTTAGGCATGTCGCACTCGACAATCACGACGATCCTCAAAAACAAAGAAAAAATTCTCCAAGCTGTTAAAGGATCTGCCCCACTGAAAGCCACCAGGCTAACGAAAATGCGAGAGGGACCTATATCAGATATGGAGAGATTGTTAATGACATGGATTGAGGACCAAACGCAAAAGCGAATCCCACTGAGCACATCGACGATCACTGCTAAGGCACGAAGCTTGTTCGAGATGCTTAAAGAAAAAGCAGGACCAGACTACAATATCGAGTTTAGTGCTAGCTCTGGGTGGTTCATGCGCTTCAAACAACGTTTTTCGCTGCATAATGTGAAAGTGAGTGGTGAGTCTGTATATAGTAGTGTATATTTATAATGTATTATGTATACAGTATTAACCTTCTTAACTCATATATACAGATACATTTGCTGAAATATAGTACAGTATCTTGGCTATCTAGCCAATACAGGTACACTACAGTATAAATTTGCTAAGTATATCATATGGTGTTTGCACAACGTCCGAATCACTTAACGTCCTATTGCACAGAATGTATTATGGACGTTAAGCGACGCATGACTGTATATTGATTGTTGCAGTTAAGCTTGTTTAAAACGTTTACTGTTTACAGAACTTAGAGTGATTTTTCTTTCGAATTCTTTTGAGAATCAGATGGAATCAGATTTTTAGGAATCTTGGGTTTGAGTATCTTGTTTAGACTTAGTGTTTGCTGTGGTAGAAGTAGTTAGAGTGACAGGGTTGTAGGAGAAGATTCTTAAGCAGGAATTTTTTTAATGTCAGCATTTATTCAGGTATAATTTACATAAAATGCCCAAATCTTAATGAAAATTGCATAAACCCGTGTATAACCCATAACAAGTTGTAGGACATTTCCAGTACCCCATTAAGTTCTTTCCTGTCAGTTCCCAACCCTCCCCCACAATTTTGCAGGAAACCACATTCTGATTTCTGTCACCATAGATTAGTTTTGCATATTACTGAACTTCCTACAAATGGAACTTACATGTTTTTTTTTTTAATTTGTAAGAAGTTTATACTCTCGTATTTGGCTTCTCTTACTTAACATGTGTTTTTGAGACTCATTCATTTTGTATAGTTTGTTCCTTTTTATTGGAGTGATATTCCATTGTATGAATATACCACTGTTTGCTTATCCATCTATAGATGGATATTTAGGCTGCTGCAGTTTGTTACTATATGAATAAGGCTGCTGTTAATATTCTTATACTATACCCAAGGTTTTTTTTCATTTCTCTTCAGTAAACACTTAGGAGTGCAATTACTGGGTGACAGGGTAAATATATGTTTAACTTCACAAGAAACTGCCAAACTCCAGAATGTACCATTTTGCACTGCCACCAATATTTTGATATTTGATAGTTCAGTTGCTCACATACTCACCAAAATTTAGTAGGGTCAGTCTTAGTGATTTAGGCCATTCTAAAGATGCGAAATGATTATCTCATTGTGGTTTTAATTTGCATTTTCCCGATAACTAGTGCCTTCTCATCACTTTATCTTCTTTTGTGACATATCTAGTCAAGTCTCCATCCCATTTTTTTATTGGGTTGTCTTTTTATTTTTTAGTTGTTGGAATTTTTTATATATTTTGTGTATATGTCTTTTGTAAAATAAAAGTATTTGGAAGATTTTTCTCCCAAACTGTGATTTGTCTTCTTAGTGTTGTTATTTGAAAAACCTAAATTTTTAATTTTTATAAAGTCATATTTATTATTTTCTTATTAATAACTTTTTGTGTCCTGTCTAAGATCTTTGCCTACCAAGGTTATGCAGATACTTGTCTATATTTTCTTCTAGAGGCTTTTTTGGCTTTAGCTTTTATGTGATCCATTTTGAATTAATTTTGTGTGTGGTATGAGGTATGAGTTAAAGGATTATTAGCTATTTAATTTCAAGATTTAATGTAAAGCTACAGTAATCAAGACAGTGTCATGGTTATGGCATATAAGGATATACAAATAGATCAGTGGAATAGGATAGTCAGTCCAGAAATAAAACCAAACATATACAATCAATTGATGTTAGAACAAGATACCAGGGTAATCCAGGGTAATTCAGTGGGGAAGGCAAGATCTTTCTAAATAGTTCTGGAACAATTTTTTTTTTTTTTTTGTATAGAAATAAATGAGTCTTGATGCATTCATTCCATACACAAAATTAATTCGAGATGTATTCTAAACATAAATGCAAGAACATTCATAGCCCCTATTTCATTGGATAAGAATTTAATTGTTTTGCTTAAGTTATCTTTTCAAAAACTTTTTTGTGGGGAGTGATTTAACTTTGTCTACTTCCTGTAAAAAGCCCATTGCCATTGAGTCGATTCTGACTCATAGCGACCCTATAGGACAGAGTAGAAGCGCCCCATAACGTTTCCAAGGAGTAGCTGGTAGATTTGAACTGCCAACCTTTTCGTTAGCAGCCAAGGTCTTAACCACTGCACCACCTGAGACTATGAAATTTTGTTAAGTTAAGGGCAATGAGCTCATCAACAAATACAATGCTTATTTTCTGAAAAGCATAAGGCCTGCACAAAAATTATAAAAAGTTGTTACTACTAGAAGAATGGGAAGGAAAAATGGGGACATGTACACAGAATAGGCTGCAACCACATACCCAGAATTTTTTGAAAAACTGTATTGCCTGTCACTGTGATCTCCAGGAATAAAGTCTATTTTTTATTTATTTTATTTTTCAGTAATACAGAAATAGCTCGTAAACAATTGGCAAATACAGGAACGATGTTTCCATATAATACATAATTTTTATAAATATGCAAGGTTTTTTCCCAGCATGTTAGTATCTTTTTGTTGTTGTTTTTTTTTTAATTTTATTGTGCTGTGAGTGAAAGTGTATAGCTCAAGTTAATTTCCCACTCAAAAACTTATATACATATTGTTTTGTGACATTGGTTGCAATCCCCACATTGTCACCACATGCTCCCCCTTTCCACCCTGGCTCTCCTGTGTTCATTTGTCCAGTTCCTGTTCATTCCCGCCTTTTCATCTTCCTTTTGGACAGGAGTTGCCCATTTGATCTTGTATATTTGGTTGAACTAAGAAGCACGTTCCTCACGTGTTATTGTTTGTTTTATAGGACTGTCTAATCTTTTTCTGAAAAATGGGCTTCGGGATTGGCTTCAGTTCTGAGTTAGCAGAGTGTCAGGGGGCCATCGTCTCAGTGGTTTCTCCAGTCTCTGTCAGACCAATAAGTCTGGTCTTTTTTTGTGAATTTGAATTCTCTTCTACATTTTTCTCCTGTCCAGGACTCTTTTTGTGATCTGTGTCAAAGTGGTCGGTGGTGGTAGCCTGGCACCGTCTAGTTCTTCTGGACTGAGGCTGGTGGAGGCTTTGGTTCATGTGGTCCTTTAGTCCCTTGGGCTAGTATTTTCCTTGTGCCTCTGCTCCTAATGGGATGGGACCAGTAGATGTATCCTAGGTGGCAGTTCGCAAGCTTTTAAGACCCCAGATGCTACTCAGCAAAGTGAAATGTAGAACATTTCCTTTATGAACTGTGTTATGCCAATTGACCTAGATATCCCCCCTGAGGCTATCATCCCCAGCCCTCAGACCCAGCAAGTCAATCCCTCAAGGTGTTTGGATGTGTCTAGGAAACTTCTAGTCTTTTGCTTTGGTCAGTTTGTGCTGACTTCCCCTATATTGTGTGTTGTATTTCCCTTCATCCAACTTGATGCTTACCGATCTACGTAGTGACTTCCTCTCCCTCCCCACCCTCATAACCATCAAAGAAAGTTTTTGTGTGTAAACCTTTTCTTGAGTTCTTATAATAGTGGTCTCATGCAATATTTGTCCTTTTGTGACTGACTTATTTCACTCAGCATAATCTCATAGTTTTATCCATTCATCTGTTGGTGGACACTTAGGCTGTTTGCAACTTTTTGCTGTTGTGAACAATGCTGCAGTGAACATGGGTGTGCATTTGTCTATTCGTGTGATGGCTCTGATTTCTCTAGGATACATTCCTACCAGTGGCATTGCTGCATTGTATGGTATTTCTACTTCTAGTTTTTTAAGGGAGTGTCATATCATTTTCCAAAGTGGTTGTACTATTTTACATTCCCACCAGCAGTGCATGAGAATTCCAGTCTCCCAGCAACCTTTCCAACATTTTTTTTTATATGTAAGTGCCAGTCATGTCAGGATGAAATGATATCTCAGTGTAGTTTTGATTTGCATTTCACTAGTGGCTAATGATAACAAGCATTTCCTCATGTGTCTGTCAGCCACCTGAACGTCTTCTTTGGTGAAGTGTCTATTCATATCATTTGCCCATTTTTTAATTGAATTGTGTTTTTGTTATTGAGGATGTTAATGTTTTGGAGTGATGAATAGCATGCCTTAAACTATCCAGGAGAACTGCATATTGTATTGAAGACTATGCCCAGATCAAATTTTTGATTTTCATGAAATTGTTTTCTGTTGTGAGTGGATACCTTTCAAGACCTAAATCTCAAAGGAGGAAGCAGTGGTCCCCAAGGTTTAAAGCTACAAAATATCTACTCATTGTGATTCTAAGTATAAATGCTAGTGGTAATTTAATTCAACTAGTATTTGTAGAAAAACTGTTAAAGCTTACTGCTAGCCTCTTTTCTGTAGGTGAAGAGAAAATAAGAGAATAGTAAAAAAAATAGTACACATGGTCAAATGCTGAATTGAGTTTATTCTAAAACTGTTTACTGAGGCTTCCATTTTTCCTGAGAAGCTCATATTTCTCCAGTTTTAGACCAATGTCTGAGATTACAGACAAAAACTATAATGTCCATCTGAGTGTTCCACACATACCTCAAAGCGTGTCTAAAAACAAGCTCCAGACATTCTTGGATATGTTTTTGTATAAATATAAATTTTTTGTTTCTCATGAGTATATATACACCTAGGGAGTGGAATTACTATGGGTCATATGGTTAACTTTTGATGAACAGCTGTTGTCCACAGTTCCTGCACCATTTTACATTCCCATCAGCGTTATGGAAAAAAAAAAAGAAAACCCATTGCCATCAAGTCAATTCGAACTCATAGCAAACCTGTAGAACAGAGTAGAACTGCCCCATAGGGTTTCCAAGGAGCGGCTGGCTGGTGGCTTTGAACTGCTGACCTTTTGGTTTGCAGCCGAACACTTAAACCACCAGCATTATAGGAAGGATCTAATTTTCAGGGCTTCAAACAGATTCTTCCAGGTTTAGTCATGGTCAAGGAAGTGAAACTGGAACGGACCCAAATTTTTTTAATTTTGGTGAGCTGGAACAATAACTGGAATGGGAAAAATTATGGGTCCAAGTCCTCATAGAAATTTAATCTCCCTATTAGAAAACAGTATATTAGAAAACAAGAGCAGCATATGGATTTTGAGCAGCAGTGCCCTGCTCAAAGATGGCGACCAAACACACTGTTTTCAATGTGTATTGCTGTCCACATCTCTGCCAATAATACAGTCTCCGCATCAGGCCCCTGAAGGGGTTCACTGTGCCGCCTCTGAGTCTCCCATTCCAGGGCTTGGACCCGTAATTTTTCCTGTTCCAGCTCACCAAAATTTTCAAAATTCGGAACTATTCCAGTTTCACTTCCTCAGCCATGACTGAACCGGTTTGAAATGGTTCAAAGCCCTGCTAATTTCTCCACATCTTTGCCAACACTTGTTTATCTTTTGGGTTATAACCATCTTAGTGAGTGTGAAGTGCTGTGTCATTTGGTTTTGATTTGCATTTCTTTGATGGCTGATAGTGTTGAACATCTTTTCATTGGTTATCAGGCATTTGAATGTTAACAATTCTAAAATAAAATAGTAATTGATCCTGTTTTTTCCCCCAGATGATGGAAACAAAATCCAAAAAATTACCAGCATCAGAAAACAGGAAAAGAAATGCTGTTAGAGAAGAAAATGAAAGAATATTATATGGATCATTAAATACATTTTTAGAAAAAATAGATGAAATACCAGAAAAAAAGAAAAAGACTTCAGAGGTACAGGTTTCAGTAGAATGTAGCACAGGTACATCACTGATCAAAAAGGATGTAAATTTACCTTCTTCTTCCATGTCAACCATAGCTGGTGAATTTCAAGAGCAACTGGAAGAGAAAAAATCAGAAGACTCAGCTATACCACTTGTACTTTCTGCAGATCCAGGTACATGGCCTCGAATTTTGAATGTTAAACAATGGGATACTCTTGTTGAAAATGATCCACCTCAAGTAAGAAATTTTAACTTTCCAAAAGACAGTACAGGGAGGAAGTTTTCAGAAACATATTATACACGAATTCTTCCAAATGGTGAAAAAACCACTAGATCCTGGTTACTTTATTCTACCTCAAAAGATTCCGTGTTTTGTCTATATTGCAGACTCTTTGGGGAAGGAAAAAATCAACTGAAAAATGAGAATGGGTGCAAAGATTGGCAGCATTTATCACATATTCTTAGTAAACACGAAGAAAGTGAAATGCACATCAATAATAGTGTTAAGTATTCAAAATTAAAATCTGATTTAAAGAAAAATAAAACTGTTGAAGCTGTACAACAAAGATTGTGTAAAGATGAGAAAAATGGTGATGTGCTGCTGTTGTACACATAATTGATTTGGTTTTTGACATTACAGTGTCGTATATTTACTCAAAAAATGCCTGTATCTTAACAGTCAGTACCATATGTATTAGTGAAGTTCTTATACAGAATATCTTACACAGTTCATTAGCAATAAGTATGATAGCAAATAAATAGTAAGGAATGTTTCAAATTCTGAAATTAATTGGATTTAATAGTCATTAATGCAGATTTCAGTAAAGTCAATTTTTTTTATTTTACTAATTCACATCTCTTTAAAATTACCATTTGAGGACTGACATTTAGCAGGTTTGGTTAATTTTCTGTTCCAGAAAGGGGAAAGGCTTAAATTTACCAATACCATAAGATATGAAGAAGCATTCTCGTTATTAAAATTTTAAAAATTCAGAAACAGTTTAAGAACATAATGGGATCTAAAAAGTATAGCTTTTTGCTTTTAAACCAAATATTTCTGTTTTATTTTTTAGCAAAGCATTCTTTTTTTGGGGCAAAACATAAAAATGTAATATTTGTTACTTTAAGTTGGTTACTTTGCATTTTATTGGTTTTATAAGTTTTTAATTTAATTTGTAAATGTTTTCGCTTTTGTTGTGTGAGAACTGTAAACAGAGTATATACTTATTTTTAACAAATATAAAAATGTTAAAATAAAAATATATTAACCTTCATGTCTTGTGAGCTTTTTTTCCTTTGAAGGAAGACTACGTGCTTGAAATTTGGGAAACACTGATAAAAAAAATTAGGAGCCCTGGTTGCAGAGTGGTTAAGAGCTCAGCTGCTAACCAAAAGGTCAGCAGTTTGAATCCACTAGCTCTTCCTTCCATATGGGGCAGTTCTACTCTGTCCTGTAGGGCTGCTGTGAGTTGGAATCGACTCAACGGCAATGGATTTTTTTAATGAAAATTAAGGATCTAAATTTTTTTAGATGGTCAGTAGTGTCCACATCACTACTCATTTAATAATTCTGCCTTTCTAATTTCGGATGCCAATTTTATCATAAATTAAATTCTTAAATATACTAGGGCTTTTTTCAAGACTTTCCCCATAAGACAAAATAGCATATGAACAGTGACAAGGGCAGAACGAGATACATTATTCTTGGTGGGGCTGACGCTAGGAATACTTGGAAATTTTGTCACTGATGCTATTTTGCTACTGTATAAAACTTTTTGGAGCACCCAGAAAATCATTTTGGGCTTTTGTGGTTTTTTGTTTTCTTTTTTTTTTTACCGTTTTATTTGACAACTAAATTGCTTAATCTTTCAAACTTGGATATGAATGAGGTTTTGGAATGTTACTAAAAATGCAGTTTACTCCCGTAGGCCTCAGAGGATACTCTAGATAATATAATGCAGGTTCTGAAGTTGCTTTGCATGTGTTAGTGGACTCATTTCATTTAAGCTTACCAGTCAATTGAATGACAGCTTTGTTGTATAATTCTATTAGACTTATTGGCTGTCTGAGCAAAGTAATGAAATCAACCACTGGCCGCTAAAGATAATTTAGTAAAAACATCAAATTCAACCATTGAGGAAACAAAGTTAAATTCTCCATTCATTTATTCAATAATATTACATACTGTGAGGTACAGGAAACAATTTGGTCTTTTGTTCTGGGTTCTTGAGAACTCTGAGGACACAGATTCACCTGGGAACTGGATACTAAGCCTCAGGACCAAAAAAGAAAAACCAAGCCCACTGCTGTCAAGTTGATTCTGACTCATAGTGACCCTATAGAAAAGAGTAGAACTTAAACAGCAAGGCTGGTGGTACAGTGATTAAGAGCTACAGCTGCTCACCAAAAAGGCCAGCAGTTCAAATCCAACAGCCGCTCCTTTGAAATCTGATGGGGTGATTTTGCTCTGTCCTATAGGGTCACTGTGAGTAGGAATCAACTTGACAGCAAAGGATTAATTCCTCAGGAGGCATAATGTAATTTATCATGGTCCTGTGGTGAGGCCAATAAAGACTTTTCAAGATGGGAGCCCAGAGATAGAGTTTGAAGAAAACGAACATCTGCTCACAGGAGGGTAGCATGTCCTCTTTGGGACTTGGAATCTCTGCATTGGGACCCCTCGGACTGTGCCCTGTGTGTTCTCTTCATTTGTATCCTTCTGTGTTATATTAAAGTTGTTATCACGGGTACGGTGTCTGCTGTTAACTTCTAGGCCATTCCATTGAATTACTGGATCCAAAGGAGCAGGGGATGCCTGCTAGTATGTGAAAGGAGGGAATCCTGTGGACTCGCAAGTTTGCGACCAGTACAGGCTGACCTAACCCTGGATGGTGGGAGATGAGAGGGAAGAGCTGCATGGAGCAGCTGGGGTCTGAACTGGACAGGGAAGGGAAGCTGAGATTTCCAAACAAGACAGCTGGCGTATACAGTGGGATTTGTTATCCACCAGACCATTTGGCATTAGAGGTTGGCAGTCTTGTTTTCCCTGGACTGTTAAGCACAGGTGGCACTGAGAGCAAGGTTAGCTAGAGAGAACACCTGACTGCTCACATACCTGTAAAGTACCATAAAGTACATGTAGGAATGAATTAAATGTAAAAAATTCAAAAATGAAGATGCTGGGTTTACATGTCTTCATTATAAACTACTTTTAATTCTTTGTTATGTTTGAATTTTTTCATAATAAAATGTTGGGGGGTGGTCAAAAATAAATTCTGAAGGTAATATAAATACCTCAAGAAAAAGGAATAATTTAGGGGATTTTTTCCCTTTTCTAGTTTTTTTAAATTTTATTGTAATATTAATGTGTGCTTACTAAATAAGAAAGGAGGGAAGAAAACAATAAGAAGTGAAAGTCCTCTTTACCATCTCCCGCCTCCCCAACTACAGGATTTTCACCAGTAATCTCATCTAAAACAAGGGTTTGTTTCCAACTTTTTAATTTCACTGAAAAATGCATTAGAAAAAGTGATTTACTGTCAAATTAAGGACAATCTCAGAATAACAGTCTTCAAGAAATGGCAATATCGATTTATATTGATTATTAACTTTCTTACAAAAGACAAGTAAATTTTTTTTTCATGAACTTCCTGATTTTCAAAATTGCTGTCTAAAATTTTTACATTGGCCCATTTCCTCCAGTAATTCCCTGGCCCTTCCCTACTCAGTGCTGTGAGCCAGTAGGAGTTACTAACAGTCACTTTATATGTACAAGATAGCTACATAAAATGGAAAAGTGAGTATGCAATTGAAGAGCTCCAAGTTCTTTCTATACCTGTACTGCCAAGTCGGTTCCAACTCATAGCGATCAATTCTGACTCATAGCGACCCTATAGGACAGGGTAGAACTGCATCATAGGGTTTCCAAGGCTGTAAATCTTTATGGAAGCAGACAGCCACATATTTCTCCTGCTTACTAGGCTGGTTGGTTCCAACCGCTTACCTTTTGGTTAGCAGCCAAGTGATTAACCACTGCACCATGAGGGCTCATTACCCTTTCTGTAGATGTCATTTCTTTTTCAAAACTTTCAAAGCTTGAAGTTTCCCTTTGCTTTTAGGTTAAAACTTCCAACTCTTGGCACAACATAAGAAGGCAGCTGAAATCAATGGCAGGTAATAGGGAAAGAGGTGGAAGACATACAACATGAAGTATAAAATTTACAAGTGCAATAAAGAGTTCTGTAATGTTGAATTTTAAGGTGTGACCATGTTACGCTGAAATTTGAGGATTTGAGAATTTAAAGTTAAAAATCTGAGCAGATTACCCAATTCTTTGTTTTTGAGAAAGTGAGAAGTTCTGGAAGATAGTGGTAATAATATTGAGGACTAAAGATTTTTTAAAGCTTGTAACAGTGACTTTTTAACTTAGCAGTGATTTTAAATGTGGAGAGTAGATAATTATGAACTAATATCCTGGAAGTCACTTTTGGAATGAAGAGAAAGTTAATTCTGTCTGCTTTACAGTTACATAAAGTAAAGGAAACCTAACACCTGGGAACTAGTACTAGCACCTGACTCGTGTGGGTGTTAAGAAAGATTAACTTCCACAATGTTATGTGCCTATAGGTTAATCAAATGTTATCAGTAGCAAAACCAATCAAGGGTGGGGAAAAAAAATTTCTAATTCAAGAATTAAGAGAAGACATCACTAGAGACCTTATGGACATTAAAACAATATTATGAATAACAGGCAAGAAAAAATTTTGACACATTTGATAAAATGAACAAATCTCTTGAAAAACACAACATCTAATCTGACCCAAGAAGAAATTGAAAATCTGAATAGGATGCTCTACTGAAAAAACTGACTGAAATTAAAAACCTTTCCGGAAAGAAAATTGCAAGCCCAGATCACTTATCTAGTGAAATCTTCCAAATATTTAAGGAACAAATAATACCAAATGAATTCATGCATCCAGGGAATAGGAAGATGGGAGCACTTCCCAAGTTGTTTCATAAGACTAGAAATATCCTGATCAACAAAACCTGACAAGAAAGGAAAATTACAGGCCAGACTTTCATGAACATACTAAAAACTCCTAGTGACAATTTCAACAATTGATTCCAGTCATATATCATAACCAAGTAGACCTATTTCAGGAACAAAAGGCAGGTTTAATATTTGAAAATCAATTGGTGTCAATCACGACATTAAAAAAATGAAGGAAAACAATATGATCATCTTGATACAAAAAAAGCATTTGATAAAATTCAATAACCATAAAAAAAGAATAGAGGAAAACTGTTAGGAAAACAGACACCTACAAAAAACCTATACCTGACAAAATAGTAAAATATTTAATACTTTTCCCAAATGCTTCGAAGGCCAGAGTAATAGGCGCGGGGGCCTGAGGACCACGGTTTCAGGGGACATCTAGGTCAATTGGCTTAATCTATTAAAACATTCTGCATCCCACTTTGGTAAGTGGCGTCTGGGGTCTGAAACACCAGCAAGTGGTTGCCTAAGATGCATCAATTAGTCTCTACCCACCTGGAGCAAAGGAGAATAAAGACCACCAAAGACACAAGGTAATTCTGAGCCCAAGAGACAGAAAGGGCCATATAAACCAGAGACTACGTCAGCCTGAGACCAGAAGAACTAGATGGTGCCTGGCTACAACTTATGAATGCCCTGACAGAGAAGGAAACAGAGAATCCCTGATGCAGCAGGTGAGCAGTGGGACGCGGACCTCAAATTCTAAGAAACAGACCAGACTTAATGGTCTGACTGAGACTAAAAGGATGCCAGAGGCCATGGTTCCCAGATCTTCTGTTACCTAAGACTGGAACCATTCCCATAGCCAACTCTTCAGACAGGGATTGGACTGGACTTTAAGATAGAAAATGATACTGATGAGGAGTGGGTTTCTTGGCTCAAGTAGATACAAGTCTGTGAGCAGCTCTACTCAAGGGCAGATGAGAAGGCACAAGGGGACAAAACCTGGCTGAAAGGACATGGGGAATACAGGGTGGAGAGAAGGAGTGTGCTGTATCATTGGGGGAGAGCAACTAAGAGTTGTATGAGACACTGACTTGATTTGTATTTATCCATTCATCTGTTGATGGGCACCTTGGTTGCTTCCATCTTTTTGCTATTGTAAACAGTGCTGCAGTGAACATACCCACTAAAAACTCCCTGCCGTCGAGTCGATTCTGACTCATAGCGACCCTATAGGACAGAGTAGAACTGCACTATACAGTTTCCAAGGAGCACCTGGCGGATTTGAACTGCCGACCTCTTGGTTAGCAGCCGTAGCGCTTAGCCACTACACCACCAGGGTTTCCGCAGTGAACATGGGTGTGCATATATCTTTTCATGTAAAGGCTCTTATTTCTCTAGGATATATTCCAAGGAGCAGGATTGCTGGATCATATGGTGGTTCTATTTCTACCTTTTGAGGAACCACAAAATCGATTTTGAAAGTGGTGGTATATTTTCACCAGCAGCGTGTAAGTGTTCCAGTCTCTCCACAACCTCTCCAACATTTATTATTTTGTGTGTTTTAGATTAATGCCATCCTTGTTGGAATGAGATGGAATCTCACTGTAGTTTTAATTTTCGTTTCTCTAAAGACTAATGATTATGAGCATTTCCTCATGTATCTGTTAGCTACCTGAATGTCTTCTTTAGTAAAGTGCCTGTTCGTATGCTTTGCCCATTTTTTAATTGGGTTATTTGTCTTTTTCTTGTTGAGTTTTTGCAGTGTCAAGTAGATTTTACAGATAAGATGCTAACCCAAAATGTCATAGCTAAAAGCTTTTTCCCAGTCTGCAGATAATCTTTTTACTCTTTTGGTAGAGCCTTTGGATGAGCATAGGAGCTCTGAGTTATCTAGTTTCTCTTCTGGTGTTTGTGCATTGTTAGTAATGTTTTGTGTACTATTTATGCATGTATTAGGGCTCCTAGCGTCCCTATTTTTTCCTCCATGATCTTTATGATTTTAGATTTTTTATTTAGGTCTTTGATCCATTTTGAGTTAGTTTTTGTGCATGGTGTGAGGTATGGGTCTTGTTTCATTTTTTTGCAGGTGGGTATCCAGTTATGCCAGCACCATTTGTTAAACAGACTCTTTTCCCCATTTAACTGACTTTGCACCTTTGTCAAGTATCAACTGCTCATGTGTGGGTGGATTTATGTCTGGATTCTCAATTCTGTTCCATTGGTGTATGTATCTATTGTACCAGTCCCAGGCTGTTTTGACTACTGTGGTGGTAAAATAGTTTCTAAAATCAGTTAGTGTGAGGCCTCCCACTTTGTTCTTCTTTTTCAGTAATGCTTTACTTATCTGGGGCCTCTTTCCCTTCCACATCAAGCTGGTGATTTGTTTCTCCGTTTCATTGAAAAATGTCATTTGAATTTGGATCAGAATTGCATTGAATCTATAGATCGCTTTTGGTAGAATAGACATTTTTACAATGATGAGTCTTCCTATCCATGAGCAAGGTGCGTTTTTGCACTTATGTAGGTCTCTTTGGTTTCTTTCTATAAGTCTTTTACATCTCTGGTTAGATTTATTCCTATGTATTTCATCTTCTTGGGATCTACTGTAAATAGTATTGATTTGGTAATTTCTTCTTCAATGCTCCCTTTGTTGGCGTGGAGGAATCCAACTGATTTTTCTAGGTTTATCTTGTATCCTGATACTTTGCTATTAGTTTCAGTAGTTTTCTTGAGGATTCTTTAGGGTTTTCTGTGTATAAGATCATGTCATCTGCAAATAGAGATACTTTTACTTCTTCCATACCCATGCCCTTTATGTCTTTTTCTAGCCTAATTGCTCTGGCTAGGACCTCTGTACGATGCTGAATAAGAGTGGTGATAAAGGGCATACTTGTCTGGTTCCCATTCTCAAAGGGAATGCTTTCAGACTCCATTTAGGATAATGTTGGCCATTGGCTTTGTATAAATGCCCTTTATTATGTTAAGGAATATTCATTCTATTCCTATTTTGCTGAGAGTTTTTATCATGAAGGGTGTTGGACTTTGTCGAATGCCTTTTCTGCATCAATTGATAAAATCATGTGGTTCTTTTCTTTTGTATTATATATATGATGGATTACCTTGGTTGTTTTTCTAATGTTGAACCATCCCTGCATAAAAAAAAAAAAAAAAAAATACCTGGTATGAATCCCACTTGGTCATGGTGAATTATATTTTGGATACGTTGTTGAGTTCTATTGGCTACAATTTTATTGAGGATTTTTGCATCTAAGTTCATGAGGATATAGGTCTGTAATTTTCTTTTTTTGTGGTGTCTTTACCTGGTTTTCATATCAGAGATATGCTGGCTTCATAGGATGAGTCTTGGAGTATTCCATCCTCTTCTATGCTCTGAAATACCTTTAGTAGTAGTGGTGTTAACTCTTCTCTTCAGTGAAGCCGTCCAGGCCAGGGCTTTTTTTGGTTTAGAGTTTTTTAATTACCTTTTCAATCTCTTCTTTTGTTATGGGTTTATTTAGTTGGTTTACCTCTGTTTGTGTTAGTTTAGGCAGGTAGTGTGTTTCTAGAAACTTGTGCATTTCTTCTAGGTTTTCAAATTTTGTTAGAGTGTATTTTTTCATGGCAATCTGATATGATTCTTTTAATTTCATTTGGGTACATTGTGATATTGCCCATCTCATTTCTTATTCAGGTTATTTGCTTCCTCTTCTGGTTTTCTTTTGTCTGTCTGGCCAATAGTATATCAATTTGTTAATTCTTTCAAAGAACCAACTTTTGGTCTTGTTAACTCTTTCAATTGTTTTTCTGTTCACTGTTTCATTTAATTCTGCTCTAATTTTTATTATTTGCTTTCTTCTGGTGCCTGAAAAATTCTTTTCTTGCTCTCTTTTTGTTCAAGTTGTAGGGATAAATCTTTGATTTTGGCCCTTTCTTCTTTTGGATGTGTGCATTTATTGATATAAATTGACCTCTGAGCACTGCTTTCCCTGTGTCCCAAAGGTTCGGATAGGAAGTGTTTTAACTCATTGGATTCTATGAATTTCTTTATTCCATCCTTAATTTCTTCTATAAGCCCAGTCATTTTTGAGCAGGCTATTGTTCAGTTTCCAAGTGTTTGATTTCTTTTCCCTGCTTTTCCTGTTATTGATTTCCACTTTTATGGCTTATGGTCAGAGAAGATGCTTGGTAATATTTCAATGTTTTGGATTCTGTTAAGGCTTGCTTTATGACCTAATATGTGGTCTATTCTAGAGAATGTTCCATGTGTGCTAGAAAAGAAAGTATACTTGGCTGCTGTTGGGTGGAGTGTTCTGTTATGTCTATGAGGTCAAGTTGGTTGATTGTAGCATTTAGATCTTCCATGTCTCTATTGAGCTTCTTTCTGGATTTCTGTCCTTCACCAAAAGTGGTGTGTTAAAGTCTCTTACTGTTATTGTGGAGCTGTCTATCTCTCTTTTCAATGCTGTTAGACTTTGTTTTATGTATCTTGCAGCCCTGTCATTGGGTGCATAAATATTTAATATGGTTATATCCTCTTGGCATATTGTCCCTTTAATCATTCTGTAGTGTCCTTCCTTATCCTTTGTGGTCGATTTAACTCTAAAGTGTATTATGTCAGAAATTAATATTGCCACTACTGCTTTTTTTTTGATTACTGTTTGCTTGATACATTTTTTTCCATCCTTTGAGTTTTAGTTTGTGTCTCTAAGTCTAAGGTTTGTCTCTTGTAGGCAGCATATAGACGGATAGTGTTTTTTTACCCATTCTGCCACTCTCTGTCTCTTTGTTGGTACGTTTAGTCCATTTACTTTCAGCATAAATATGCATATGTATGAGTGCTGTCATTTTGAAGTCTTTTTTTGTGTTGTTGATAGTTTCTTTTCCCACTTAATTTTTTGTGCTGAGTAGTTTATATAAAAAAAAAAAAAGTTTATATATTGCCTTTTATTCGTTGTTTTTGACTTTGGTTTTGCTGAGTCTCTGTATTTTTCCTGTATTTTATTTTGATGAGTAGGATTGTTAGTCTCCTTTGTGGTTACCTTAATATTTACCCCTATTTTTCTAAGTTTAAACCTAATTTTATCTCTTTATATTGCCTTGACTCCCTCTCCATATGAAAGATCTATGACTACATTTTATATTGCTTTGACTCCCTCTCCATATGAAAGATCTATGACTACATTTCTAAGTCCCTCTTTATTGTTTTAGTGTTGTCATCTTTTACATAATGACATCACTGTTTCCCTGTTTTGAGTTTTTTTATATCTTGATTTATTTTTGGGATTTCCCTGTCTGGGTTGACATCTGATTGCTCTCTCCTGTGTTCTAGTCTTGGGTTGATATCTGTTTCTACTGATTTTCTAACCAGAGAACTCCCTTTAGTATTTCTTGTAGTTTTGGTTTGGTTTTTACAAATTCCCTAAGTTTCAGTTTATCTGGAAATGTCCTAATTTCACCTTCATATTTGAGAGACAGCTTTGCTGGGTATATGATTCATGGCTGGCAATGTTTTCCTTCAATGCTTTGTATAAGTTATTGCATTGCCTTCTTGCATGTGCGGTTTCTGCCAAGTAGTCCAAGCTTATTCTTATTGACTCTTCTTTGTAGGTGACTTTTCGTTTATCCCTAGATGCTCTTAAAATTCTTTCTTTATCTTTGGTTTTACAAGTCTGATTATAATATGTCTTGGTGACTTTCTTTTGAGATCTACCTTATGTGGAGTTCGATGAACATCTTGGGTAGATATCGTCTCATCTTTCACGATATCAGGCAAGTTTTTTGCCAACAAATCTTCAGCAATTCTCTCTGTATTTTCTGTTCTCGCTGCCTGTGCTGGTACTCCAATCACTCGTAGGTTATTTCTCTTGATAGAGTCCCACATGATTCGTAGGGTTACTTCATTTTTTTTTTAATTCTTTTATCTGATTTTTCTTTGAATATATTGGTGCCAAGTGTTTTATCTTCAGTTTCATTAATTCTGCCTTCCAGTTCCTCAATTCCGCTCCTCTGAGTTTCTACTGAGTTTTCTAATTCTGTAATTTTATTGTTAATCTTCTGAATTTCTGATTTCTCTCTCTGTGTTCCTTGGCTTGCTCTGCTTTTTGCCTGACCTCATTCCTGAGGTCTCGAAGAGTTCTGTATATTAATCTTTTGTATTCTATATCTGTGAATTCCAGGAATACAGCTTCATCCGGAAGATTCCTTGATTCTTTGTTTTGAGAGCTTGTTGAAGCGATCATGGTCTGATTCTTTATGTGATTCAATATTGACTGTTGTCTCCGATACATCTATAAGTTATTGTATTAATTTATTTTACGTTTGCTTACTGTATCCTAGCTTCTTGCTTTGTTTTGTCTTGGCATGCCCAAATAGGCTGCTTGAGTGAGCTAGCTTGATTATTTTCATCTTTGAAACTCTTAACGTACTGTCACCAGATGGCTAGAGCTGTTACCAGGTCTATGAGCCTAAGAGTCCATTCACTTTTCTTGTATGGATTCAGCTTAGGTGTCCAGGTAGTTGATCATCAAGTGTGTGTACAGGCTCTGTCCTACAGTCTTAGAGGGGCAGGGGTGGTTGGTGTAGGCACAGTTATCTGGTTGCAGCAGGGGGTCATGCTCTGAACAAGGCAGGGGCTGACAACCGTCCCCTGAGCATCTGCGAAGAAAGCACATCCCTGTTCCCTAGAGCGCACAGGTGGGTTGGCTCTGCAGCTGGACCACAGGCACCCAAAGCATTTGGTTTTAAAGAATGGGAGGTACCACTTATCCTTGGTCCCCTATTGCAGGTGGCTAGGTGACATGGGCGAAGCCACCAGTCCTTAGTCCCCTGATGTGGATAGGTGAGGACCCCATTTAATAGGCAAAGCAGTGTCACACATCAAAAACCCACCTCTCCACCACACAGCTGAAACAGTTGCAGTCTGCCAACAAGGGCCTATTCTCCTGAAATGGGCCCACACAGGTCCATGAAGGAGTGAAAGGTATTCAAAGTCCCTGACTATTTGTACCTGGACAGGAGCTGCTTCTGTCCCGAGATCCCCAGTTTAGTGGAGCTGGCAAATTATCTTTTCCCCCAATTGTTAATTTATTCCTTCCCCAAGGCTGGGAGAATGGCTCAGGGCACGCAGCAGAACCTATCTCAGCCCCAGGAAAATTGACAGCCACTGACGCGGGCTTGGGGCTTCAGTGGCTATCGATTTTCCTGGGACTGAGATAGATCCTGCTGGGGAGTGGGGCCGCAGTAAAATAAATGCAAGTACTTAGCTTTTGCCAATATTGCCATTCTTCTCTGGTTGCAAAGGTGTGAGTAGGCTGTGCAGCTCACTGTCTCTCCTTGAGAAAACCGTGTCCAGAATGCTACTGCCAGCCCCACTGCAGTCGCTCCAGGGGATTGTGCATGAGGGTGCCCACTGAGTCAGGTCTGGCAACTCCTTGCCTCTTCTGAACCATCTTCCCCCTCTCCCCACCCCCGGCCGTTCAGTCCGTTTTCTAACTTTGCCTTTGATGTTCAGAGCTCCTAGCTTGTCATATATATAATCGTTTCACTTGTTTTATTGGGTCTTTGTTGTAAGAGGGATCACTGGAAGTGTCTGACTACTCCGCCATCTTGTCCCCTCCTCCTCATTTGATTTCTTGACTGCTGCTTCCATGGGCATTGATTGTGGATCCAAGTAAAATGAAATCCGTGACAACTTCAGTATTTCCACCATTTATCATGATGTTACTTATTGATCCAGTTGTGAGAATGTTTGTTTTCTTTATGTTGAGGTGTAATCCATACTGAACTCTGTAGTCTATTCTTCAACAGTAAGTGCTTCAGGTTCTCTTCACTTTTGGCAAGCAAGGTTGTGTCATCTGCATATCACAGGTCATTAATTAGCCTCCTCCAATCCTGATGCCACATTCTTCATATAGTCCAACTTCTCAGATTATGTGCTCAGCATACAGGTTGAATAACTATGGTGAAAAGATACAACCCTTATGCATACCGTTCCTGACTTTACACCATGCAGTATCCCCTTGTTCTGTTCTAATGACTGCCTCTTCGCCTATGCACAGGTTCCCCATGAGCACAATTAAGTGTTCTGTAATTCCCATTCTTTGCAATGTTATCTGTAATTTGTTATGATCCACATAATCAAATGCTTTTGCATAGTCAATGAAACACAGGTAAACATCTTTCTGGTATTCTCTACTTTCGGCCAAGATCCAAATGACATTAGCAGTGATATCCCTCATTCCACGGCCTCTTCTGAATCCAGCTTGAATGTCTGGTAGTTCCCTGTCGATGTACCGCTTCAACTGCTTTTGAATGGCCTTCAGCAAAATTTTTCTTGTGTGTACTATTACAGATATTGTTCGATAATTTCTGCATTCTATTGGATTACCTTTCTTTGGAATGGGCACAAATAATGGATCTCTTCCAGTCAGTTGGCCAGGTAACTGTCTTCCAATTTTCTTGACGTAGATGAGTGAGCATTTCCAGTGCTGCATGGATTTGTTGAAACATCTCAATTGGTATTCCATCAATTCCTGGAGCCTTGTTTATCACCAATCCCTTCAGTTCAGCTTGGATTTCTCCTTCAATACCATCAGTTCTTGATCATATGCTACCTCCTGAAATGGTTGAACATCAACCAATTATTTTTGGTATGGTGACTCTGTGTATTCCTTCCCTCATCTTTTGCCGCTTCCTGTGTCATTCAGTATTTTGCTCACAGAATCCTTCAAATTGTGTATTGAAGCTTGAATTTTTTCCCTAGTTCTTTCGGCTTGAGAAATGCCAAGTGTGTTCTTCCCTTTTGGTTTTCTATTTCCAGCTCTTTGCGCATTTCATTATTATGCTTTGTCTTCATAAGCTGCCCTTGGAAATCTTCTCTTGAGCTCTTTTACTTCATCATTTCTTCCTTTCACTTTAGCTACTCTGTGTTCAAGAACAAGTTTCAGAGCCTCTTCTGACATCCACTTTAGTCTTTTCTTTCTTTCCTGTCTTTTGAATAACCCCTTGCTTTCTTCATGTATGTCCTTGATGCCATTCCACAACTTGTCTTTCATCATTGGTGTTAAGTGCATTAAATCTGTTCTTGAGATGGTCTCTAAATTCAGATGGCATATACTCAAGGTTGTCCTTTGGCTTTCATGGACTTGTTCTAATTTTCTACAACTTCAACTAGCATGTGAGCAATTGATGGTCTGTTCCACAGTTGGCCCCTGGCCTTGCTCTGACTGATGCTATTGAGCTTTTCCATCATTTAATTCCACAGATTTAGTCAACTTAATTCCTGCGTATTCCATCTGGTGAGGTACACATGTATAGTCGCTGTTTATGTTATTGAAAAAAGGTATTTGCAATAAATAAGTTATTGGTCTTGCAAAATTCTGTCATACGATCTCTGGCATCATTTCTATCACTAAAGCCATATTTTCCAACTACCAATCCATCTTTGTTTCCAACTTTCAAATTCTAGTCTCCAGTAATTATCAATGCATCCTGATTGCACGTTCAATCAATTTCGGACTACAGAAACTGGCAAAAATCTTCAATTTTTTCACCTTTGACCTTAGTGATTGGTGCATAAATTTGAATAACAGTTGTATTAGCTGGTCTTCCTTGTAGGCATATGGATAGTACCCATCACTGACATCATTATACGTCAAGATAGATCTTGAAATGTTCTTTTTGATGATGAATGTAACACCATTCCTCTTGAGTTCCTCATTCCTGGAATAGTAGACCATGTGATTGCCTGATTCAAAATGGCCAATACCAGTCCATTTCAGCTCACTAATGCCTAGGATATCGATGTTTATGCATTCCATTTCATTTTTGATGACTTCCAGTTTTCCTAGATTCATACTTCATACATTCTACATTCCTATTATTAATGCATGTTTGCAGCTGTTTCTTCTCATTTTAAGTTGTATCACATCAGCAATGAGGGTTTTGAAAGCTTGGCTCCATCCTCATTATTAAGGTGGATTCTACTTTGAGGAAGCAGCTCTCCCCCAGTTGTATTTTGAGTGTCTTCCAACCTGAGTTGCTCATCTTCTGGCACTATATCAGACCATGTTCTGCTGCTATTCAGAAGCTTTTCACTGGTCAATTTTTTCAGAAGTAGACCTCCAGGTCCTTCTTCCTAGTCTGTCTTAGTCTAGGTTGGTTACGTGGGATAAATGAAAAAATATGTGACTTTCGGAGGGTTAGTGGGATGGTTACAAGATGATTATAAAAATTTTTTTTTTTCTGAGAACATTCTGCCAAGATAGCATCTTTAGCAAACATTCCCAGAGAGTTGCTTACGAAGGAGGTTTCTGATAAGGGGCTTTCGTTAAGACCCTCCTTTAGAGACATTGCTTCCACATCCTTTCCTTAACTGCAGATAAAAACATTTCCTTAATTACATGATTAAGTCTGAGCAAGGGTTAACGGTTCCTGGAAAGCAACTAGAAGTTAAAGTTTATTTTAAGATGTAGTTGGAGTTTAGACTTCAGGCCAGTCAACTTGATATAAGCCATGTGCCTCGGTTTTGGGATTCTCACACAGTTTGAACCACTGCCTTTCAGTTAACACATAAACGCTTAACCTTTTTTGCCACCCAAGAACTCCTCCAGGACCACAAAGTTCAGGTAAAATTCACCATTGTCAGTGGGAAGAAATATTTTGTTCCAGGAAAGGTTTTTGTTTTGTTTTGTTTTTGTTTACTAAACAAGAAGTGAATTTAAATCTTTGATATTTCTTCCCCAAAGTCCAAAAATAGTGTGAAGAAGTAAATGGCTCCTAGACTATAATCTCACAACATTCAAATATAAATTTCTGGTGGGTTTTGATCCTTAAATTTGCAGCTGTCACAGGCAGAAATATTCCCTTTGGCTTACCCAAAAGAATGCTCTTTTCGAAGGGTTAGAGAAGTGTTCTTAAACTTTAAAGACCCTAAGAAAGACCTTGGGAATTCATTAAAACTGAAGATTTCTGAAAGGATTCAGTCCCAAAGATTCTACTAGTTCTCAGGTGTGGGCCCAGGAATTTGCACCTATAACAACTACTGCAGGGGATTCTGATGCAGTCAGTCATCAGTTCACACTTTGAGAAACACTAGGCTGGAGGAGGAAACCCTGGTGGCATAGTGGTTAAGACCTATAGCTGCTAACCAGAAGGTCGGCAGTTTGAATCCACCAGATGCTCCTTGGAATCTCTACAGGGCAGTTCTACTCTGTCCTATAGGGTCACTATGAGTTGGAATCAACTTGATGGCAACAGATTTGGGTTTTTTTTGTTTGTTTGTTTTTTTGCAGAGGGGTGGGGGCTGTAGGAACAGTGATTTCTTACAACTAAACACTGAGTGCTTGTGGGCACCCTTCATTGTGCTCAGCTGACACTCAGGACAACAAAACACTACTTGTCAAGGCTGAGTGTTTGTGTTCTATAAAACTATAGCCATTTTGCATGCACACTGTTATGGATTGAATTGTGTCCCCGAAAAAGATGTGTTGTAAGTCCTAACCACTATGCCTGTGGTTATAATTCCATTTGGCAATGGGCTCTTTGTTGTGCTAATGAGGCAGGGTTAGTGTAGGGTGTGTCTTAAATCTATCTCTTTTGAGATATTAAAGAAAGGGGGAAGACACATGCCAAGATACATGGAGATCTGCCAGGAATCAGGATGCAGAAACTGAAGAGAAAAGGGCCCTCCTCCAGGGCCAACACAGAAAAAGCCTTCCCCTAGAGACTGCACTCTGAATTCGAACTAGCCTCCTAAACTGTGAGAAAATAAACTTCTGTTTGTTAAAGCCATCCACTTGTGGTATTTCTGTTATAGCAGCACTAGATAAATAAGGCACACACCTACTTCATTACTGGGTTTTATTATCTTCCACTGACCATAGTCCTTAGATTTAATTTAGGAGATGAGTTTTTAAGTGTATGTATATAACATAACAAGTAGAATCTCTATTTCATTTTAGTTTCTGAAAATGAAGTAGGATATATTTTTTCCTAATTTATGTAGTAACCAAACCAACCAGTTTAGTTGTTTAAGAAGAGATGCAGGTACCTCAAGAGAAACAAGATATTTTACTAGATGTCGTATAATTTGCCTGAGGTTTAATTTTAATTAATTATTATTTTTATTTTTTGACCAAAAGCATAGAAATAGAACTAGAATAATTCTGCCTTTTCTTAATTTCCAATATTACATATTACATCTTCATTATTTTGGTTTTTGAGTATAGCAGAAAGAGTTGAATAAGCTAAATCAAAAAAATTAATGGGGATGAAAATTCCTGGAATGATGGTAATGCTCTAAATCTTGATAGGGGTTTGGGTTAAACAGGTTTATGCATTTGTCAAAAGTTATCAATTGTACATTTAAAATGTCATCTCATTACATATAAATTTTATCTCAAAAGGAAAAAATATGGTAAATGAATACTGACCTGAACAGTAGTTAATTATATGTTCCGTGACATGTTCAGGGGGAAGTGTATTTATTTATGAATTTGCTTTGAAATGTGCCAAAACAGTAGATACATGTGATAATGCAACTATAGAAATATGTTAATGGTAGATCTAGGTGGTAAGTTTATGGTATTCACTGTAAAATTCTTACCATTTCTCTGTATGTTTGAAATTTTCATAATAAGATTGGGGAGCAGGGGTGGACACTTCTGCTGCAGCTGTATCAGAGTAACTAGTATTGAGCTTGCCCTCTGTCTTAATTATCTAGTGCTCCTATATAACAGAAATACCACAAGTGGATGCCTTCAACAAAAGTTTATTCTCTCACAGTCTAGTAAGCTAGAAGTCCAAATTCAGGGTGTCAGCTCCAGGGGAAGGCTTTCTCTCTGTAGGAAGGTCCTTGTCATCAATCTTCCCCTGGTCTAGGAGCATCTCAGTGCAAGAACCTTAAGTCCAAAGTACTCGCCCTGCTCCCAGCATTGCACTCCTCGTGGTATGAAGTCCCCATGTCTCTCTGCTGGCTTCTCTCTTTTATATCTCAAACTATTGCCTTAAGACACAGTCTAATCTCATAGATTGACTCCTGCCTCATTAACATAACAGTCTCGCTAATCCTGCCTCATTAACATCATAAAGGTAGAATTTACAACACATAGGAAAACCACATCAGATGACAAAATGGTGGACAATCACACAATACTAGAAATCATGGCCTAACCAAGTATACACACATTTTGGGGGGACACATTAAATCCCTAACACCCTCTCAACCATTAACAAATAGAAATCTGGGCAAATGTATGAAACAACTGTTTTCAGACATGGGATATCCAGCTGCACAAGACTGTGACCCCTGGAATAAGGAGAGCAAACATGGTGAGGCCCCTGACACCTGGCTTTCTCCAGGCTGTGGCAGAGTGAGGGAGGCAGGAAGGGCGGACTGCACAGACACAGCAAACTTGCTGAGTTGAGGAGACAGAAAAAGTACTCATGGAAGCTCAGCATGCTAGAATTTATAGGGCAGAGCACCAGAGGAGGAAGCTGCAAAATGAAGCAGCTGCAGAAATCAGAGAGTAACCTTGAGTCTTTGGCTGCTTACGTGTGGATTTAACACTTTTTTTTTTTTTACCAGGCAGAAAAACAACTGAAAGCTATCTGAGTTGTAAGCTGAAAAATTCCCAGAGCTCACATTAGCCAGAGTGGGAGGACCTCATAAAATACCTGAGACACTCAGCAGAGGCCCCAGAAGTATCGTATCCTAATAAACCAAAACCTACTGCCATTGAGTCGATTCTGACTCATAGCGACCATATAGGACAGAGTAAAACTGCCTCCCCATAGAGTTTCCAAGGAGCACCTGGTGGATTCAAACTGCCAACCTTCTGGTTAGCAGCCATAGCTCTTAACCACTACACCACCAGGGTTTCCTCATACCCTAAGAGCAGGGCTAAATTAGCCCTAATACATGGTCCTCAAAGTGTGGCCCACATGACCCCTGGGAGTCCATAGGTGCTTTCAGGGGGTCTGCAAAGTCAAAAGTATTTTCATAATAGTACCAAGATGTTATTTGTCTTTCTCACTGTGTTGATATTAGCATTAATGGTGTAAAAGCAATGTAAAATGATTGGAGCCATAGCATGAGTCAAGGCAGTAGAATAATAGCAGCCGTTGTATTCTTCACCAGCATGTGTTCACTTTTTGGTTTTAAGAATTGTCCTTGATGAAGTAGTAAAACTTGTTAATCTTATTAAATTTTGACCCTTGAGTGCACTTTTTATGTATGTATATATTCTGTATGGTGAGACGAGAAGTACACATGAAGCACTTCTTCCAAATTATGATGGTTGTCTTGAGGAAAATTACTTATGAATGTGGAGACTAGAAATCTATGTGAAGACTAAAACAAAATGTGGAAACAGGGCAACATTTCTCCCAAGTCTGGAGAACATGGTGAAACCTGGCCTCACAGGGCAAATATTTAAGGTAATAAGTAACCTAACCCTTCAAGATAATAAATAGCTTGCTTCTTTATATGTAACAAACCCTCTTAGAATTGCTCTACGTTCCAGATAAACTGGCCTCAGCAGGAATTGACCCCTCAGATCTGCATAGTTTGTTTTCTTAGCCAAACACAATTTTGAGGCAGAAAGGATTTCAAGAGATATTTTGATGAATTTCCAAAAGAGTCATTGAAACCCTTGGACTTCCCTGACTTTGTTCCTTGGACTATAAATACCCATACTACCTCATCTCAGGTGTAACACCCAGTATCATGCTGTGTGTTGTCCAATTGATGAATTGTATAATCAACTAATAAATCTCTAGCATTAACTTTGTTTTGACTCTTAGAAAGTATTCAACATGAAATTGAATTGCAAGCGAAGCTAGCCATTTTTTAATGGACCACCATTATTACTTGAAAGGATGACTGATAGAAAACTGTGGTTTTATAGACTTGGGTATTCAGCAGAATTTTTCCTGAAAGTGAACAAGAGAGCCTGTCACTTCAAGGAAAACTACTGACAGTATTTTTGTCAATGATAAATTCTGAGTTTTCAAGCAAAAACTAGAGTTTTAGAAAACTTGTATCTGCTACATTGAGCTTGGCAGTTTACCAATATTTCAATAATTTTTCTGATGAGATTAGTGGTAATATTAACAAATGTGATTTTTAAAATATATTTTATAATGACATGGGTCAACATTTCGGAGATCTGCATGACTCAGTGAACAGACACTTTCAAATGACTAACGTATTCTGTCAGAAAACCATGCAAGGGTAAAAGATCCATTCAAAGGGCAAGATAAACCAATGTATTTTAACTTAACAGAGTATGAAAAGTTCATTGATACAGTTTCATATTCCACACTGCAACTAATGTTTAAGAAACTATTACTTGTCACGTTTTTGGTGTGGCATCAAAGAAGTATATGCACAATGATGCTGTTTTGTATTTTTTCTGTTTTGGGTGATGAAAAAATTTTGAAGACAAATAGTAGTGATGTTTGCACAACATTGTGAGTGTGATTAATGCCACTTGATTGTACACTTGAAAATGATTAAAATGGCAAATTTTATATCGTGCACATTTTACCACAAAAAGAAAATACTACTCTTTTTTCCAGCTGGGTGTGTATATGTGTGTGTATATATATATATTTTTTTTTCTTCATATATCTAACCACAACATTTTGCTACAGATTGAGTGCAGAAGCAAATATGAGAACGCAGCAATTTTCTATTAAGCTGGGCATTTTTTTAAATAAAGAATTGAAAAGTATAAAACAATGACAGTCTGTTTACTGAATTTTTTTGTTTTGGAAAATGTAGTTATTTTTCACAGAAAAAAAAAGATGCAAGGTAATACCCATTTATAATCTATTCAATATATGTAAATATCTGCTGTTTGCATTTAAGTTGAGTATGAGAAATAAAACTATAAGAAAACAAAGGTGAATGATCACATAATACCAGGCTTTTTAAAAAGAACAAAAAACCAAACTAGGATGATAAATCTTGCATTCCAATGCTGAATGACTGGTTGCCTATAACACCATCTAAGAAGATTTGTAAAAAAAAAAAAAAAAAAGAAGATTTGTAAAGGTGCCCCTAAGTCTAATGGAACCTTAACAATAATACAGGGGTGAGAATTGACAATGATTTCCTCATCATGTCATAAAGGAAAATACTGATAGATTTGATTATAGGATAATTTAAAACTTTTTTTTTCTTTTAACAACAACAAACACCACATATAATTTAAAAGCAGGTGGCAAATTCAGAAAAAAATTATTTGTGATATACTGGCCAGAGAAGTGTAAGTTTCTACAATATAGAAAGAGCTCCTTTAACATGAACCCTGATTAATTTTCACTCTGGAATATAGTAAAAGTATAGTTCATGGAGTCAAAAGACCTGAATTCTAGTCTTTGCTCTTCAATTACCTGTTTATATTATTGTTATTATTAATTTTATTGTGGTAAAATACACCTAAAACAGTTGCCATTTTAACCATTTTAAGTGTACAATTCAGTGACATTAATTACTTGCACAGTGTACAAATACCACTATCCATTTCCACATATTTTTCGCCATCCTACACAAAAACTTAGTACCCCTTAAGTAATAATTCCCTGTTTATCCCTCCTGCCAGCCCTTGGTAATCACTAATAAACTTTAATCTCTATACATTTGTCTGTTCTAGATATCGAAGTGAGATCATAACAATATTTGTTCTTTTATGTCTGACCTATTTCACGTAATGTAATGTTCTCAAGGTTCATCAATGTTGTAACATGTTTCAAAACTTCACTTCTCATCCAAACTCCCTGAGGGACCAAATTGCTGGGCCGAGGGCTGTGGGGACCATGGTCTTAGGGAACATCTTACTCAATTGGCATAACACAGTTTATAAAGAAAATGTTCCAGGTTCTACTTTGGTGAGTAGCGTCTGGGGTCTTAAAAGCCTGTGAGCAGCCATCTAAGATACTCCCCTTGTCTCACTCCTTCAGGAGCAAGGGAGAATCAAGAAAACTAAAGACACAAGGGAGAGATTATTCAAAGGACTAATGGACCACAACTACCACAGCCTCCACCAGACTGAGTCCAGCCCAACTAGATGATACCTGGCTACCACCACTGACTACTCTGACAGAAATCACAATAGAGGGTCCCAGATAGAGCTGGAGAAAAATGTAGAACAAAATCCTAACTCACAAAAAAAGACCAGACTTACTGACATGACAGAGACTGGAGAAACCCTGAGAGTACGGCTCTTGGACACCCTTTTAGCTCAGTAATGAAGTCACTCCCGAGGCTCACCCTTCATCCAAAGATTAGGCCCGTAAAATAAAACAAGACTAAACGGACACACCAGCCCAGGGGCAAGGACTAGAAGGCAGTAGAGGGCTGGAAAAGTGGTAACAGGGAACCCAAGATCAAGAAGGGAGAGTGTTGACATATCGTGGGGTTGTTAACCAATGTCATAGAACAATAAGTGTACTGTTTAATGAGAAGCTAATTTGTTCTGTAAACCTTCAGGTAAAATACAATAAAAAAAAATTTTTTTAACTTCATTTCTCTTTCTGGCTGAATAATATTCCACTGTATGCATATACCACATTTTTGTTTATCCACTCATCTATTGATGGATGTTTAGGTTGTTTCCCAAGACAATTGTGAATAATGCTACCATGAAAATTGGTGTATAAATATCTGCTTGCATTCCTGCTTTCTTTTGGGTACATATCTAGGAGCAGAATTACTGGGTCATATTGTAATTCTGTGTTTAATTTTTTTGAGGAAACACCAAACTTTTCCAGAGCATCTATACCATTTTATCACTAGCAATGTACAGGGTTCCCCACATCCTCACCAACACCTATTATTTTCCCTTTTTCTAATAAAAGCCATCTAATTGTGGTTTTGACTCTCATCCTCCGGATGACTAATGGGAAGGAATCCTGGTGGCACAATAGTTAAGTGCTTGGCTGATAATCGAACGGTCAGCAATTCAAACCCATCAGCCGATCCATAGGAGAAAGATCTGGCATTTTGCTTCTGTAAAAATTACCCCAAAACCCAAACCCACTGCCATCCTATAGGGTTGCTATGAGTCTGAATCAACTGGATGGCAAGGGTTTTTTTTTTTTGTAATGACTGATGGGAGCCTATGTGCGGTGTAAATGAAGTTGGAGGTTCGAGTCCACCCAGAGGTACGTTAAAAGAAAGCCCCGGTAATCTACTTCTGAAAAATCAGACCTTGAAGACCCTATGGAATACAGTTCTATTCTCACACATGGGCTGCAATGAGTTGGAATCAACTCTATGGCAACTGGTAGTAGTGGTGGAATGCGTAATGAAGTTGAATATCTTTTTATGTGCTTATTGGCCATTTGTATACATTCTTTGGTGAAAAGTCTATTCAAATCTTTTGCTCATTTTTAAATTGGGTTATTTGTCTTTATGTTGTTGAGTAATTTCTCTGTATTTTGACTGTGGCCTCAATAGGCCTCATTTTCCTCATTTGTAAAGTAGTGGTAAATTTTTCACCTAGCAAAGATCAAAAAATTTGTTAACACACTGAAATGTGGGAAGTAAATTCTACAACCTCTAAGGAAGGCAATTTGTCCATAACGATCAAAGTTATCAAATAGTGGTTATCCCTTGGTAGTGAGCTTAGGGGTGGTTTTGGTTTTATCTTAAATCTTTTCTTTGTTTTCCCAATTTCTTCCAATGAATGTGCATTATTAGCAATCAGAAATACAATAAAACCAATTTTAAGGATGTACTGATTTACACTCCCATCAGTAATATGCATGTTTAAACAGTAGGAAGCATCATTTATTTCAAATATATATATATTTGATAGTTTCATATGTAAAGAATTATATTTTTAACAGAAATGGAAAAAATGAAACTGGATCCCTATCTTATCCCATACACAAAAGAAAAAATCTACTTCAGGTGAACTATGAATCAAAATGGAAAATATAAAACTTTAAAACATTTAGTATAAAATACAGGTTAATATCTTCATCTTTTTGACATGGAGAATGATTTCTTAAACAATTTACAAAAAAGAACTAGTCATAAAAGAAAAGATTAATAAATTGTACTATATTAAAACAATTACTTCATAAAAAATGTTTTAAATAAAGAGAAGACATGAGTTACAAACTGAGGGAAAATTATTGTAACAGATGTAATGAACAAAGGGTTTATATCAAGAATCTATAAAATGCCTCAAATCATTCTGAGAAGGAAAAACAACAGAAAAAAAGTGAAAGTAAGTTATCATTAGGAATTTTGCAGAAAAGGAAGGCATATCTCCAATAAATATTTGTTCAGCTGCATTAGCAATCAAGGAAATGGAATTAAAGACTACAATTTAAAAAAAAAAAAGAAATGTATTTCACTGTTGTTTTAGTTCCATTATCAATGGCATGTTATTCTCACATATTTGCTAACCAATTGTATTTCTTCCTGTGCTTAATCTCATCTGGAAAGATTTAGTTTACATAAAAAAGGGGGGGTGCTGTTATGGATTGAATTGTGCCCCCCAAAAATATGTGTTGTAAATCCTAGCATCTATGAGTGTGGTTATAATCTCATTTGGGAATGGGCTGTCTTTACTATGTTAATGAGGCAGGATTAGTGTAGGGTGTGTCTTGAGTCAATCTCTTTTGAGATTTAAAAGAGATTAAACAAGAAAATGAGAGAAGCAGAGACAGGGGAAGAGAGATGCCAAGCCACATGAATACTGCCCAGAAGCAGGAGCTCAAAGAGACAAAGACCTTCCTCCAGAGCCAACACAGAAAGAAAGCCTTCTTCTACAGCCAGTGCTCTGAATTTGGACTTTTAGCCTCCTAAACTGTGATAAAATAAATTTCCATTTGTTAAAGCCATCCACTTGTGGTATTTCTGTTATAGCAGCACTAGATAACTAAGACAGGGGCTTTTAATTAAAGATAATCAAATATGTGTCCAAACCGCCAAAGTCATAGAATAACCATTTTTGAAATATTTGAGAATTAATCAAGACTCTATTAGTAGGTTTCTTAGACATATAACCAATTATCTCACATAATTAGTTTTCTTGGTTTGAAGGATTAGGGTCATAGTCTTGGTGGTCAATTCAGTCAAATGGCATAACATAGTTCATAAAGTTTATGTTCTACATCCTAATTTGGTGAGTAATGACTGGGGTCTTAAAAGCTTGAGAAAAGCCATCTAAGATACAACTATCGGTCTCTACTCATCTGGAGCAAAAGAGAATGAAGAAAATCCAAGAATCAGAGAAGGAACCAGAATACAGGACTCATTGTCTCCATGAACCATGGACCAGAAGAACTAGATGGTCCCTGGCTGCCACTACCAAAAGTTTTGATCAGGGTCACAATGGATAGATCCTGATAGAAAGGGGGAAAATGTGCAACAGAACTTCAAATTCTCAAAGAATCCAGACTTACTTAACCCATTGAGACTGGAGGAATCCTCAAGACTATTGCCCTGAGATACTCTTTAAACCTTGAACAAAAAATTTTACTTCAAGTCACCTTTTAGCTAAATACCAGGATAGCTCAAAAATAAAGAATTTCATCCTTGGGAACTGTGCTCTTTTAAAAATTATACATACGAGACCAAATGGACAACAGTCACTCTAAAGTATAGATAAGAAATTTCAGGGCTGTGAGAATAAATTAATGTGAGTGGAACAACTAAAACACGAATAATGAGAATGTTCACACAAACTGAAGAATGTAACCAATACCACTGAACATTATGTATAGAAATTGTTGAATAGGAACCTGTTTTGCTGTGTATACTTTCACCAAAAATACAAACAAACAAACAAAAAGACTGTCTAATTAGTTCTGAAGAAATAGGCATTATCTTTAATGTCTTCATGTTGAATTATTTTAGTTGAACATTAAGTGATAATAATTTTTCATTGGTATTTTATGTATTGCTATGAATTATCTACAAGGCTACAAATGATCTATAAATTATTTTTGACATGACCTTTATAATAAAAGTTATTAGTAATAATATGTAAGATGCTGTTTTGTCTTTGAAATATGAATTTCTTGTATGTGATTCTCGAAGACATCAGGTAAAGGTATTTAAAAGATATTTTTACTGAAATTACATGGGATGCTTTTTTTAAAACAAACGTTTATTATGTACCTACTGTGAGCTAAAGCATTTTCATAATCTTGATCTACTAAAAATCACACAGTAAGTTTGACACACTTCACCTGTCTTCAGGTTCATTCTTCATTCCAATCCACCACTCATCTGTTGGTTTGTCAGATGTGGTGACCTGCATATTGCTGTGATGCTGGAAGCTATACAACTGGTACTTCAAATAACAGCAGGGTCACCCATGGTGGACAGGTTTCAGCAGAACTTCCAGACTAAGACAGACTAGGAAGAAGGACATGGTGATCTACTTCTAAAAAAATTGGCCAAACTGGCAAAACGGTCACAAAAGGAGAGACTGGAAGAAGGGAGCGGGCTGACTCATTAGGGGGAGAGTAAATGGGAGTATGTAGTAAGGTGTATATAAGCTTATATGTGACAGACTGACTTGATTTGTAAACTTTCACTTAAAGCACAATAAAAATTATTTTAAAAAAAAAATTGGCCAGTAGAAAGCCTTATGAATAGCAGCAGAACATTGTCCGATATAGTGCCAGAAGATGAGCCCCTCTGGTTGGAAGGCAGTCAAAATACCACTGGGTAGGAGCTGCCTTCTCAAAGTAGAGTCAACCTTAATGACGTGGATGGAGCCAAGCTTTCAAGACCTTCATTTGCAAATATCTATTAACCATAGGAATGTGGAATGTATGAAATATGGATCTAAGGAAATTGGAAGCCATCAAAAATGAAATGGAACTCATAAAGATCAATATGCTAGGCATTAGTGAGCTGAAAGGACTGGTATTGGCCATTTTGAATTAGACAATCATATGGTCTACTATGCCAGGAAAGACAATTTGAAGAGGAATGCATTCATCATCAAAAAGGACATTTCAAGATCTATCCTGAAGTAAAGGCAGTCAGTGATAAGGTAATATCCATATGCCTACAAGGAAGACCAGTTAATATGATTATTATCAAATTTACTCACCAATCACTAAGGCCAAATATGAAGAAATTGAAGATTTTTACCAACTTCTGCCATCTGAAATTGATCAAACATACAATCAAGATGCATTGATAATTACTGGTGATTAGAATGTGAAAGTTGGAAACAAAGAAGGATTGGTAGTTGGAAAATGTGGTCTTGGTGATAGGAACAAAGTTGGAGACTGCATGATATAATTTTGCAAGACCAATGACTTCTTCATTGCAAATACCTTTTTTCAACAGCATAAACAGTGAGTATACCTGTATACAGATGGAATACACAGGTATCAAATCGACTATATCTGTGGAAAGAGATTATGGAGAAGCTCAATATCATCAGTCAGAACAAAGCAGGGGCTGACTGCGGAACAGACCATCAATTACGTATATGCAAGTTCAAGTTGAAGCTGAATAAAATTAAAGCAATTCCGCGAGAGCCAAAGTACAACCTTGAGTATATCCCACCTGAATTTAGAGATAATCTCAAGAATAAATTTGATGCATTGAACACTAATGATTGAAGACCAGATGAGTTGTGGGATGACAGCAAGGACATCATACCTGAAGAAAGCAAAAAGTCATTAAAAAGAAAGAAAAGGAAAAAAAGGTCAAAACGGACGTCAGAAGAGACTCTCAAACTTTCTCTTGAACGTAGAGTAGCTAAACTGAAAGGAAGAAAATGATGAAGTAAAAGTTGAACAGATTTCAAAGCGCAGCTCAAGAAGACAAAGCAAAAGTATTGTAATGAAATATTCGAAGCCCTCGAGATAGAAAACCAAAAGGGAAGAACATATGCAAAATTTCTCAAACTGAAAAAACTGAAGAAAAAATTCAAGCCTCGAGTTGCAATATTGAAGGATTCTACGGGCAAAATAATGAACGATGGAGGAAGCATCAAAAGATGATCGAAGGCATACACACAGTCACTGTACCAAAAAAGATTGGTCAAGGTTCATCCATTTCAGGAGGTAGCATATGATCAAGATACAATGGTATTGAAGGAAGAAATCCAAGCTGCATTGAAGGCCTTGGTGAAAAACAAGGATCCAGGAATTGACAGAATACCAATTGAGATGTTTCAACAAAGGGATGCAATGCTAGGAGCACTCACCTGTCTATGCCAAGGAATTTGGAGGACAACTACCTGGCCAACCAACTAGAAAAGATCCACATTTATGCATCCCAAAGAAAGGTGATCCAACAGAATGTGGAAATTATCAAACAATATCATTAATATCACATGCAAGTAAAATTTTGCTGAAGATCATTCAAAAGCAGTTGCAGCAGTATACTGACAGAGAACTGCCAGAAATTGAAGTTGGATTCAGAAGAGGATGTAGAAAAAGGGATATCACTGCTGATGTCAGATGGATCTTGGCTGAAAGCACAGAATACCACAAAGATGTTTACCTGTGTTTTATTGACTATGCAAAGGCACTAGACTATGTGGATCACAACAAAATTGTGGATAACATTGCGAGGAATGGGAATTCCAGAATACTTAATTGTGCTCATGAGGAACCTGCACCTAGACTGAGAGACAGTTGTTTAACAGAACAAAGGTATACTGTCTGATTTAAAATCAGACAAGGCATGCACCAGGGTTGTCTCTTTTCACCATATTTATTCAATCCGTATGCTGAGAAAATAATCTGAGAAGCTGCACTGTATGAAGGATTTGTGGAAAACTGATTAACAACCTGTGATATGTAGGTGACACAACCTTGTTTGCTGAAAGTGAAGAGGACTTGAAGCACTTACTGATGAAGATCAACAACTTCAGCCTTCAGTATGGATTACGCCTCAACATAAAGAAAACAAAAATTCTCACAACTGGACCAGTAAGCAACATCATGATAAAGGAGAAAAGACTGACGTTGCCATGGATTTCATTTTACTTGGATCTACAATCAACACCCATGGAAGAAGCGGTCAAGAAATCAAACAACGTATTACATTGGATAAATCTGCTGCAAAAGATCTTCTAAAGCGTTAAAAAGCAAAGATGTCACCTTGGGCTAAAATGCATGCAAAAGCTGGACAATGAATAAGGAAGATCGAAGCAGACTTGATGCCTTTGAGTTATGGTGTTGGCAAAGAATATTGAATACACCATGGACTGCCAGAAGAACAAACAAATCTGTCTTGGAAGAAGTACAGCCAGAATGTTTCTTAGACATGAGGATGAGGAGACTTACATGTCATGTACTTTGAACATGTTATCAGGAGGGACCAGTCCCTGGAGAAGGACATCATGCTTGGTAAATCAGAGGGTCAGTGAAAAATAGGAAGACTTTCAATGAGATGGATTGACACAGTGGCTGCAACAATACGCTCAAACATAGCAACGATTGAGAGGATGGCACTTGACTGGTCAGTGTTTCTGTTGTACGCAGGGTTGCTCTGAGTCAAAACTGACTCAATAGCACCCGACAAGAACAGCAACTTCATTCCAGTATGCCTCATCTGCCCATGTTCTAATTTTAATTGTTCACTTGAAATATTATTTGATAAACACATTTTGTGACCCTGGTGCCTTGCTCACCTTCTTGGCTCTGTCTTACCACCTGACTCTCCTCTTGCCACCTTCCCACTGTCAAGCCAATCAGGATCAAATCCTATGAAGTTTTCCTCTGTGCCCTTTTTCCTGAACTAAGCCTTTCTTCTGCATTTCCGTAGTTGCCTTGGTCCGAGCCCTAACCATATCTTACACTTTTGCAATCATTTCCTATACCTGCTCTTTCTCCCTGTTATCTATCTTTCTGCTGCAGTCCATTCTCTGCTCTACTATCGTAGTTATTTTCCTAAAAAACGACAGTAGCCTTGCCTATCTGAATTCTCAATACTCCTTTGGCTTCCTGCCCTCCAGCATCCAGTCCAACCCACTCAGTGTGTTATGCAAGGAGATTGCCCATCCAGCTTCATCTCAGATCACTTCTGATCACAGTCCTTATTTTCCTTTCTAAACTTCTTCCCATTCCCCTGAATGCCAGGCGCTTTCATGACTCCTTATATTTGCTTATTTATCTGAGTACAGAACACTGCTTTGTGTTCATAACTGATATGTTTGAGGAAATTGTTTATATCCTTTTATTTGAAATGTAAGACTTTCTTTAAGGAGGTAATTGGCAATGTTGAAAGGCATTAGGAAGGCCCATATCTCCCAATCTCTGGTAAAACAGGTGAGATTCCTCTTCACTCAGGCCATTGAACAGGCAAAAGACATGACAAGGAGGTAGTGCCAAAGAAAGAACTTTAGGATTCTAAGCATAAGTGATTCCTTCTATGATTATATTAATTAGGGCTGGTTTTTTACTGTGTCTGTAGCTCTTTGGAGATTCATATTCTACTCCTTTATATAAATAATCGTCTTCTTTGCATTCTTTCCTCAAGTGCCTCCATTCAAAGTTTAAAAAACTAGTCCTGAATCATTTTCCTTCTGGGGGTGAAGCTCTGCTTATGGATTAAGTCACGGGTTCCACCGGCAACTTAGAGTTTCACTCCTTTGGGAGAGTGCTTTGGCATTTGCGAATACGTTGGTCTGCTGAGGGCGCCAGGGTGCCACGTGTAAGAGGATGCCTTTCACCTCATGGGCAGAGAACAGCTTCTGGGGGGCACGGGGGACACTGACCTGCAGCGCCCCAGCTCCTCTCTGAGCCTTGATTCCTCAAGGGGTGGCGCAGCGGAGTCGATTCCTGGGTTCAGAGCACAGGGCTAACAAGAAGTTTGACTGCGGGAGCCAAAGAAGACGAATGGAAGCTCGGGGCTGCTGAATTGGCTCACTCTGCCGGTCTTCAGCTCTGAATCTGCCTGCCCCGCCCACCGTACCCTGCTGGGCCCAGTGCGACCAGACTTGGAGAGCCACCACCTCCTGGAACCCTCTGCTCGGCTGGAGCGCGCCCAGGTCCTTCGCCTTGGGCGACAGCGTGCTACCTTCCACCTGCTACCCCTCAGTACTGCTAAACCGAGGAGGGGCCTTTTCCTAACGTGTGCCAAGACTGCTGCGGCACCTGACCGACCCCCAAACCGCCTCTCTCCTACTCCTCTTCTCTCCCTCCCTCTCCCCTCCTCTCTCTCTCCGTTTTCCTGGGTCACTGAGCTCTATTCCTAGAGCTCAGCAAAGTGCCTCGCTGAAGAAAATGCCTAATAGTTATTGAATCAATAAATAAATGTCATTTTTGTTGGTATATTATAAAAAAATCAAACCCGTTGCGGTGGATTTGATGCTGACTTATAACCACCTGAGTGTTAGAGTAGAACTGCCCCATAGTGAGCCGGGAAACCGATGGATGGCAGTTGGAGGAAGCTAAGGCTCCATTTCCCGTCCACAACCACCCCTGTGCTACTGGGCCAACCCCACGACTTCTGCATCATTACAGGAGCAGTCCACCGATCCTGTTGGACCACGCCCCTGAACACGCCCTGAAGAAGAGCACACCCCTATTCTGTTTCCTTCTACTATATAAACTCTTGTCTCTGCAGATCAGAGAGCCATCTTGGCAAGATAGATCCTGGTGAGCTCCTTTGGATGGCCAATCGAATAAAGTTTTTCTTCCTTTGCTTTTGCCCACTCGTGCCTCAGCCTCCCGCGGATCAAAACCTGGAGGTCCAGTAGCAATACGGGTTTCTAGGTTGTAATCTTTGTAAAAGCAGATTGCCAGGCCTTTCTCCTGCAGAGCCGCTGAGCGAGTCCCACCTAATAACCATTTGCACCATTAGCATGCTCTGATTGCCAGAATTGTATCCTTTTCTGTCAGTTGTAACCAGAAGAGAACCAAAGTCTTTAATTATGGAAGCTCCTTGTATAGGAGGGTCATTCATTTTTACATTTGAAAAACCCATTCCCTTCTAGTTGATTCCGACTCATGTCAACCCTATAGGGCAGAGTAGAACTGCCCCATAGGTTTTCCAAGGCTGTAAATCTTTAGGGAAGCAGACTGCCACATCTTTCTCCGACAGAGCGACTGGTGGCTTTGAACGGCCAACATTTCTGTTACCAGCCAAGCAATTAACCACACAATTATGTGTTATACAGTGAAACCTGTGACAGCCGGAACTCAACGAGACTGCCTTGTTTTTCTAGGTCCCACAAGTTTTTCATTCCACCTTTGACAGTGTGCAGTCTTACCACTTTTCTATCACCCTCTATTAGTGGAAAATATTTTAGTTTTCCTCTTCCAGCAGGTTCCTACCTTACACACTTTCTGGCTTTTGCAGGTTGTACTGTACATTATTCTTATCATTCCAAGGTTATTTATTCAGAATATTAGAACTCACTGATTCTGATCCATTTTCTGCACTGGACTCTGGCTTTAAAAAGTGGGACAAAGCTGAGATCTTAGATGCAAACGTAAGTGAAGAAGCACTTTAAAGACCCTGCATCCAAAGCCTTTACGGTAAAGTAGCTGCAGCCTGTTGAATGCTTTTAATGTGCCAGGTGCTTTATATATTATTTAATTCTATTTAATGCCTTTAATTCTATTAACAATACTACAAGCTAGGTATTATTTTTTTTCCTTTTTTATAGTCAAGGAAGATCAGAGAGGTTAATTAAATAACTCATATGAGAACTATTGAGCTAAAAAAAAAAAAAAAAAAACCAGTGTCATCAAGTCCATTCCGACTCATAGTGACCCTAGGGGACAGAGTGGAACTGTCCCATGGAGTCTCCAAGGAGCGCCTGGCGCATTCAAACTGCTGACCATTTGGTTAGCAGTCGTAGCATTGACCACTATGCCATCAGGGTTTCTACTGAGCTAGTAAGTGGAAAAGGTGAGATTCAAAGTTAAGCAATTTACTGCTATTTTACTTCTTTTCTTTCTTTTCATTCGAAGTCATTGCTTCTTAGATATCTTTTTACTTATCTTCCTAGTTCACTGCAGCATTTACACAGGGTTGAATAATAGAAAGGACTTATGGGACTCTACTGGGTATCCCAGGCACAGCAGGAGAAAGAAAGCACAGGCAAACACGGGAAACTTCTGAGACTTACAGGCAAGGTTCTTGGGTCCTTTCTCATCACACTGGACTCCATCTTGGATCATGTGCAAGGTCTCTTGGCTTCAGAGGAGTCAAAGTCTTGTCTAAGGGGGAGTTTTTATACTCTTCTGGTCACAGGATCAAAACAAGTCTGCATAATCAGGATCAATAGCAGAAACTAAGAACATAACAGAAAACAGGTGCAAAATATAATCTATGCATTTCTTCTAAACAAGGTTGGCAGGCTGATACAGGTTGCTCTCTGTCCGATATCCTAGCACCAAAAACCATTTACCATCAAGTTAATTTGGGCTCATCGTGACCTCATGTGTGTCAGAGTAGAACTGTGTTCTATAGGGTTTTCAATGGCCGATTTTTCAGAAGCACATCACCAGGCCTTTCTTCTAAAGCCTGGGTGGACTCGGAGCACCAACTTTTCTGTTAGTAGCCAAGCATGTCAACCGATAGCACCACCCAGGGGCTGCTGTCCTAGCACAGGATTATATTCATCACTAGCCTGTACATTTCATTCAGGTTTGGCCAATGGTCAGCACTGTAGCTCCAGGCACCAAGGAGATAGGCATATGTTTACAATAGATCAGCCCAAATTAACCCTGTAATTACACATTCACCTAATTTTCATTCATCCGTAAGTCTTATTTTATACCTAGAAGAAGATATACAGAAGTAAAAAGCACATCTAAGATCTGGAATCAAATTTTGGCCAAGCCATTTACTAGCTATGTGACCTTGAGCAACTTAACTGATCTCAGATTCCACACCTTTAAACTGGGAATAATAATATTTCACTCATTCATTTATTTAATAAATAGTTATTAAAACTCACTATGTGCCATATTGCCAGAGGATATGCTCAGTTCTAGGAGAAAAAGGCAAACAAGACAGATGCCGTCCCTGATTTTAGGGGACCTAGAGCCTATTTTTAGAGCCTAAGTGACACATCTTTTTTTAAACAAAGTATTACAACATTGTATAGTGGATACAATGTTAGATGAAGAGTCAGGTGCAATGAGAGCACATAAAAAAGGGTCCTTATTTAGTATAAAGGTCTCTAGGTGAAACAAACGGTTTGTACTCAATTGCTAACCTAAATGTTGGTGGTTGGAACCCACCCAGCAGCACCACAGGAGAAAAGCCTGGTGATCTTCTTCTATTAAGATTATAGCCAAAAAAAAAAAAAAGCTCTGGCCCTGATGGCTTCACTGGAGATTCTACAAAACTTTCAGAGAAGAGTTAACACCACTAATACTAAAGATATTTCAGAACCTAGAAAAGGATGGAAAATCCCAAACTCATTCTATAAAGCCACCATAACCCTGATACAACACCAGGTAAAGATAGCACAAAAAAAGAAAATTACAGACCAAAGTCCCTCATGAACTTAGATGCAAAAATTCTCAACCAAATTCTAGCCAATAGAATTCAGCAACATATCAAAAAAATAATTCACCGTGACCAAGTGTAATTCATACCAGGTATGCAGGGATGGTTTAACGTCAGAAAAACAATCAATGTAATCCATCACATAAATAAACAAAAGACAAGAGCCACATGATCTTATCAGTTGATACAGAAACGGCATTTAACAAAGTCCAGCACCCATTCATGATAAAAACTGTCAGCAAAATAGGAATAGAAAGGAAATTCCTCAACATAATAAAGGGCATTTATACAAAGCCAATAGCCAACATTGTCCTAAATGGAGAGAGTCTGAAAGTATTCCCCTTGAGAAAAGGAACCAAACAAGGATGCCCTTTATCACCACTCTTATTCAACATTGTACTGGAGGTCCTAGCCAGAGCAATTAGGCTAGAAAAAGAAATAAAGGGCATCCAAATTGGTAAGGAAGAAGTAAAAGTATCTCTATTTGCAGATGATATGATCTTATACACAGAAAACCCTAAAAAATCCACAAGAAAGCTACTGGAACTAATAGGAGAGTTCAGCAAAGTATCAGAATACAAGATAAACATACAAAAATCAATTGGATTCCTCTACACCGACAAAGAGAGCATAGAAGAAGATATCACCAAATCAATACCATTTACAATGGCCCCCAAGAAGATAAAATACTTAGGAATAAATCTAGCCAGAGATGTAAAAGACCTACACAAAGCAAACTGCAAGACACTACTGCAAGAAACCAAGAGACCTACATAAGTGGAAAAACATATATTACTCGTGGATTGGAAAACACAACATTGTGAAAAGTCTATCCTACCCAAAGTCATCTATAGGTACAATGCAACCCTGATCCAAATTCCAATGGCATTTTTTAATGAGATGGAGAAACAAATCACCAACTTCATATGGAAAGGGAAGAGGCCCTGGATAAGTAAAGCATTCCTGAAAAAGAACAAAGTTGGAAGCCTCACACTACCTGATTTTAGAACAGCCTGGTACTGGTAAATATGTAGACCTATGGAACAGAATTGAGAATCCAGACATAAATTCATCCACCTATGAGCAGCCGATATTTGACAAAGGTCCCCACCAAAAAAACCAAACCCATTGTCGTCAAGTCAATTCTGACTCATAGCAACCTTATCCATTAAATGAGGAAAAGACAAGTCTCTTTAACAAATGGCACTGGCATAACTGGATATCCACCTGCAAAAAAATGAAACAAGACCCATACCAGACCCATACCTCACACCATGCACAAAAACTAACTCAAAATGTATCAAAGACCTAAATATAAAATCTAAGATGATAAAGATCATGGGAGAAAAAATAGGGACAAAGATAGGAGCCCTAATATAAGGCATAAACAGAATACAAAATATTATTAAAAACACACAAACACCAGAAGAGAAACTAGATAACTGGGAACTCCTAAAAAGAAACACTTACGCTTATCCAAAATCTTTAACAAAAGAGTAAAAAGACAATCTACAGACTGGAAAAAATTCTTGGCTATGACAAATCCAGTCAGCTTCTAATCTCTAAACTCTACGAGATACTTCAAAACCTCAACAACAAAAAAACACATTACCCAATTAAAAAATGGGCAAAGGAAAAGTTAATAAAAAAAAAAAAATGGGCAAAGGGTATGAACGGGCAGTTGACCAAAGAAGACACTCAGGCAGCTAACCAGATACATGAGGAAATGCTCACGATCATTAACCATTAGAGAAATGCAAATCAAAACTACAGTGAGATACCATCTCACCCTAACAAGACTGGCATTAATCCAAAAAACACAAACTAATAGATATTGGAGAGGCTGTGGAGAGACTGGAACACTTATACACTGCTGGTGGGAATGCAAAATGGTACAACCTTAAAAAGCTAGAAGTACCATATGATCTAGCAATCCCACTCCTTGGAATATATCCTAAAGAAATAAGAGCCCTCACACGAGTAGATATATGCACACCCATGTTCATTGCAACACTGTTCGCAATAGCAAAAACATGGAAACAACCCAGATGCCCATCAACACATGAGTAGATAAACAAATTGTGGTGTGTTCACACAATGGAATACTACGCAGTGATAAAGAACAACGATGAATCCGTGAAACATCTCATAATATGGAGGAATCTGGAAGGCATTATGCTGAGCAAAATTAGTCAGTCCCAAAAGGACAAATATTGCATGAGACCACTATTATAAGAACTCAAGAAAGGGTTTAAACGTAGAAGAAAACATTCTTTGATGGTTAAGAGGGTGGGAAGGGAGAGAGAAAGGTATTCACTAATTAGTAGACAAGAATTATTTTAGGTGAAGAGGACAACACACAATACAGGGGAAGTCGGCACAACTGGACTGAACCAAAAGCTAAGAAGTTTCCTGAATACTACCAAATGCTTCGAGGGATAGAATAGCAGGGGTGGAGGACGGGCGACCATGGTTTCGGGGGAATCTAGGTCAACTGGCATAACAAAGTGTATTAAGAAAATGTTCTGCATCCCACTTTGGTGAGTGGTATCTGAAGTCTTAAAAGCTAGCAAGCGGCCATCTAAGATGCATCAATTGGTCTCAAATAATGTGGAGCAAAGGAGAACGAAGAACACCAAAGACACAAGGAAAATATGAGCCCAGAAAGGGCCACATAAGCCAGAGACTCCATCAGCCTGAGACTGGAAGAACTAGATGGTGCCTGGGTACCATCAACGACTGCCCTGACAGAGAACACAACAGAGAATCCCTGATGGAGCAGGAGAAAAGTGGGATGCAGACCTCAAATTCTCAGAAAAAGACCAGACTTAATGGTCTGAATGAGACTAGAAGGACCCCAGAAGTCATGGCCTCTGGACTCTCTATTAGCCCAAAATGATTCCCAATTCTTCAGACAAATATTAGACTGGACTATAAGAAGTAAAATGATACTGGTGAGGTGTGTGCTTCTCAACTCAAGTAGACACAAGAGACTATGTGGGCAGCCCCTGTCTGGAGGCGAGATGAGAAGCCAGAGGCGGACAGGAGCTGCTTGACTGGACATGGGAAATACAGGGTAGAGAGGAGTGTGCTGTTACATTGTAGGGAGAGCAAGTAGGGTCACATAACAATGTGTGTGTAAGTTTTTGTATGAGAAACTGACTTGAATTGTAAACTTTCACTTAAGGCACAATAAGAAAAAAAAAATTAGAGCCAAGAAACCCTATGAAGTCGTTCTACTCTGTAATATACAGCATTGCCAGGAGTCAGAATCAACTCGATGGCCACTAACAACAACAATGATTTAGCATAAAGGGCTATGGAAATCTTTCATAACCAGAGGGAAACTGAATTTAGTCTTGGATAAGTAGAGGCTAGCAAGATGAGAGCCAAATCAGGGCTTGGATATCAGTGTGGACAATGGATTAGAGAAACCCAAGATTAGATTCAGGGAGACTGGAACTCTGATCCAGGTAACAGATGACAGTGCATCAGCTAGAGCAGTAATATTAGAGATTGAGATATATGTACAAATTTTTAATGATGTTTCTTAGGGATTTAATTGTGTCCCCCAAAACATGTATTGAAGTCCTAACCCCTGTACCTATAAATATGACCCTGTTTGAAAATAGGGGTTTTCTTTTGTTATGTTAATTAGGTGATACCCAAGTATGGTGGATCTTAAACCTAATCACTTCTAAATGGTATCTTAGAAAAAGAACAGACTAGACACAGAGGCACACACAAAAGAGACAGACTCCAAGGAACACCAAGGAGCTCCTGAGACTACCAACAAGGAAGGACCTCTTCCTAGATTATGCCCTGAATTCAGACTTCTAGCCTCCTGAACTATGAGAAAATAGATTGCTGTTCTTTAAGGCCCCCCTTTTGTGGTATTTCTGTTATGGCAGTACTAGGTAATTAAGACAATGTTTAAAAGCTTGGTTGCTCGTAGATAGGGATGAGGGAGTGGGAGAGTTCTAGGCCAATTAAGAGGATTGTGGCTTGGGAAAATTTAGATAGATGATGTTACCATTCACTGAATCAAGGGGAAAGATCCGGTGGGAGCAGAGGGAGGCGGAATATACTACATGCAGCTTTCGGAAATGTTAAGTTTGGGTGGCTGTGGTACCGGTATTTCCAAATGGAAATATCCAGTTTGCCTTTTTTTTTTTCTGTTTTCCCAGTTCCATTTATTATATATTTTTTCTAATTTATGATCTATCTACCTCCAAAGAGATTTAGAAGTGATTTATAGTATAAAAATATGATTGAGAAACAGTCATTTATTTTTGAATATTTATTGTGTTTAAGGTGAAAGTTTACACAGCACATTGGTTTCCCGTTCAACAATTTAAACACAGTTTGTTCCGTGACATCGGTTCCTATCCCTGCAATATGTCAGTACTCTCGCGTTTCCACTCTGCCTTCCCTGTTTCCATTCCTCCAGTTTCCCTACGCCTCCTTGCTTTCTCATCTTTGTTTTTGGGCAAATATTGTCCATTTGGTCTCCTATAGTTGATTGTTCTAAAAATCACATTCCTCACGGGTGTTATTCTTTATTTTATAAGCCAGTCTATTATTTGGCTAAAAGGTGACCTCCAGGAGTGGCTTCACTTCCAGCCTAAAAGGGCGTCTTAGGGCAATAGTTTCAGAGTTTCCTCCAGTCTCTATCAGTCCAGTAAGTCTAGTCTTTTTTATGAATTTGAGTTTTGTTCTGTATTTTTCTCACATTCTAACCAGGACGATCTATTGTATCTCTGGTCAGAGCTATCCTTAGTGGTAGCTGAGCACCATCTACCTTTTCTCATCTAAAGGTGGAAAAGTCTGTGGTTTTTGTAGGCCATTAGTCCTGCGGACTAATTTCGTCCCTGAGTCTTTGGTTTCCTTCACTCTCCTTCGCTCAAGACATGAAGAGACCAATAGTTGTGTCTTAGACGGCTGCTCGCAAGCTTTTAAGACCCTAGATGCTACTCACCAAGCTAGGATATAGGACATTATCTTTATGAACTATGGTATGCCGGTTGAGCTAGATGTCCCCCAAGACTATGTTCCTTAGCTTCAAGCCCAAAAGCTAAGTCCCATGGGGTGTTTGGATATGTCTAAGAAGTTTCCATAACTGTGTCCCCTAAGTGCTCTATTATATATATGAATATACATGCAGCACATACAAATATACATGCCCACAACTATACCTATACATGCACATGCACGTATTCCTACACACCCTTCCACACCTATATAGCATACATATCTACCTATGTAACCACTCGCAGATTTTTGTTGCTAGTACCATCGTTGTTGGAGTCCTGGTGGCACAGTGGTTAAGAGCTACAGCAAGGTACAGCTGCTGATCCAAAGATCAGCAATTAGGATACACCAGGCGCTCCTTGGAAACCCTATGTAATAGTTCTATTCTGTCTTATAGGGTTTACTACGAGTTGGAATTGACTCAATAGCACTTAACAACAAAATAGTAAGTTATAAAATATATACAATTCTTCAACAACAGTAATAAACCAAACCTGTTGCCGTTGAGTCTAAAGACAAAATTACTGTGCCAGCTAGGTGGCAATACCTTGTAGGGTTGGAGCAATGTTCTCCATGGGACTTAGTTTTTGGGCTTGAAGCTAAGGAACATAGTCTTGGGGGACATCTAGCTCAATTGGCATACCATAGTTCATAAAGATAATGTCCTATATCCTAGTTTGGTGAGTAGCGTCTAGCTATCTAAGACACAACTATTGGTTTCTTCGTGTCTGGAGTGAAGAAGAGTGAAGGAAACCAAATGCTCCAAATAAGTGTCCAATATGTGGTGCCGTTTCTCCCATCACCAGCATTCAAGGGTTCAGGAATCAAGGGGTGGAATGGGAGTTGCCTCTGGTGACCCGTTCACAAAATTTTTGTTCCTGTCCTAGCAACCTTATGCTCTGCGGGTTTAGAGGTCCTAGCTCCAGAGGGAGGAATGCTCCCACCTGGGGACACATCACTGATTCTCTTCCATTGAACTGGAAGCTAAGAATTGCCACCTGGCCACTCTGGGCTCCTTATGTGTGAGTCAACAGGCAAAGTAGGGAGTTACCATATTGCCTGGTGTGTTTGATCCTGATTTCTGAAAGGAAATCAGATTGATATTACAAAAAGAAGGAAAATAAGAGTGTCTGGAATGCAGGAGATCCATTAGGGCATCTCTTACTACTGCCATGCCCTGTGATTAAAGTCAAAGGAAAACTATAGCAACCCAATTCTGACACAACTACTAATGGCCCAGACCCTTCAGGAATGGTTTGGGTCACCCCAGCAGGCAAAAAACCATGACCAGTTGAGGTGCTTGCTGAGGACAAAGGGAACATGGAATGGGTAGTGGGAGAAGGTAGTTCTAAGTACCAGTTGTGATCCCTTGACCAGTTGCAGAAAAGAGGACTGTAGTTGTTATGAGTATTTCTGCTTTGTATGTGTGCATCAAATGTTTTTGTTTTCTTCACTTATAAAATATAAGATGTAAACAGGGTTAGTGCATATTTGGTTGTACGTGTGTTCATTGTATCATGTTAGGCACAAGTATGACTTTATAATTGTCTTTATTCAGAGATTATGTACAGGTGCCAAGTCAACAAGAGGTGGGCTGTGATTTTAAGGTTGTGTGTCAACTGGGCTGGGCCAAGATTCTCAGTGGTTTGGCAATTATGATGTAGTTTGGCAGTTGTATGATATTGTGATCACTTCCATGATGAGATTTGGTATAATGTGATCACCTCCATGATGGGATCTGCTGTGAGTAGCCAATCGTTGAAAGGGAGTTTCCTTAGGGTTGTGAGCTGCATCGAATATAAGTAGAATTTCTGGCAAGACTCTTGGCCTTTTGCCTGCTGCGGGCTCCTGTTCATCTGACCTCCGGTTCTTGGGACTTGAGCTAGCATTTTACCTGCCATCTTGACTGCTGATCTTGGGATTTGCTGATCTTCGCACCCCGTGAGAAAGAGCCCTGCTGTCTGAGCTGCTGATGTTGGATTGGCCACATGAATCAGGAGAAGCCACTATCCTGACGCATTGACTCGGAATGTTCCAGCCTCTACAACTGCATAATCCATTTCCTTGATATTAATCTCTCCATATGCATATATTTATATATGTATATATATTTATATGCTTTTCTGGTTTTGCTTCTCTAGAGACCTCAGCATAAGACAAGACTATAGTTCATTTCTGTTATTGTACTTTTCAACTCCAGTATTCCTTTTTTTTTTTTTTTTAATTTCTCTTTATTGAATTCTTGTTTTCTTGGATCATTTTCCTGATTTCCTTTAGTTCTTTTTCCATGTTTTTGTTTAATTGTTTGAGCATCCTCAGTACTACTCCTTTAAAGTCTTCATCTAGTCATTCTTCAGGGACAGTTTCTATCCCCTTACTTTGGTCTTTTTCACTGTATCATTCTTTCTTGCCTCTCATATTCCTTGCAATTGTTGGTTGTAATCAGGACATTAAGTAATTTACTGTGGTAACTCTAGAGATTAGGTTCTTTCCCCTTCTCTATGGTTTTCTGTTCTCTTTTATTACTGTTGTTTTTATTATTTTAAATTATTGAAGGTTGTAGTTCTCTACTTCAGCTCCAGATTCTCTGTCTGGGTACAACTGCTATTGTCCCTTTCCTATTAGTTTCTCTGCCCCAGGGGTAACAGCCGTTGCTGTTTTATCTCCAGTTTCTCTGAGTAAGCAGCCACTTTAGCACTAGATTCTATGGTTTTTAGCACTTGTTGTGTGGTGTTCTTCTCTCAAGATATTGGGAAGTGTGCCTGTAATAACCCGGCACCAGATTCTCCCTGCTCCCAGGTATACTGGCTATGCTTCTCCAGCACCTACTCCCATTTGGGAATATCAGCTGTCTCTGATTCCTTACCACATATCCTCTTCACACCCACCCCCCATACCCCTGGCCATGATACTCTGGCACTAGACTCTCCACTCAGGTTTTGTGGCTGTTGTAGACATACTCGAAGACTACCTTTTCATGAATATCATTTGCGCTACACCAGCCTCAAAAGCCAACCCTGAAAGAACCAGCTGTTGCCAATTTACCACATGTCCTCACTATTCATGAACTGCAGCCTGCTCTGTGCTCCCCACTTTGCTTCTTGGCACCCACAGAAACCCCAGTTTGTGTTGTGCTCACTGAGCCATTCTGTCCCAGGCCTGACTGCTCATGTGCTTTGGTCCACATTGCGCTCAGCCAGTCTTTCTATCCTGGGCCTGAGCGTTCAGGAACTTAAGTTCTCACTATACTTGCCTAGCTGCACCACCCCAGGTCCAGCTTCTAAGCTGCCCTCAACAGAGCCTGCTTGTTCATGAAGTCTGAGCCATATTGTCCTCCACTTGCTGCTCCCTCCCTGGACTCATATGGTCCCAGGCCTCTGGTATGCCACAATGCTCTTTCTTGTGTCTGCCTGCTCAGGCTTCCCTGCCCATGGTGCCTTCACCAGGGCCCGGCTGTTTGTAATGTCTAGGCCTCTCTGCACTCTGCAAACAGCTCCCTCCCAGGACTCATTCCATACCGGACCTGTAGTGCACCACAGAGCACTTTCTTAAGACTGTATGCTCAAGCTTCCCTGTCTGAGGCAGATTGATAGAAATGTTGCAAAGGTAGTACAGAGAGTTCTCTGTACTCTTCACCCAGTTTTCCCTATTATTAACATATTATATAACTGTGGGATAAAGAACTAGGTTTGGCCTTTTGTCTCTGGCTTATAAAAATAGCCCAAGCAATTAAGGTACCTTTTGTTTCTCTAAAAGAAGCAGACAATACAAACATGCGCAAATGATCGGGAGTCCCCAACTTATCATCTAGGCAACAGGCCTCATGAAGGGAGTGGACATGATAAGGCCTCTGAACAAACTATAACCAAAAGCAGGTTCTTGTCCCGTCCTATTAGCCGATCGAAATAAGACACCACACCACCAGTTGCAAGGGAAACAGAAAGTAGAAATTTATCATTTGCACAAACAAGGAGCAACGTGGGGCCTAGCAGCCAAAAGACCACATGCTCCCTACCCCAAGGGAGCTGGGAGCTTTTAGGTCCTCAGGGGGCAGGGATTGGTGCCCAAAATCTGAAACATCCATCCCTTCTATGCCCATATTTGGATATCCAGGTGCTGAGTCACGTTGCAAAGGAAGGGACCTCTCACTTTTCAAATGGGCTCAGGCACCATGGTGTGCTGGAAATATCTTCCTCTCCTGTGATGTTCAAGTCTGGAGTCAAGTTCAGGGCCACAGCTTCTCAGGTCCAGCACATGTGCCAAGATCCTTGTTCAAGCATGGGCAGGATTCTGGCACTGAATTCAAGCCACAGTTAGGGCCGAGGTGCCATCAAGCCAAGCTGCAATTAGAAACTGAGGCTTGGTGGGCTGTGAAAAGGGGAGAAACTGCGTTAGAGTGGGGGAAGCCTCAGTGGTAGCTTCAAAACCACTGCCCCCTCTGAGGAAGATGTTTATTAGCAGAGTTAAAGACACACATTTCTGGGTTGTAGTTTTGATAATAAGAAATTTTCAAGTTCCCCAGGAATCAGACCTACCAGAAGAACTGATAGAGCTGGTTTTGGTTGTTGGATTGAGCTGGCTAAGGGTAAAAGGTTTTTTTTAAGTCAAAGATCAATTCTTTGAAGCAAAACAACAGGAATTTTAGGCAAAACATCAGTAGTTTTAGGGAAAACATCTTGTGACTCATAGTGACCCAATATACAACAGAAAGAAACACTGCTCCAGTCCTGTGCCATTCTCACAATCGTTGCTATGCTTGAGCCCATTGTTGCAGTCACTCTGTGAATCTATCTCATTGAGGGTCTTTCGCTTTTTCGCTGGCCCTGCACTTTACCAAGCAGGATGTCCTTCCCTAAGGACTGGTCCCGCTTGATAACATGTCCCAAGCATATGAAATGGTCTTGCCATCCTTGCTTCTAAGGAGTATTCTGGCTGTACTTCTTCCAGGACAGGTTTGTTCATTCTTCTGGTAGTCCACGATAGATTAAGATTCTTTGCCAACACCATAATTCAAAGGTGTCAATTTTTCAGTTTTCCTTATTCATTGTACAGCTTTCACACGCATATGAGGCAATTGAAAACACCATGGCTTGGGTCAGGTGCACCTTAGTCCATAAAGTGACATTTTTGCTTTTTAATACCTTAAAGAGGTCTTTTGCAGCAGATTTGCCCAACACAATACGTCTTTTGATTTCTTGACTGCTGCTTCTACCACCATTGATTGTGGATCCAAGTAAAATGAAATCCTTTACAACTTCAATATTTTCTCCATTTATCATGCTGTTGCTTATTAGTCCAGTTGTGAGGATTTTTGTTTTCTTCAGTCAATACTGAAGGCTGTAGTCTTTGATTTTTATCAGTAAGTGCTTCAAGTCCTCTTTAGTTTCAGCAAGCAAGGTTGTGTCTTCTGCATATCTCAGGTTGTTAATGAGTCTTTCTCCAATCCTAATGCCACATACTTCTTCATATAGTTCAGCTTCTTAGATTATTTTCTCAGCACACAAATTGAATAAGTATAGTGAAAGGATACAACCCTGATGCACACCTTTCCTAACTTTAAACCGTGAAGTATCCCCTTGTTCTGTTCAAATGACTGCCTCTTGTATAGGTTGCTCACGAACACAATTAAGTGTTCTGGAATTCTCGTTCTTCACAATGTTATCCATAATTTGTTACAATTCACATAATCAAATGCCTTTGCATAGTCAATAAAACACAGGTAAACATCTTTCTGGTATTCTCTGCTTTCAGCCATGACCCATCTGACATCATCCCTTGCTCAACATCCTCTTCTGAATCTGGCTTCAATTTCTGGCAGTTTCCTGTTGATGTATTGCTGCAACAACTTTGGAATGTTCTTCAGTAAAATTTTACTTAATGTGTGATATTAATGATATCGTTTGATAGTTTTCACATTCTGATGGACCACTTTCTTTGGAATGGGTACAAATATGAATCTCGTCCAGTCCGTTGGCCCAGAAGTTGTCTTCCAAATTTCTTGGCATAGACAAGTGAGCACCTGGGGTTGAGAAAAAGAGAAATACAGCCATTAAGCACATAGATATCATTAGTTAAAATATCAACCAATCCCAACAGGTTTCTTTGTTTATAAAATAATCTATTGATATATCCCCTTTTCATCATGACGAAGCAAAATTGTATCCAATAGTGATCTTCCTGCTGTCATTCTCCTGATAAAATGGTATAAATTGTATAATGAATAATCATTTGATGGACTTAGTTTGCTCTTACTCTTAAGGCAGTGGACTGTGTCCTCACTTGAGTGATATGTGTTGTTTATCTGTCTCTGAATAAAAGGTGTTTACCTTTTCCATGCAAATAACTTGTCCTCCATTGTAATTCTAGAATAGTAATGGTGTAGTCAGCAGGATTTCTGAAGCATCTTCTTCCACAGACCCCCAAAGAGACCTGGACAGCAAAAGGCGCCTCTATGCTATGGGTCCATTGAACACTGCTGCATGCACTCCACGTCCCTTAAGGTAGTTCTGGCGGGGGTAAGTGCTCTAAAAAAAATGAGCTGTTGTTTTTTATAGCTCAAAGTAGAAGAAAAAAGAGGAATAATTCTTGTTCAGATTTATTTGTGTTTGCATTGTTTTCATTCATTTGTTTGCAGATTGTTCATTTGTTGCTATGAGATTTGCAGGGCAAAAGAACCTCATTAAGGTGTCTTTATTTCTCTAGGCTCAGAGTTAATTAAGGCCACCATCAAATGGCCTTTTTGAGAACTGTGATCCAATAAATTTTAAATTGAGATTGTGGGCAATACTGGTAGCAAAGCTGGAAGCCCCAGAACTCCCACTGCTTAGATGCTTAGTAACTTTGCCTTGTACTATTCAGTACATAGAAAAATGTCATGATATTTTGAATGATTGTGAGACAGAGTGGTGGCCCGAGTGGGGAGTCTTGAGTTATCCAAATTGGTATTTTTAAGATGGAAATTGGAACATAGAGTATCTTGGTAATTCAGCCTCAATAGGAAATATTTTTAATTGGTATTTTAAGGCTTCTTACTGACAACATAATGACAAATTTACCTCTATGCAAGAGACAATTTCTAAACAAGCTCAGAAAATTCAGATATTACAAAAGAGACAAAATTATATCCTCGTCCCTGAATCAAAAGGAAGTGAGGTGGTTGATTCTTGTTATCCAGATTTATCTTCTTCAAATCACAATCTTCTGTCTGAATTACCTTTTTCCAATGCAGAATACTTAGATACAAGTTCTGCTGCTCCTATTACTATAATGTCATTAGTCATTAAATAGCCTAGGAGAGGAGGTGCGAACTGAAAATTCACCTTTTCTCCCTGGTCCAATGGCAAACTTTGTGCCATTGTAAAAGAATTTCCTGATCCCCAAGAATATCTGCAAAAATTTATACCTGAGTTTAGAATATTGACTGAAACTTTTGAACCAGATCCAGCAGACCTGGATAATTCACTATGCTTTGGGACCAGGAGATGCCCATAGATAGATGGAAGAGGCTAAGTGGAAAAATCTAGAACAATCTATGTCCATTCCCATTGGAGCATCAGGAAATGAAATTAGAACACAAGTTATGGCCTTGGTTAAAAATCTGATGGACACCTTCCTGTTGTGTTCCCACCAAAGATTAATTGGACAAATGTGCAGACTTGTACCCAAGAAGATGATGAAAGTTTTTGTAATTACCATATGGGCTAACTTAATTATTTTTAAAACATTCAGGGTTGAAATTAGAAGAGTAAGGAGCAAGGGCAGCTTTTAATTCTCTTTTCATAGGAGGGTTAAACCCTAAATTAGCAGCCCTTGGTAAAGAAACATCAGCTTAATTGGGAGAGTATTGATACTTTTGAATTGGCTACTTTGGCCTATAAATTAGCTGAAACCATGAACAAAAGGCAAAAGAAGCTGAGCAAAGAGCTAAAGAGAAAAAAGATAAGCTTATGGCTTTAAAATTACAGCAATTACAATGTGCTGGTCAATTTCCATGACCAATGACCAAAGCAGGGACTCACAACTCAAATGACCTGAATGTCCTGGCAGTTTGCAATTATTGTAAGAAATCTGGGTCAACTTAAAGAACCAAAAGTGAGCTTTTTCATTGATTCTGCCTTTACCTATGACCCAATGGCTAGGCCATGGGGAGATCTTACAGGCTTTGTCAGTAGTATCCCTCACCCCTCAAGGTGAGGCAATAGTTCATGTTAATGAGGAGACTTTCCACTTTCTTAATGGACACCGGGATGACCCAGTCTGTGATAAATCCCATGAGTTTGCAGTAGCCTCTTCCCCAGAGTACCTGAACAGCTAATGTCATGGGAGCCTCCAATCGAGAACAGGTTTTACCTCATTAATTACCTGTCTCTATTTCTTTAGGTCCAATTGAAGATTTACATTGAGCTCTTTTAAGTCAAGATACCCCTGTTAATTTAATAGACAGAGGCTTTTAATTAAAATGGGGGTATCATATGCAATTTACTGAAGGAGGAGAAATTCTATTGAATTTCCCCAATCCTAAAGGGAACTCAGAAAAACCTCTACCTGTGGTGAAGAAGGCTTTTTCTTGCTTCAAGAGCTTATAGTAACAGAGGAAAGGGGAGAAGAACAAAACAGGGTGGAAGGGAAAATTCCAGACCAAGTTCCTTCCCAACTCTGGGCAACCTCTTCCACTGATGTGGAACGGTGCTGCCATCAAGGGTTCAGTACAGATAGACTCTTTTAAGGCTTTACCTAGAGTAACTCAGTACCTGTTAAAACCAGAAGCTAAGATAGGATTAGAGCCTATTTTTCAAAAATTTCCATATAAAGGACTTATTATTCCATGTACTAGTCCTTTTAACACTCTTGTCTTTCCTTTCAGAAAACCTAACAACCAGGGATGGAGATTTGTACAAGAATTAAGAGCCATTAATTGAATGGTAGTTCCTCAATTCCCGGTGGTCCCTAAGCCTCATCTTCATTTGTTGCTGCCCAAATTCGACCTGATGTTGCTTATTTAAGTGTTACAGATGTATGCAGTGCATTCTTTAGTATTCATGTGCACCTTAAAAGTCAATATTTATTTGCATTCACTTTGAAGAACCAAAAATATGCTTGGACTCTTGTGCCACAGGGTTTTACTGAAAGTCCCACATATTTCAATCAGACCTTCCATGCACAGTTACTTTCTTTAAAATTCCAGCATGAATCCACATTACTACAATATGTAGATGATTTGTTAGTTTCTTCAGCTACCAAAAAGATCAATGTTCAAGACAGCATGCAATTATTACTACATTTGGCAGAAACGGGACGTAATAACTCCAGAGAAAAACTTCGATTTGCTTTACCTACAATAAAATATTTAGTACATCTAATCTCCACAGAAGGTATTTCTATAGATGCAAAAAAGAAAGATGCTATTTTAGCCTTCCCATTTCCTGAAACAAAAAAACAGCTTAGAGGGTTTTGGGACTTATGTGGGTGCTTTTGTACATAAATCCCAAATTTTTCATATAGCTCAATGTTTATATCAATACTTAAAGAGTTCTATGACAGAGACTTTTGAATTATCTAAAGATGCAGTCCAGGCTGTCAAGAAGCAATAATAACCACACCAGCTTTAGGATTTCCTAACTATGTTCTAAGATTTTCTTTATATGCTAATGAATTTAAGAGAAATGCTTTAGGATATTAACACAAAAACATGGGGACCAACAACAGCCTGTGGGATATTATAGTGTCCAATTAGATTCAGTTGCCAGAGCTTATCCTCCCTGTTAAGAGATTTTGCTTCCACTGCAAGGTTGATTGAAGCTACTATAGACACAGTGTTAGGGAACATATTAGATGTACCTCCTGCTGTCTCAGCCATCCTAAATGTCAGCTGGGTAACTACTTATGAAGCATTATTGCTGGTAGTTCACACCATCGGGTTACATTTGGTTAATGCTCTAAAATCCACTATATTCATGCCCCTGCCTGAAGATGATTGTATAGTTCATGGCTATTTGGATATAATGGACCAGCTTTTAACTCCCAAGAATGACCTCCGGGAAATGCCATCATCTCACCCTTCCCTAATATTATTTGTAGATGGGTCTTATTTAAAGCCTAACACCTGAAGTTCTAGGTATCAAGAAGGATATGTTGTCACCACCACAGAGGTTTTGGGGAGCGGTGCCTTACTAGAAGTGACATTGGCTCGACAGGCTGAGCTGATAGCTTTAATCAGTACCTGCCAATTGTCCTCTGGACAGTTGGTAACAATACACAAAGATTTAACATACGGATTTGGGGTCACACATGATTTTGGAATGCTGTGGGAACAATGGGGGGCTCTCACCTCCTCTGGAACTCAAACTAAAAATGGTGTTGTAGTAGCTGAGTTATTAAAAGCCCTACTTTTACCTAAAGAGATTGCAGTAGTAAAAATCACAGTGCATCAGTCTAAGAAAGGCCCCAAAGAGAAGAAGCTAGAGAGTGATTTGGCTGATGAGGCTGCAAAACTGCTGCAAGAGGTGTCACTGCAGACTATCCACATATCTTCTCTGGTGGAGAATTACAAACTAAACAGATTAAGAAGATTCAGAGTGTCTTCTCCACTAATCCAAACTAGAACTAAATTAGGATTGTTAAAAACTGTATAATCTGTTTCCATTTGCCCAATATTCTTCTCTTTCTCAGTTTTTTTTTTTTTTTTTTTTTTTAGGAATTATCAACAATTAGCTACTGAAAAAGAGGTAGAAGTTTGGACTCCATAAGCACCTTTTTCAGACGCCTCTACTCAGCTATTGGGGTTACTCAGCTATGGATTAGACCTGGGAATTGGCCTGTGATTCCTCTTGGTCTGCATATTCCTCTTTTACAGACCAAATGAATAGAATTTCATTCCCAATGGGACAAAGATCTAGTAGGGTTCCTGGAGACCTATTTTTAGGGAGACTTTACATAGGCTACTAATTATATAATGCTGAAGGAGACAACTTTCATGGAAATAGGTTGTTATTAATGGCTGAAGGGTCAGGAACTAAGGTGTACCAACCAACTTAACAGTGTTGGGGAGAGAAACGCGCCAAATTTGCTGGGGTTGGTCTAGTACCTCTCTTTATAAACCCTTAATTGAAGATAATCAAAAGGAGGGAGGAATAAGGTGACACTTCATCTTCTGAACACCAGTGGAAATCTAAAGGCTGTAAGATAAATAAGGACGCAGATTTAATAGGAAGGTCCAAATGGGACTTTAGTATTGTCAAAGATTTACATCTTCCTGTTGGTTTTAGCTTCCACTCTAAAGAACATTTAGGAAGAGATAAAACAGTTGAGAAACTAAATATTATTGGAGTCAGTTTTGGAATGCTGTGGATCAGGTTGTTAGAAGTTGTCCTGTTTTTTCAGAACTTAATCCAGGGTGCACTTATCAACCACCTCCAAGAATATGTCCATTTCCAACTGGTCCCATGTCAGAATGTCAAATTAATTTCATACACTTGACTCCTTCCCATGGATGAAATATGTTCTAGTAATGATATGCAAATACTCTCACTGGGTTGAAACTTTCCCGTCTGAGAATGCCATCTCAACTTTTGTGGCTAAAAAAACTTTTGGAGAACATTGTTCTAACTTTGAGAACTGTAGCACTGCTTGCTATGTAGTAATTGGGGTTCTCATTTCACAGGGCAAGCAATCTTTGCCATGTGTTAAATTTTTCTAATTCTTTAGCAACCACATTACCATCCTTAACCATCAGGTTTGGTGGAGTGAATAAATGGAATTCCAAAAACACAATTGGCCAACTTGACTGCGTCCTTAGGGCTGGCATGGCCTCAAGTACTCCCTATAGTTTTAAAGAACCTTTGTTGTACTCCTTTTGGACCACATAAACTTACTCCCTTCAAGACTGTGACTAGGAAGTCAATGCTCCTTCCTTATGGAGACAGTATCACTGACTCTAACAGAATTGCTCCTAACATTCTTAAATATCGTCAAGGGTTGTGTCTTAAGCTGGGTTCACTAGAGAAGCAAAACCAGAAGATTGTATAAATAAATATATAAAGAGATTTATATCAAGGAAATGGATCATGCAGTTGTAGAGGTTGTAACATCCAAAGTCCATGGGTCAGAATAGAGGTTTTTCCTGATTCATGTAGCCACAGGGATGGCAAACCCAAGATCAACAAGTCAGACAGCAAGGTTCTTGCTCACAGGCTGCGAAGATCAATAAATTCCAAGATCAGCAGTAAAGATGGCATGTAAACTGCTAACTCAAGTCCCAAGAACCAGAGGTCAAAGAACAGGAGCTAGCTGCAGGATCCAGAAAGAACAAAAGCCTGTGAAACTTACCAGAAAGTCCACTTATATTCAATGTGGGCTGTACCCCTGAGGGAACTCCCTTTCAACTGATTGGCCACTCACAGCATATCTCATCATGAAGGTGATCACATTATATGAAATCTCATCATGGAACTGATCACATCATATATGACTGCCAAACTACATCATAACTGCCAAACCACAGAGAATCATGGCCTAGCCATGTTAACACATAATCTTAATGATCACAGATTGATACATTATGCTAAGGAGAGTGCTTACAAAACACAACAAGCTTTTTCCACTGATAAACCTCCAGAGAATCCAAGGTTCAGAAGTTCAGAGCCTGGAGATTACGTATATTGGAAAAGGTGCCAATTGAAAGATTCTTTAGAACCAAGATGGAAAGGAATATATTTAGTCTTGTTAACAATTATGCTGCAAAATTGCGGGCAGTCAAATTGTGGGTCCATTTGTCACAGCTTAAGAAGACAGAAGTCTCCAACTGGGTAGTAGAACCAGCAGGCAGATTGAAGCTGAAGTTCAAGTATTGGCTTAAGACCACAACAAACCGTCCTGCTCCAAATGCAGAGAATCCTGCAGTGGGAACATCAGAAGAATAAAGAACAGACTCTGTGCCAGCTGAACTTTTGGGTTTCATTTTTTCTTGTTTTTGTTTATTATTCTTTTCATACATTAATTGAAAGCATAGTTTAATCCACACATTGGTGTGAAATCATTAGTATTGAGTGTCTGATTCTTGGACCTATAATTTTTTTTTTTAATTGAGCTTCAAGTGAACACTTACAAATCAAGTCAGTCTGTCACATATAAGTTTATATACACCTTACTCCATACTCCCACTTGCTCTCCCCCAATGAGTCAGCCCCTCAAGTCTCTCCTTTCGTGACAATTTTGCCAGCTTCCAACCCTCTCTACACTCCTATCCCCCCTCCAGACAGGAGATGCCAACACAGTCTCAAGTGTCCACCTGATATAAATAGCTCACTCTTCATCAGCATCTCTCTCCTACCCACTGTCCAGTCCCTTCCATGTCTGTTGAGTTGTCTTCGGGAATGGTTCCTGTCCTGGGCCAACAGAAGGTCTGGGGACCGTGACCGCCGGGATTCCTCTAGTCTCAGTCAGACCATTAAGTATGGTCTTTTTGTGAGAATTTGCGGTCTGCATTCTACTGATCTCCTGCTCCCTCAGGGGTTCTCTGTTGTGCTCCCTGTCAGGGCAGTCATCGGTTGTGGCCAGGCACCATCTAGTTCTTCTGGTCTCAGGATGATGTAAGTCTCTGGTTCATGTGGCCCTTTCTGTCTCTCGGGTTCATAGTTATCGTGTGACCTTGGCGTTCTGCATTGTCCTTTGATCCAGGTGGGGTGAGACCAATTGATGCATCTTAGATGGCCGCTTGTTAGCATTTAAGACCCCAGACGCCACATTTCAAAATGGGATGCAGAATGTTTTCATAATAGAATTATTTTGCCAATTGACTTAGAAGTCCCCTTAAACCATAGTCCCCAAACCCCCACCCTTGCTCCGCTGACCTTTGGAGCATTCAGTTTATCCCAGAAACTTCTTTGCTTTTGGTCCAGTCCAGTTGAGCTGACCTTCCATGTATTGAGTATTTTATTGTCCTTCCCTTCACCTAAAGTAGTTCTTATCTACTAACTAATCAGTAAAAAACCCTCTCCCACCCTCCCTCCCTCTCCGGCTCTTAACCACAAAAGAATGTGTTCTTCTCAGTTTATACTATTTCTCAAGATCTTATAATAGTGGTCTTATACAATATTTGTCCTTTTGCCTCTGACTAATTTCACTCAGCATAATGCCTTCCAGGTTCCTCCATGTTATGAAATGTTTCACAGATTTGTCACTGTTCTTTATCGATGTGTATTATTTCATTGTGTGAATATACCATAATTTATTTATCCATTCATCCCTTGATGGACACCTTGGTTGCTTCCAGCTTTTTGCTATTGTAAACAGAGCTGCAGTAAACATGGGTGTGCATATATCTGTTTGTGTGAAGGCTCTTGTTTCTCTAGGGTATATTCCGAGGAGTGGGATTTCTGGGTTGTATGGTAGTTCTATTTCTAACTGTTTAAGATAACGCCAGATAGATTTCCAAAGTGGTTGTACCATTTTGCATTCCCACCAGCAGTGTATAAGAGTTCCAACCTCTCCGCAGCCTCTCCAACATTTATTATTTTGTGTTTTTTGGATTAATGCCAGCCTTGTTGGAGTGAGATGGAATCTCATCCTAGTTTTAATTTGCATTTCTCTAATGGCTAATGATCGAGAGCATTTTCTCATATATCTGTTCGCTGCCTGAATATCTTCTTTAGTGAAGTGCATGTTCATATCCTTTGCCCAATTCTTGACTGGGTTGTTTGTCTTTTTGTAGTTGAGTTTTGACAGAATCATATAGATTTTAGAGATCAGGCGCTGGTCGGAGATGTCATAGCTGAAAATTCTTTCCCAGTCCGTAGGTGGTCTTTTTACTCTTTTGGTGAAGTCTTTAGATGAGCATAGGTGTTTGATTTTGAGGAGCTCCCAGTTATCTGGTTTCTCTTCGTCATTTTTGGTAATGTTTTGTATTCTGTTTATGCCTTGTATTAGGGCTCCTAACATTGTCCCTGTTTTTTCTTCCATGATCTTTATCGTTTTAGTCTTTATGTTTAGGTCTTTGATCCACTTGGAGTTAGTTTTTGTGCATGGTGTGAGGTATGGGTCTTGTTTCATTTTTTTGCAAATGGATATCCAGTTATGCCAGCACCATTTGTTAAAAAGACTATCTTTTCCCCAATTAACTGACACTGGGCCTTTGTCAAATATCAGCTGCTCATATGTGGATGGATTTATATCTGGGTTCTCAATTCTGTTCCATTGGTCTACGTGCCTGTTATTGTACCACTACCAGGCTGTTTTGACTACTGTGGCTGTATAACAGGTTCTAAAATCAGGTAGAGTGAGGCCTCCCACTTTCTTCTTCTTTTTCAGTAATGCTTTGCTTATCCGGGGCTTCTTTCCCTTCCATATGAAGTTGGTGATTTGTTTCTCCATCACATTAAAAAATGACATTGGAATTTGGATCGGAATTGCATTGTATGTATAGGTGGCTTTTGGTAGAATAGACATTTTTACTATGTTAAGTCTTCCTATCCATGAGCAAGGTATGTTTTTCCACTTAAGTAGGCCCTTTCTAGTTTCTTGTAGTAGTACTATGTAGTTTTCTTTGTTTAGGTCTTTTACATCTTTGGTAAGATTTATTCCTAAGTATTTTATCTTCTTGGGGGCTACTGTGAATGGTATTGATTTGGTGATTTCCTCTTCGATGTTCTTTTTGTTGATGTAGAGGAATCCAAGTGATTTTTGTATGTTTATCTTATAACCTGAGACTCTGCCAAACTCTTCTATTAGTTTCAGTAGTTTTCTGGAGGATTCCTTAGGGTTTTCTGTGTATAAGATCATGTCATCTGCAAATGGAGATAATTTTACTTCCTCCTTGCCAATCCGGATACCTTTTATTTCTTTGTCTAGCCTAATTGCTCTGGCTAGGACCTCTAGCACAATGTTGAATAAGAGCGGTGATAAAGGGCATCCTTGTCTGGTTCCCGGTCTCAAGGGAAATGCTTTCAGGCTCTCTCCATTTAGAGTGATGTTGGCTGTTGACTTTGTATAGATGCCCTTTATTATGTTAAGGAATTTTCCTTCAATTCCTATTTTGCTGAGAGTTTTTATCATGAATGGGTGTTGGACTTTGTCAAATGCCTTTTCTACACCAATTGCTAAGATCATGTGGTTTTCGTCTTTTGTTTTATTTATATGGTGGATTACATTAATGGTTTTTCTAATATTAAAGCAGCCTTGCATACCTGGTATAAATCCCACTTGGTCATGGTGAATTATTTTTTTGATATGTTGTTGAATTCTATTGGCTAGAATTTTGTTAAGGATTTTTGCATCTATGTTCATGAGGGATATAGGTCTGTAAGGTTCTTTTTTTGTGATGTCTTTACCTGGTTTTGGTATCAGGGATATGGTAACTTCATAGAACGAGTTAGATAGTATTCCGTCATTTTCTATGCTTTGAAATACCTTTAGTAGTAGTGGTGTTAACTCTTCTCTGAAAGTTTGGTAGAAACCTGCAGTAAAGCCATCCATGCCAGGGCTTTTTTTTTGTTGGGAGTTTTTGGATTACTGTTTCAATCTCTTTTTTTGTTATGGGTCTATTTAGTTGCTCTACTTCTGATTGTGTTAGTTTAGGTAGGTAGTGTTTTTCCAGGAATTCATCCACTGCTTCTAGGTTTGCTAATTTTTAGGGTACAAGTTTTCATAATAATCTGATATGATTCTTTTAATTTCAGTTGGGTCTGTTGTGATGTGGCCCATCTCGTTTCTTATTTGGGTTATTTGTTTCCTTGCCTGTATGTCTTTAGCCAGTCTGGCCAATGGTTTATCAATTTTGTTAATTTTTTCAAAGAAGCAGCTTTTGGCTTTGTTAATTCTTTCAATTGTTTTTCTGTTCTCTAAAATATATGTATAATTCATTTAGTTCAGCTCTAATTTTTATTATTTGTTTTCTTCTGGTGCCTGATGGATTCTTTTGTTGCTCACTTTCTATTCGTTCAAGTTGTAGGGACAGTTCTCTGATTTTGACTCTTTCTTCTTTTCGTATGTGTGCATTTATCGATATAAATTGGCCTCTGAGCACTGCTTTTGCTGCGTCCCAGAGGTTTTGATAGGAAGTATTTTTATTCTCGTTGCATTCTATGAATTTCTTTATTCCGTCCTTAATGTCTTATTTTTTTTAATGTCTTCTATAACCCAGTCTTTTTTCAGCAGGGTATTGTTCAGTTTCCAAGTATTTGATTTCTTTTCCCTGATTTTTCTGTTATTGATTTCCACTTTCATGGCCTTGCGGTCTGAGAAGATGCTTTGTAATATTTCGATGTTTTGGATTCTGCAAAGGTTTGTTTTATGACCTAATATGTGGTCTATTCTAGAGAATGTTCCATATGCGCTAGAAAAAAAAGTATACTTTGCAGGAGTTGGGTGGAGAGTTCTGTATAAGTCAATGAGGTCAGGTTGGTTGATTGTAGTAATTAGGCCTTCCGCGTCTCAGTTGAGCTTCTTACTGGATGTCCTGTCCTTCTCCGAAAGTGGTGTGTTGAAGTCTGCTACTATAATTGTGGAGGTGTCTGTCTCACTTTTCAGTTCTGTTAAAATTTGTTTTATGTATCTTGCAGTCCTGTCATTGGGTGCATAAATATTTAATATGGTTCTATCTTTCTGGTCAATTGTCCCTTTTATCATTATGTAGTGTCCTTCTTTATCGCTTGTGGTGGATTTAACTTTAAAGTCTATTTTGTCAGAAATTAATATTGCTACTCCTGCTCTTTTATGCTTATTGTTTGCTTGATATATTTTTTTCCATCGTTTGAGTTTTTATTTGTTTGTGTCTCTAAGTCTAAGGTGTGTCTCTTGTAGTCAGCATATAGACGGATCGTGTTTCTTTATCCAGTCTGAGACTCTCTGTCTCTTTATTGGTGTGTTTAGTCCATTGACATTCAGCGTAATTATAGATAACTATGTGTTTAGTGTTGTCATTTTGATGCCTTTTTATGTGTGTTGTTGACAATTTCATTTTTCCACTTATTTTTTTGTGCTGAGACGTTTTGCTCTGTAAATTGTATGTTCCTCATTTTCATAGTATTTGACTTTATGTTTGCTGAATCGTTACGTTTTTCTTGGTTTTTATTTTGAGTTATGGAGTTGTTATGCCTCTTTGTGGATACCTTAATATTTACCCCTATTTTTCTAAGTAAAAACCCAACTTGTATCACCATGTATCCCTCTCCATATGGCAGTTCTATGCCACCTGTATTTAGTCCCTCTTTTTGATTATTGTGATCTTTTACTTATTGACTTCAATGATTCCCTGTTTTGAGCATTTTTTTTTAATTAATGTTTATTTGTTTTTGTGATTTCCCCATTTGAATTGATATCAGGATGCTCTGTTCTGTGACCTTGTGTTGTGCTGGCATCTGATATTACTGGTTTTCTGACCAAACAATTTCCTTTAGTATTTCTTGTAGCTTTGGTTTGGTTTTTGCAAATTCTCCAAGCTTGTGTTTATCTCTAAATATCTTAATTTCACCTTCATATTTCAGACAGAGTTTTGCTGGATGTATGATCCTTGGCTGGCAGTTTTTCTCCTTCAGTGCTCTGTATATGTCATCCCATTGCCTTCTTGCCTGCATGGTTTCTGCTGAGTAGTCTGAACTTATTCTTATTGATTCTCCCTTGAAGGAGACCTTTCTTTTCTCCCTGGCTGCTTTTAAAATTTTCTGTTTATCTTTGGTTTTGGCAAGTTTGATGATAATATGTCTTGGTGTTTTTCTTTTTGGATCAATCGTAAATGGGGTTCGATGAGCATCTTGGATAGATATCCTTTCGTCTTTCACGATGTCAGGGAAGTTTTCTGTCAGCAGATCTTCGACTATTCTCTCTGTGTTTTCTGTTGTCCCTCCCTGTTCTCGGACTCCAATCACATGCAAGTTATCTTTCTTGATAGAGTCCCACATGATTCTTAGGGTTTCTTCATTTTTTTTTAATTCTTTTATCTGATTTTTTTCAGCTATATTGGTGTTAATTCCCTGTTCCTCCAGATTTCCCACTCTGCATTCTAATTGCTCGAGTCTGCTCCTATGACTTCCTATTGCATTGTCTAATTCTGTAATTTTATTGTTGATCTTTTGGATTTCTGAATGCTGTCTCTCTATGGATTCTTGCAAGTTATTAATTTTTCCACTATGTTCTTGAGTAATCTTTTTGAGTTCTTCAACTGTTTTATCGGTGTGTTCCTTGGGTTTTTCTGTAACTAAAAAAAAAAATTTTTTTTTTTTTCAGTTAGCTTGCTTTATTTCTTTTCTGAGGTCATCCCTGATGTCTTGAACCATTCTGTAATTAGTTTTTTATATTCTGTATCTGGCAATTCTAGGATTGTATCTTCATTTGGGAAAGATTTTGATTCTTTAGTTTGGGGGGTTGTAGAAGCAGTCATGGTTTGCTTCTTTATGTGGTTTGATATCAACTGCTGTCTCTGAGCCATCACTAAGATATTGTAGTGATTTATTCTGTATTTGCTCACTGAGTCTTATCTTGTTTTGTTTTCTTTCAATATACGTAGATGGGCTACTAGATTGCGCTGTCTTGATTGTTGTAGCCCTTGACTCACTTATGGCATATAACCAGCTGGTTTGGGCTGTTACCAGCTATATATGCCTGAGTCCATTCACTAGTCTTGAGTAGAATCTGATTTTGAGTCATCAAGTGTGTGATGCAGACTGTCACCTATCCACCTAGAGAAGTAGTGGTGCTAGTTGTGTGCACCGGATTCTAGTAGCAGCTGGGGTTCACCCTCTGGGGGGGCAGGATGCTAACAGGCTTCCCCCAAGTGTCAGTGAGGTAGGTGTGTCTCTATTCCTAAAGCACCTTGGTGGGTGGGCTCTGCAGCTGTACCTTAGGCCCCCAATTCAAGTACCTCTACAGATTGGTAGGTGTCACTCTGTTTAGACCCCTAAGGCAGGAGGCTAGGTGGTCTGGGGGGAGCTTCAGCCCTCAGTTCCCTGTTGTGGGTCAGTGAGGGCTCTGTTGAATATGCAGAGTTATCAGACCTGAGAAACTTGCCTTTCCAGTAAATCTGCTAAAACAAATGCAGTCAGATTCCTGTCAGAAACGCCTTTGCATTATAGTAGCCACCTTGTTCCCTGTAGGGATGAAAGCCCGAGACTGTGGATCACATATGCTTGGCTGGAGCTGGTTCTGTGTTTTTAGTCCAATTAGGGAAGGATTTTTGGTCCCTGGGTTTTTTGTGGTTGCTTCTCTCAGGCCAGAAGAATGGGTTAGAAAAAGACCAAAAAAAAGGAAAAGAAAAACCACAGCGCAATTCTCCCTGTGGCTCAGGAAATTCCAATGTTAATGAAGCCAACTGGGAAGGGGAGGGATGTGTTCAGATAAACAGGAGAGAGTAGCACCCCGGAATATAGAGAAAATTACTTATCTTGCTTTGGATGACTGTTTTATCTGAGATTCCCGAGGGGCACATCGCCTGTGTGCGCTGGCTGGGTAGAGATTGCCCCCGAGGGTCAGGCCTGCGACCCGTGCTTGCATTGTCTCAGAAGCCGTGATCAGTTCCTCTGCTCCCAGTCCAAAGCCCAGTGTCAAGGTTCCCCAGCTCGGATGCTGCACTCCCGGCTCCAAAACCAGTCGCTTTGTCCTGGCGACTTCTCCTCCCGCCAGCCTCATGGCCACGCCGCCTGCACGGACGGGCTGGGCCCCCTCCTGAGGTCAGTTCAGGGGAGTAGGGCTGTGCCCGTGTCTGCGCTGTCACAGGATGCTGTGCTCAACTCCCCTGCACGCAGTCCAAAGCCCGGCGCCAACGTTTCCTGACTGGGACACTGGCTCCAGGCTCCGAAAACAGTCGCTGTTTCCCCGTAGTTGTTCATTCTCCGTCTCTGTCACTCAGGTCAACTCTTTAAATCTGTGTTTGTTGGTCAGGGTTCGTAGATTGTCATGTATGTGATTGATTCACTCGTTTTTCTGAGTCTTTGTTGCAAGAGGGATCCGAGGTAGCGTCTACCTAGTCAGCCATCTTGGCCCCGCCTCCTCTTGGACCTATAATTTTGATTATTGATTTATATTCTGTTTTTCAATTATCAACATGTTCATTATTGAGGTAATTGCATTTTTGTTACTAATCATAAAAAAAAAAAGATGTTAGCAATTCTTTAAAGGAAATGACTTTGTTAGGTTATCTCTATCTGTAGCTACTGCTAGTAACCTTACACGTTGCTGCATTTTTCACCAAAATCCTAGGTCAGCTAAAGAAAATTGTGATACCTTAGCTTCCCCATTTTCGAATTATCATATAATATCACCTCCCACTATAAATGCTAGCTCAGCTCTTAAGTGGGCTAAAAGGATAAAATTATGGAAGCCCCTGATTGTTAGTCATACACCACCAATTCCTTGTTTTAACTGCCATCAAATTTCTGATTACAGCTGCAATAAATTATGATTGAAGGGGCATATAGATTTACCGGTAAAGAAGGAGAATATTTTCAGACTCAGCATCAGAGTACTCCTTGATATTATTCTGATTGGTATGAAGCCTGTCTCTGATGCATAACTACTAATCAGCAAGTTCCTACAATTTACGACAATGAAGTGTTTATGTAATTATTCACAGCAAGAACTGCTTTTCAGACGGCTACCCATACGTGATAATTCTTTACTTGAGACTTGGTTAACATGTGCTAATTTTTCTATTTTGTACCCCCATTCTAATCAAGGGGTATGTGTCTGATATAGATGCACCTTTTTATGTGGGAGTTCAAATTATACTCACACACATGATCCTTTTCCTAAAGACAATTCTTATACCTGAGCTATCCCTTGTATTGAGGTGGTGTATGATGGGACAATGTACTTTGGGATCTCTAGGATTGCCCCTAGACATTCATAGCTATGATAGTTTACATTGGACCTGTAAACTAAAAGTAACAAAACTAGTGAAAAGAGAACCACCAAAAACCAAACCCATTGCCTTCGAGTCGCTTCTAACTTATAGCGACCCTAAAGGGCAGAATAGAACTGCTCCACAGTGTTTCTGAGAATGCAAATCTTTACAGGAGCAGATTGCCACGTCTTTCTCTTGTGTAGCCGCTGGTGGGTTTCGAACAGCCAACCTATTGGTTAGCAGACAACCTCTTTAACCACTGTGCCAACAGCACTCTTTAGTGAAAAAACAAAATAGACAATTCTGTAGCAGAATATGCAAGGGAGGAAGGTCATCTTTGAGGGCTTTAATACCTACCTATGGAATAGTTGAGTTAGAAAAATCTTAACTGAATTTGTCCATTACCATGGCTCAAGTTGCTGATGAAGTAGCTGATGGAACGGTGGCTCAACAAAAATCCTTAATTTCTTTTTTTTTTAATTTATTTATTGTGCTTTAGGTGAAAGTTTGCAAATCAAGTCAGTCTCTCACACAAAAAGCCACACACACCCCGCTGTTCACTCCCAGCTGCTCTCCCCTTAATGAGACAGTGTATTCCTCCCCTCCACCTTGTATTCCCCATGTCCATTCAACTAGCTCCTGTCCCTCTCTTCGTTTTCATCTCGCCCCGAGACAGGAATTGCCCACATAGTCTCATGTGTCTACTTGAACCACAAAGTTCACTCCTCACCAGCATCGTTGTCTATCTTATAGTCCAGGCCAATCCCTGTCTGTAGAGTTGGTTTCAGGAATGATTCCAATCATGGGCTATCAAAGGGTCCGAGGACCGTGACCATAAGAGTCCCTCCAGTCTCACGCAGACCCTTAAGCCTGGTCTTTTTACGAGAATTTAAGATCTGCATCCCACCATTCTCCTGCTCCATCAGGGATTCTCTGTTGCGTTCCCTGTCAGGGAAGTGATTGGTGGTAGCTGGGCACCATCTAGTTCTTCCAGTCTCAGACTGATGGAGTATCTGGTTTTTGTGGCCCTTTCTGTCTCTTGGGCTCATATTTACCTTGTGTCTTTGGTGTTCTTCATTCTCCTTTGCTCCGGGTGGGCTGAGACCAATTAATGTATCTTAGATGCCCACTTGCTTAGATGGCCCAAGTGGGATGCAGACCATTTTCCAAAAGTGATTTCCAAAGTGGTTGTACCATTTTACATTCCCGCCAGCAGTGTGTAAGTGTTCCAGTCTCTCCACAGCCTCTCCAACATTTATTATTTTGTGTTTTTTGGGTTAATGCCAGCCTTGTTGGAGTGAGATGGAATCTCATTGTAGTTTTGATTTGCATTTCTGTAATAGCTAATGATGGTGAGCATTTCCTCATGTATCTGTTAGCAGCTGAGTGTCTTCTTTGGTAAAGAGTCTGTTCATATCCTTTGTCCATTTTTTAATTGGGTTATTTGTCTTTTTGTTGTTGAGCTTTCACAGTATCATGTAGATTTTAGAGATCAGACTTTGATCGGAAGTGTCATAGCTAAAAACTTTTTCCCCATCTGTAGGTAATTTTTTACTCTTTTGGTGAAGTCTTTGGATGAGTATAGGTGTTTGACTTTTAGGAGCTCCTAGGTATCTAAAAAAAAAAAAAAAAATCCTTGGTTTCTTTAGTTAAAGTAGTTTTAGACCATAGAATAATATTACATTTTTTATTGACACAACAAGGAGTGGTGTCTTAGGCTGCATTCTCTAAAAAAGCAGTATCAGTAAAGCATATAAATATGTATAAGGTTCATTGCTGATGAGTTGGCAACCTACCTCTTAACCACTATGCCAGCAACGCAAAAAAAAAAAAAACCCACTGCTGTCAAGTTGGTTCCGACTCACAGTGACCCTATAGGACAGAGTACAACTGCCTGACAGAGTTTCCGAAGAGCACCTGGTGGATTCCAGTTGCCAACCTTTTGGTTAGCAGCCATAGCTCTTAACCACTATACCACCAGGGTTTCCTTACTATGCCATCAGCACTCCATACATATATATAGACAGAAATTGATATCAAGGTAATGGCGCACACGATTGTAGAGGCTGGAATGTCCACAGTTCATTGGTCAGACTGGAGACTTCTCCTGATTCACATAGCCACAGGGGCTGATGAACCCAAGATTGGCGGGACAGAGAGCAGGGCTCTTGCTCACAGGCTGCAAAGACTAACAAATTCCAAGATCAGCAGGCAAGACAGCAGGTAAGCTGCTAGCTTAGCTCACAAGAACTGGAGGTCAGACAACCAGGAGCCAGCTGCAGGATCCAGAGGGAGCAAAAACCCATGAGTCCTGCCAGAAAGTCCACCTATATTGGATGCAGACCATACCACCAAGGAAACTCCCCTCCAACTGATTAGCTACTCCCAACAGATTTCATCATGGAGGTGATCACATTGTATCAAATCTCATCATGGAGTTGATCACATCATCATACAACTGCCAAACTACACCATAATTACCTAACCACTGAGAATAATGACCCAGCAAAGTTGACAGGCAACCTTAATAATTACAAGGGGTTTGTGCAATAGCCAATACTTCATTTTGTACTTGCATAAATAATACAGAAATGCAACAATGTATTAATCAAATTTGCCAACAAGCTTCTTGGTTGCATATCACTCCCATAGAGATCACTGACTTATTTGTGTGGTTTCCTCAGAGAATTGGGTGTTGGACTCATTCCTTTCTAAAAGGCATGTTGAGTATTTTAATTTTATTAATAATAGTATTCAGCTTAGTTAAATGCACTATTTTTTGTGTCATCAAGTGCCAGCACTGTGGAACCAATCCAACTGCCAAACAAATGATGTATGTGAATTCTGCCCATTTCTGCAACACTGTGGATGGCTTGAATGCGTTGTATTAAACACTTGGGCTTTTCGAGGGATCCTTTTCCATCACCCTACTGAAGAACCAGATGGTATCTGGTTAAATAGAGCTGTGAGTTTAAAGTACTTGCTATGGTGGCCATCTAGGAGCCACCTCGGCCTAGGGCATTGTCTTCTGCATGATCATCAATGTACATCCTGTAATTCAATGATCAAAAGGAGGGATTGATTTAGGATTATAACAAGAAATTTGCAAATTTTCCAGGAATTAGACACACCAAAAGAACTGATTGAACTGGTTTTGGTTGTTGGATTAAGCTGGCTAAGGATAAAAAGTCTTTTTAAGTCAAAGATCAATTCTTTGAGGAAAACACAGTAGTTTTAGGCAAAGCATCTTGTGAATACAATGGGTTGAGAGAAAAGGGAAATACAGCCATTAAGCACTTAGATATCTTTAGTTAAAATATCAACCAATCCTGAGAGATTTCTTTGTTTATAAAGAAACCTAAATTAACCTATGTATCGATAAATCCCCTTTTCATCATGATGAAGCAAAATTGTATCCAATAGTGATTTTTTTGCTGTCTTTCTCCTGTTAAATGGTGTAAATATAGTGAATAATCAATTGGCAGACTCAGTTTGATCTTCCTCTTAAGGCAGTTGGGTGTGTCCCTCACTGGAGTGATTTGTGTTGTTTGTTTGTCTTCAGATAAAGGATATTTTCCTTTTCCTTGCTAATAATGATTTGTCCTCCATTTAATTCTGGAACAGTTGACACCAACATGTCTGACTGCCCCCTCCTCTAGTGGTCAGGTGGGCATGTAGCATGTCACACAGGCTTTGAGGTATGAAAATGGGTGAAGGTGGGACCTTGGGGCACCTTGTCTGTGATGCCAGGCAGAGGCATGTGTCCAAGAATTCTCTGTCTCCACCAGGTCAGCTTTCAGTATTCATGGAACTGTCCCTTTGAGTCTCTCTTCAAACATGCAGGGCATGTGTAGGTGTTTTCTATCTTCATCCAGACTTTTGAGCCAGGGGGTGGGGGCACTCTCCTGTTACGCTATCTTCTTCTTTTTGTGAGTAATCAAAGTTACTTTCCATGTGCTAACAGTCTGGGAGTATCTAATACGTTCAGGCTCTGATCAGAAGGACATAATAGTCATGGAGGAATCTTTATTAGCAATTGGCCCCCTAATGGCCTGGTTATTTAGATATCTGAGAAAACCTGTGAGGGTTTTGCAATAACCATAGTATGTTTGTCACAACTAAGAAAATAGCATTGCTACAACGCTATCAACCGAAGTACAAACTTTATTTCGGTTTCATCAGTTTTTTGTTTTTTTGGTAACAGCTTTATTGAAATATAAGTCATATATCATACAGTTCACCTATTTAAACTGTTCAAGTCAGTTTTTTTTAGTGTAGTCACAGAGTTCTGCAAACCAGAATTAAATGTAGAACATTTTCGTCATCTCAAAAAGAAAACCAGTACCTATTATCAGTCACTCCTGATTTTTCCCTACCTCCCCCTCCTGCCCTAGTCAACTATAAATATACTAATTGTCACTGCACATTTGCCTATTTTTCACATTTCAATATGTGTTCTTTGGTGACTGGCTTCTTTCACTTAGCATAATATTTTCAAGGTTCATCTATGTTTTACCATGTATCAGTAGTTCATTTCTTTTTATTGCTAAGTAATATTCTATTACATGGATGTACCATATTTTATTTAATCTGTTAATCAGTTGATAGGCATTTGAGTTGTTTCTACGTTTTAGCTATTATAAATAATGCTGCTATGAACATTCCTGTGCAGATTTCTTTGTGAATATAATATATACTCAATTCTTTTGAGTATATATCTAGCACAGGAATTGTTGGGTCATATGGTAACTACATGTTCAACTTTTTGAGGTACTGTCATACTGTTTTCCAAACCAGCTACACCACTTTATATTCACACCACCAGTATATGAGGGTTTCAATTTCTCCACATCTTTGCCAACATTATTATTATTTGTCTTTTTTATTGTAGTCATCTGTGATGGTTAAGGTTATGTGTCAACTTGGCTGGGCCACAATTCTCAGTGGTTTGGCAGTTGTATGATGTTGTGATGACTTCCATGATGAGATTTGATATAATGTGATCACCTCCATGATGGGATTTGCTGTGACTAGCCAATCAGGTGAAAGGGAGTTTCCTTGAGCATGTGGCCTACATCGAATACAAATGGACATTCTGGCAAGGCTCGTGGACTTTTGCTCATTCTACATCCTGCAGCTGGCTCTTGTTCATCTGACTTCTGATCCTTGCCTTGGGACTTGAGCAAGCAGCTTACCTGTGGTCTTGCCTGCTAATATTGGGACTTGTTGATTTTTGCAGGCTGTGAGCAAGAGCCCTGTTGTCTGACCTGCCAATCTGGGGTTCGCCAGCTCCTGTGGCTACATCAACCAGGGAGCCTCTATCCTGACCCACAGACTTGGGATGTTCCAGCCTCTACAACTGCATGAGCCATTTCCTTGATGTAAATCTTTCTATACATATATGCTTCACTAGAAAACCCAGCCTAAAACACCATCTTGCTTTTGTGAAAGTGCTGCAATGAACATTGGTGTAAAATTATCTTAAATCCTTGCAGTGAATTCTTTTGGGTATATACCTAGTAGTGGAGTTGCTGGGTCGTATGGTAATTAATTTTTGAAGAACTACCAAATGGTTTTTCACAGTGGGTAAACAATTTTACTTTCCCCTCAGCAATGAATGAATATCCTCACCAACACCTATAGTGTTCATTTTTTTTTTTTTTGTAATAGTCACTCTAGAGGGTGTGAGGAGACCCTCAGTGGTGCAAATGGTTAATACTCTCATCTGCTAACCATAAAAGCGGAGATATGAGTCCTCCCAGAGCTGCTTTGGAAGAAAGTCCTGGTGATCTACTTCCAAAAAAATCAGCCATTGAAAACCCTATAGAACACAATTCTAGGCAGTTATGTTAATGAGGCAGTGCTCAATCTACAGGATTAGGTTGTGTCTTTAGTCAATCTCTTTTGAGATATAAAAGAGAATCAAGCAGAAAGGAGAGGGAACTCTTTACAACCAAGCAAGAAGAGCCAGGAGTAAAGCACATCCTTTGGACCTGGGGCTCCTGCACTGAAAAGCTCCTAGGGAAAGATTGATAACAATGACCTTCCCCCAGAGCCGACAGAGAGAGACTTTCCATGGAACTGGCACCCTGAATTTGGACTTCTAGCCTCCTAAACTGTAAGGGAATAAATTTCACTTAGTTAAAGCCATTTACTTGTGGTTTTTCTGTTATAGCAGCACTAGATAACTAAGACACTCCCACTCTGTGGGTTGTTTTTTTAGAGTAGGTATTTTAATATGTCCATGTTGTCGTTAGGTACTGTCAAGTCAGTTCAAACTCATGACAACCCTAAGTACAACAGAACTAAAAACTTCCCAGTCCTGCATCGTCTTCACAATAGTAGGTGTGTTTGAACCCATTGTTGTCTGGAATTTAGGAAAATGGTCTAGGTTACGTGCATCTTTGGGTATCATCAGCTTATAGATGTTAATTGGTAGTAGGTAACGTTGTGCAGGAAGAATGTATAGACAGAGACCAAAAAAGAGTCCAAAATAGAGCCATGAGAAAAACTAACATTTTGAAATTGATAAGGGGAAAGGACTCTGCAGATGAGATAAAAAACGAGTGGCCAGACAGCAAGGAAAAATCAGGAGGAAGTCACCTTTCAGAATTCAGGAGAAAGAACTTTTCCAGAATTGAAAGTAGTTTATAGAGCAAAGGTGTCAAATGATGCCAAAATGTTAAGCAAGACGAGGACTATTAGTTAGAATAAAGCTAACTGCTGTAACAAAGGATCTCCAAACACAGTGGCTTAAAGTATACTAGAAACTTATTTATCTTGCATAACAGTCCTGTGGAGATTAATTAAAGTCAGTGGGGCAGCTCTAACGTATGCAATCGTTCAGGGACTGAATTGTTTATGATCTTATTGTTCTACTATCCCTGGAGCATTGTGTTTGTGTACATTGTCCAAGCTGTCACTGTCATATCTAGGTTTTAGCTCATACTACAAACAGCTAAGCCTAAAGAATAGCAAGTGTTGATGTGGATGTGCCAGAAAGGGAACTCTCATGCTGAAAGTTGGGTAGAATTTAAACCGGTGCAATCACTTTGGAAAACATATCATCATTATCTAGTAAGGTTGAAGGTAGCGTAACTTATTCCACAGCAATTTCACATCCAGATATACATCCTTGAGAAACTAGTACATATATTTACAAAGAAACTGGAATAAAAATGTTTGCAACAGCATAGTTTGTTATAGTCTCAAACCAGAAACAACCAACATGCACACATATCAACAGTAAAAAGGATAAATTGTGATATTTTCAAACAACTGGATACCATAAGGTGATGAAAATGAATGAACCATAAATACACAAACAATTAGGAGAAATCTCACAAACATGATATTGCACAAATGACTAAGGCAAAAATACGTGCAGCAGGATTCCACTCATATAAACCCCCAAATCAGCAAAGCTAAAGTATGTTGTTTAGGGATGCATACCATGATGATAAAACTATAACTAAAGGCAAAGAACTGGTTCATATAACGTCAAGAGAACAGTACCCTCCAGGTGAGAGAGAAGAGGTGGTGATTGGTGAGTGGAAGGCAAGGCTTCTAGGTGATCATTACACATCTATTTATTAGACTGTACATATTAAGTTATTTTTCACAATCAAAAGAAATATAGAACATTTACTCTTGAGACAGGGAAGAGATCAGGCTGGATAAATTAGATAAGGGCTACATTTCAAGCTCCTGTGTGCTCGACCAGCTATAATTAAATTTAAACCTAAGTACAGACCACCATAACTTTTGCTGCTGGCACCCAAAAACTACTTGTAATTAACAAACTAGGTGCTTAGACAACATAAGGGGCTACATTTCAAAGCCCTTTGTGCTTGACCAGCTATAAATCACTGATAACCCTCCTGAGTTGTTTTTCAAGACCTCAGACGTGACTGCAAGTTTGGGAGTCCTCATGACTTTTGACCTGTTGGGTACGAATTCAAAGGTTTCCTCTAACCCCTCAGGATACCAGTCGTAAGCTCAGGGTTCCCCGGCTCCCTCACTTCTGCCCTATTGGCCCCCACTACAAACTCAGTTTCAACAATTCACTGGAATGACTTACAGAGCTCAGGATTACAGCTTTATTACAGCAAAGAGGGTAAGTTAGGACCAGTAGAAAGAAGAGATGCATAGGGCAAGGTCTGGGAGGGTCCCCAATGTGGAGCTTCCACGTCCAAAAAAAAGCATGTCATCCTCCCAAGTACCAATATCTTTGGCCAACCTGAAAACCCATGGAACGTCTGGGTCCAGAGCCTTTACTGGGGCTTCATGACGTAGGCACGCTTGAGTGAATCATGCCTCCCTTCCCGTGAGATTGGTTGATATCAAAAGGCAGGTCTTTTTGGCCTGGCCAGCCCCACCAAAGAGTCACCTCATTATTGTAACCTGTTAGGTTAGGTGTGGTCTGGAGGCCTCATTAAAAATACTTCAATCACTGGGGAAATTCCAAGGTTTTAGAGGTTATCTCTCAGGAAAGAAGGACAAAGACCAAATTCTTTGGTAAGCTTAATTTTAAACACCACAAATGGAATAAAAAATGTTTTTAATGGAAAAACCCAATTCTTAAATGAAAAATTATCAATAGAGTTAAAAATCTCCTAAGTGTCCTTTTCTGAACACATGCCTCTTTCTCCCCAGAAGAGATATACACTGTCCTGAGTTTGGTGCTTATTTTTCCCAAGTAATCTTTTTTTTTTAAATCAGTAATGGTATATTCAGGGTTGTATCCTTTCACCGTATTTATTCAATCTGTATGCCGAACAAATAATCCGATAAACCGGACTATATGAAGAAGAATGTGGCATAAGGATTGGAGGAAGGCTCATTAACAACCCGCAACATGTAGATGACACAACCTCGTTTGCTGAAAGCGAAGAGGACTTGAAGAACTTGTTAATGAAGATCTATACCTTGGGTATGGATTACACTTCAACATAAAGAAAAGAAAATCCTCACAACTGGACCAATAAATAAGCAACATCATGATAAATGGAGAAAACATTCAAGTCGTAAAGGATTTCATTTTACTTGGACCCACAATCAAGGCCCATAGAAGCAGCAGTTGAGAAATCAAATGATGCATTGCTTTGGGCAAATCTGCTACAAAAGACCTCTTTAAAGTGTTATATATAAAAAAAAAAAAGTCACTTTGAGGACTAAGTCGTGCCTGACCTAAGCCATGATATTTTCCACCGTCTTGTATGCACATGAAAGCTGGACAATAAATAAGCAAGACTGAAGAAGAATTGATGCATTTGAATTATGGTACTGGCGAAGAATATTGAATATACCATGGACTGCCAGAGGAATGATCAAAGTCTGTTTCGGAAGAAGTACAGCCAGAGTGCCCCTTGGAAGAGAGGATGGCAAAACTTCATCTCACATACTTTGGACATATTATCAGAAGAGACCAGTCCCTGGAGAAGGACATGATACTTAGTAAGGCACAGTGTCAGCAAAAAAGAGGAGGACCCTCAATGAGGTGGATTGACACAATGGCTGCAACGGTAAGCCACTTGTGTCGTATCAAACATAGCAATGAAAGTGAGGATGGCACAGGATGGGCAGTATTTTGTTCTATTGTACGTTGAGTTGCTATGAGTCAGAACTGACTCATCAGCAAGTAACAACAACAACAACTTTTTCTTACTTGAAACACAAATATATGTATAGCAAAGCAATATATAGGAGCCCTGGTGTTGCAGTGGTTAAAGGGATTGACTGCTAACTGAAATGTTGACAGTTCAAAACCACCAGTGGCTCCGCAGGAGAAAGATGTGGCATTCTGCTTCTTCAGAGATTTACAGCCTTGGAAACCCTATGGGGTCGCTGTGAGTCAGAATTAACTCGACAGCAATGAGTTTGGGTTTTGGATGCAATACATTGGAGCCCTGGTGGCACAGTGGTTAAGAGCTTGGCTGCTCCACCAGCCGCTCCTTGGAAGCCCTATGGGGGCAGTTCTACTCTGTCCTATGGTGTCACTCTGAGTTGAGATTGACTCAACAGCAATGAGTAAGCAATATATAAGGAGCCCTGGTGGTGCAATGGTTTACTGTTAGGCTGCTAACTGAAAGGTCAGCGGTTCAAACCCACCAGCAACTCTGTGGGAGAAAAGACTGGTGATCTGCTCCTATAAAGATTACAGCCTAGGAGACCCTTTGGGGCAATTCTATTCTGTCCTTAAGGATCACTGTGAGTTGGAATTAACTCAGTGGCAGATAACAACAACAAAGTAATATTTTCGTAGGCTGGGTTATCTAGAGAAGGAAAGCCAGTAAAGTGTGTATATATATATATATGTATACATATATATAGATTTATATCAAGGAAATGGCTCATGCAGTTGTAGAGGCTGTAATGTCCCAAGCCCGTGGGTCAGGATGGAGGACTCACCTGATTCATGTAGCCACAGGGGCTGGTGAACCCAAGATGGGCAGGGCTCTTGCTCACAGGCTGCAAAGATCAACGAATCCCAAAATTGTCAGGCAAGACGCCAGGTAAACTACTAGTTCAAGTCCCGATAACCAGAGGTCAGATGAACAGGACCCAGCTGCAGGATCTGGAGTGAGCAAAAGCCCATGAGCCTTGCCAGAAAGTCCACTTATATTTGATGCAGGCCACACCCACAAAGAACCTCCCTTTCAGCTTTTTGGCTACTCACAGCAGATTCCATCATGGAGGTGAGCAGATTGTATCAAATCTCATCATGGAAGTGATCACATCGTCATGGGACTCCCAAACTACACCAAGTCTTCCAAATCACTGAAAATCATGGTCCAGACAAGTTGACACACAACCTTAACGGGCACAAACATATAGTTCCTTTGCGTGTTTTTAAACTTTACATTATTTGCTTCATACCATGTGTGTTCTTCATTTGCTTTTGTAATTCTGCATTGTTAGTGAGATTCATTCATGTTGATGCATATAACTAATCCACTTGTGATAACTGATGTTCGGTACTCCAATGTATGACCACACCACAATTTTCAAAAATTCCTTCTCATATTGATGAATATATAGATTGTTTTATATAAGATTCTCCATGCTGTGTGTAGCAGAAGCATGTTAATTTTCATTGCTATATGATGTATCAATGTATGAATACACTACAGTTTATTGATCCACTAAATTTTAATAGATGTTTGGGTAATTTTGAATTTTGAATGTAACAAATAATTCTATAAATATCCTTGTACATGGCTTTTGGTGCATGTTATAAATGTATTTATATTGGATATACATCTAGTAGTAGACTACCACTCATGGGAATGGCACAGGACCAGGCAGCATTTTGCTCTATTGTGTATTGGGTTTCCCTGAGTCTGGGGCTATGCAATGGCAGCTAATAACAACAACAAGAGACTCCACCTAGGAGTGGAATCTCTCAGGTATAGGGTATGCATATACTAAATCTGTCATTTCCATTTGCTTGCTTTTAAATCCTTTTTTTCTTGGAGGTTTTGTAGTTTTACTGTGAGGTAGGTCTATTCTGCTTCGGATCCTCCTGAATCTAAGAATAACTTTTTTTAAAAATCAATTTTCCAAAAATTTTCAGCCACTACTGCTTCAAATATTGTATTTCTCCGTTCTGTTTAACTCTCCTTCTTGAATTTCAGTTAGATAACTCCATACAATGTCTCTCATTTTTAATTTTTTAACCTTTCAATTAAAAATAATTTTAGTCTTTTAGAAATATTGCAAAAATAGTATAAAGCATTCCCATTCATCCTTCACCTGGATTCCTCAACAGTTAACATATTATATATAAAAAAAAACCACAGTGTAATTATAAAAATCAGGAAATTAACAATGATACACTGTTATTAATGAATCATAGGTATTATTTTTAAAAAATTCTTCCCTTCATGTCTTCCTTCCCCTACCACGTTCTCTAAAGTCCCACCCATTTGTGAGAGGGAGAGGCAGGGTGATTTTTATGCTCTTTTATCAGTGAGGCATGGATAGCTGGAAAAGGCTTCAGGCCACCTATGCAGCAAAAATCAGACTGAGGTGGACCTTGGGTCCATACGCCAGCCCCAGACTGCCTTTTCTACCCACACTGATTGCTCACTTGCTCTGGGTGCCCTTCCAGAACATATAAGGAAACTGGTTTGAGGATAACACAGAGTTCTGCTACCCAAAATTTCACGCATTGAGAGTGGCTTTTTTTTTGTTTTTAAAGCAATTACTCTCCATTTACCCCTGCCCCCAGTCCCCTGATAACTGCTAATTTACTTTTGTCTCTAAGCATTTTCCTGTTACAGCAATTTAATACAAGTGCAGTCATATAATATTTGTCCTTTTGTTTCTGACTTATTTCACTTGGCATAATGTTTTCAAGGTTCATCCATGTCAAAGCACATATTAGAAGTTCATCCCCTTTTTGTGGTTGAAGATTTAGCCCTATGTTTTATTATAAGAATTTTATGGCTTTAGTGCTTGTTGGTCAATTTTGAGTTAATATTTATATACGGCATGAGGTAGGGGTCCAACTTTATTCTTTCGCATATGGAAGTCCAGTTGTCTCAACACCATTTGTTGAAGGAACCATTCTTTCCCCATTGAATGTGTTACTGGTAGAAACTCCAGGTTTTTACTCAGGATGACTTGTATTGGCCAATAAACAAGAAACCAAGGTGAGAGAACAAAAAAGCCATATTTATTTTGTTGTACAAGGAAATGGAGTCAGTAGGTGCTTACTGCTGCCAAGACTGCTCGCTAAGGATACGCAGGCAGGTTACTTTTAAAGGGGTTTATGAGTAGGGAGTTCATACAAATTACGTCAGCAACATTCTTAATCATACTATGTAGGCCTAGGTGCAATGGGGTTTACCTATAACCTCCAACCAAAAGCACAATTCAAATGCAAAGCTGAGAGGAGGGAGCCCAGGAAAGGAAATGATTTTGCAACACAATACTGTAGGGGAGGAAGCCAGGTAAAGAACACAGTACTGTGGGGGTTCTGTCTCAAATGGACATTGCTTTTTTTTGGATTCAAGGTATTCTTGGTTGTTATAACTCTTTGGCTGGCTTTTAGAATTCTGACAAAGCTGGTTCTGCCAGTGTTTGCTAGGGTTTTTTTTTTGGTGTTTCTGAGCAGGGATGTGAGTGTGGAATTGTTTACACCATCATCTTGCCTCTTCTCCTCCTGAATTCGATGCTTTTGAAGTGTAGTGGCCAATTCTTATGATTAAATTCAGGTCATATGTTTTGGGTAAGAATACCATAAAAGTGATATAATGTCCTTCTCAGCGCATCATATCAGGAGGCACATGCTGTTAATTTGTGCCATTACTGATAATGTTAACTTTGATGATTTGGTTAGTTGCTGTCTGCCACCTTCGTAATTTATCTTTGCAATTATTCACTCTCTTACGGAGTATTTCCTGGGTCTCAAAGAAATGATAAATTTCAACCTCTAATCCTTGCAAGGAAACCCTGGTGGCTTAGTGGTTAAGTGCTACGGCTGCTAACCAAAGGGTCGGCAGTTCGAATCCACCAGGCGCTCTTTGGAAACTCTATGGGGCAGTTCTACTCTGTCCTGTAGAGTCACTATGAGTTGGAATCGAGGGCACTGGGTTTTGGTTTGGTTAACCCTTGCAAGGACAAGACCATAGTTACAAAAATAGTTACAAAATGTCCAAAACTAGTAATTTATCATGTCGTTTTCCTTTACAGTAGGAATATTTTTTTTGTCCAGCTTTTTCACTTAGGTTGCAAATCTCTGAGGGTCCTGGCTTTATTTGGGGAATCTTAGTTCCAATTCACTACCTTGGGTGGGTCCAAGGCTTTTTTTCCTGCCCATTCCCAGACATTAACAAAGCAAAGCTTTCCGTCCTGGAAATCAGCAAAAGCCCTCAGGGCAGCTCTGGCTTACCTCTCTGGTTTCCTGATTTCTTTCAATTTTTTTGGTCTCTGGATTTCCCTTTGGAAACCTGGTGAGGCAGTGGTTAAGAGCTTGACTGCCAACCAAAGGGTCAGGACACTTTTTTGCAAGTTTAGCTCTGCATTTAAAGAATTTTTTCTAGTAATTCATCCAACCTTCCTTGGTGGTTTGTAGCAGGAGGGCTTTTCAACATATCTTGTCAAGATCCTATGGGAATCAAAAGCCTGACACTGCCCTGTAGAAGACTGATATTAGTAGAGCAAGAGCAGAGGCAAGAAGATAATTAGAAGAGTACTCCAGAAGGTATTAGATAATGATTAGTAGTGATTTAGGAAATAATACTGGAGTCATTATTCTCTGTCTTTGAGCATAGAGAATGTGACTCAGCTGGAGCTGGACTCACAAGGATGTATCAACCGGGCCCTGAGATACAAAGACAATAGCTGGGACAATGTTGGAAAATATCTTTTAGGGAACCTTTCACATAAGCCAATCAAACAGAACACAAAAGACTTTCCACTCTTATATTTTCCTATTAGCATTTAGTGAATAGAAAATTTGTTGAATCAATGAAGACCCTCCTGACTGTCCTCACCGAAACCTGTACCAATGATTATTAAGAAAGACAATTCAAAATGTAGGATTACAGTTTCTAGCTAATCTATGAAAAGGTGAAGCTTTTGATGCTTTGCCTGTTTGTAATGTTAATACATACTTAAGACTCCGTAATATTCCTTGGACTACTATATTACTCTGTAATATTCTTGTGACAGCATGCTTGTCCATTTTCCCACTTTTTTCTGTAATATTTGCTGAAACTCAGGCAGACATGGCTCTGGAGGCATGATTGTCCATTTCCTACACTACCCCTTTGAATATATGCCGAATAAAACTTTCTTTTTGCTTCATTAGGCTTGGTGATGCTTTTTGCCCTAAAATAGTAGTTACTAGATGGTAGTGGCTTGATTTAGAATGCTTGTGTTTAGGATATATTTTGGAAGTAGAGCTAACAGAGTTTGCTGATTGGAACGCTGAGTGTGTGTTAAGTTAAGAAGTCAAGTGTGACCACTGGTTTTTGGCATGAGGATGTGGATGAATGATAGTGCAAGTTATGAAATGAAAAGGACTGTGATAGGGAAAGGCCTATAAGTTAATAATCAAGAGTCTTGATCTGGACACATTAAATTTGAGATTCTCATTTGACATCCAGGTACAGATCCAAAGTAAGCACTTTGCCTAGTGATTATAGAGACATACTGTTTGGATTCAAATCCTAACTGTATCGTTTATTAAATGCATGATTTCGGGAAGTTACTTAACCTTTCTTTGTGTTAGTTTTTGCATCTGTAAGAAGGTGATGCAATAATAATACCTACTGTAAAATATTGTTATGAAAATGAGTTAATAAGTATAAAACACTTAGAAAAATGCATGGCACAATTTGGGATGTCACATCTTGATGGGGTGGGGGTGCTGCTAAATATCTCCTCACAACAAATAATTATTCAGTCCAAAATACTAATAATGCCAAAGTTTAGAAAATCTGCTCCAGCCCATATGAGGCACACCTGGTATGGATGTTCTGACTTCAAGGAATGAATGCAGCGAAAGAAGAGATGAGGACCAAATCCAGTGGTTCTTCGTGTTGAAAAAAAATCAAAGAAATGGAAACAAAAGGTTTATTCCAAGCAGTCATTCTACATGAATGCAGGGAGATAATTTAGTATCTAAAAACAAGTGGCTAAATGTAGGCTAGTTACAATTGTAAAAAAATAAATCTTTGAATTGGCTCAAAACAATAATATAACATTTGATAGTTCCAAAATTTAATAAACAATTTGCAAATTGGAGTAACATGAGTCTCCATCCATGAAGGAGAAATGAAAAAGAAGCTCTCTCAAAGATCAGAGATTTTAAAGAAATAATTTTTTCTAAATGAATATGAATTTCCATGATGACCAAGTACTCAATGGTTACTGAGTTGGCATTAAAAAGGTAATTCCTGATGATTTGGACCTCCTGGAATTAAAATTAAAGAAGCCCACAGTCTTTTTCATTAAATCGCAAGGTAATGGTTTTGTTGTTGACTGCCCTTTTTTAACTGGAAAGGAGAAATTTACAATACTGCACAGCAGCTTTTGGTAAAAAAGAACGAGTAAATACTTTTGCAGTTTTGGTCAGTCTTTTTTTACAGTTAATTTTGGTTTTGCGGGTAAGAAAAAAATTTTAAATCAAAGTAAGATGTCTGTTATTAGTTTTTTTCTTTCACAGCCATCATACTGAGTTTAAGAATTCTGAGAAGGACATACAGACTGAGTAGTGGCCAGTGAGGTGGAATGAATAACAGGAGAATGTGACATTAAAGAAGGTAGAACAGTGTTTCAAGAAGGGGGAAGGAAGCGATCAACAATAATACTAATATTTATGGTGCTGGAAAAATTTCCAAGGGCTTTACATTAATTAATTCATTTAATATGCACAATAACTATGTGAACTAGGCATTATCCAGTTTTATAGTTGAGGAAATTGAGGCACAGATCTACAATGACAAACAGTGCTGAAAGGTTGAATAAAGTAAAATCTCAGATTTGACTATTGGATCTGGCCAGGTGGATACTGCTGCAGATTACGACAAGAGAGGGTTCAGAACGGAATTTTGGGGATAAAAGTCTAATTAGTGTGGTTGAAGGAGAAAAGGAGTGATAAGGAAGTAGAGACAGAAAGTATAAACAACTCTTATCTTTTTTTAATTTTCTTTCAAGAGGAAAAAAGATAAGAGCCAAACAACAACATGCAATCTAGGGTGTTTTCCTTTTCTTCTCTCTTGTTTTTTTCCAAGATGAAAGATACGTCAGAGTTTGTTTTGCAGGTGGGAGTCATCCAGTACATATCAAGAAATTGATCATTCAGGAAATTGGTTAGATAACTGCAGAAGCACAGTACTTGGCAAGCGGATGGCATCCAGTGTAAAAGTGAATGGGTTGGCCTTAGAGTGAAGCATGGGCAGTTTTACATGGTAATGAAGCCTCTACGGAGCTCTGCTCCATCGCGGTTCCCCGCCACCTCTGCAGCCCACCAAACCATGGCTTCTAACTGCGGTTTGGCCCGACCACACCGCGGCCCTAACCACAGTTGGAATTTGGTGCCAGAATCCTGTGCATGCGCGAACCAAGATTTTGGCGCATGCACAGGTCCTGAAGAGCTGTCCTCAATCTGTCCTTGGACCTAAACATCACCAACATGATTCAACATCCGGACATCCAACTGTGGACATAGGAGGGCTAAGGGCAGAGAGTTTTGGGCACCAAACCCAACCCCCTGGACACCATTGGAAATAAAAAGCTCCCCACCCCTCAGACAGCAAGCACGTGGCCTTATGTTCGCTAGACCCTGCCACATTGCTCCTTATCTGTGCAGACAATAAATTTCCACTTTCTGCTTCCCTTGCAACTGGTGGTGTGGTGTCTGTCTTATTTTTTTTTTTTTTTAATAGAACAGGACAAGAACCCTCGTTCAGTAACAGTAACAGGAGAGAAGGTAGAGTACCTGGCTTCAGATGGAGTTACTTTGGTAGATTTGGTGTTGAGTGAGGTGATTTTATTCTGATCGTGACTTTTTCTTCAGTGAAATAAATGAAAGGAGATGTTATCAGCTACCATTAAGCCACAGAGAAAATAGTGTGAAAATTATTTAGGGAAATACCCAACCAGTGCCCTCGAGTCCATTCCTACTCATAGCGACCCTATAGGACGGAGTAGAACTAGAACTGCCCCCATAGAGTTTCCAAGGAGCGCCTGGCGAATTCGAACTGAGAGGGAAATAACTAGGGGCTGAGGTCCCAACTGGTATTTGTGGTCATAAATTTAAAGATAGGTCTAAGGCGATTGCTGAGACAGAGTGAGAGAGAAAGAGAGAGGAAAAGACAGTGCATTGGCCTGAGCTTTTTGGCGCTGGGATTTTTGACAGAGGGAGGAGAAAGTTGCAACGGATGAAGGAGGATATCGCCTATGGTATCCTCAAGTCCTGTGACATATAGGATGTAAGAGAAAAACGCATCCACCTCTTCAGAGATTGCTGCAGGAGAAGCAGTCCTCAGGGGACAGCCAAATTTTGGGTAAAGCAGGAAGGTGGGGTTGTTATGTGAAAAAGTTAAGAAAGGAGATTTTGCTGATGACAGGGAGTTTCCAAGGGCTCAATAGAAGGCTCTGGAGCAATTGGGAAGGGTGGGGGAAATTGGGTCAGACTGAGGAATGTATAAACATGTATGGGGATTAGAATCTGGGTGACAGTGACCTAGGACTTAATTTTTTTGGGTAGTGACTGAGATAAATAGGGATTAGCCCTAATTGTGTTTAAAAATTTTTTTTCGGACAGTGTAAATTTTGTTTAAGGTAAGCATACTAACGGTCACCCTTTTAATTACAGTTCTACAAGTTTTGAAAAGGCATACAGCCATGTAGCCACCACCACAATCAAGATCTAGTTATATCACTCTAAAACTCCTGTGTTCCTATGTAGTCAACCTCTCCCCACTACCGCAGCTCCTGGCAACTATTGATCTACGTTCTATCTTTATAGTAGTTTTACCTTCTCCAGAATGTTATACAGATGTAGATTTTTGAGTCACGTTGTTGTTTATTCATTTATATTGCTGAGTAGTAGTTTATGATTGGTAAATATGAATGTACCACTATTTATCCATTCACTAGTTCAAGGACATTTGGGTTGTTCCAGTTTTTGTTGATTATAAATAAAGCGTTGATAGTACATGTTTTCATTTCACCTGGATAAATACCTGGAAGAGGGATTGCTCTTATAAGGAAAGTATATGTTTAAGTTTATGAAAAAGAGTGAAAAACTTTATGAAAAACTTTGTTTTTCAGAGTGACTATGAGTTCATTCCTTTTTAACATGCAGTGAAGACTTAGTCTATGCCAGGAGCAGTACTGGGCAGAGCTGAGTAGTTGGTGATAATCACCTATGGCCCTCAAAGCCTAAAATATTTGCCATCTGTTTCCTTACAGAAAAAGTTTGTTGACCCCTGCAATAAGACTATGGCCTACAGGAGTTCACAGTCTGGCTGTTACTTTTTTTTTTTTTTTTATAATTTTTATTGTGCTCTTTTTCTAAGTGAAAGTTTACAAATCAAGTCAGTCTCTTGTGTTACTTTTATAAGCATTTTTATGGAGAAACCTGTGAGGTGAATAACTATTGCTGGCCATATGTGACTGTTAACAGCACAATTATTTTATAAAATCAGATTGTGTCATTAGAAATGAACTGTTAAAAACAATAAGACTTTGACAAAGAGATCAACTATTTATTGAGAGAAAGACAGATGGCATACAGGTAATCAGTTCTAGAGAGTCTGCTGTGACTATCATAAAAACGGTTTTTGCTTATATGCCATTTATGCCTCATAATAAAAGAATGGATCAAGGAAATAATACTGGAGCCATTATTCCCTGTCCTTGAGTGTAGAGAATGAGACCTAGCTGGACTCACAAGGACTCCCATGGACACATCAACTGTGCCTTGAGGTATAAAGACAATCTTGGAAAATGTCTTTTAGGGAATTTTTCACATAAACAAATCATAAACAGAGCACGAAAGACCCACATACTTCCCACTCTTTTTTATTAGCCTTTAGTGAATAATAAGATTTGTGGACCAATGAAGACTCTCCTGACTGTTGTTATGGAAACCTATACCAATGATTATTAAGAAAGACAATTCAAAATGTAGAGTCATGGTGACTTAACATTTTTTAGCCAATCTATGAAAAGGTAAGGCTTCCAATGATTTCACCCGTTTGTGATGTTAACATATACTGATGATTCTGTAACGTTCCTTAGACTCTGGCAGACAGCTCTGGCAGCATGCTTGTCTGTTTCCCACTTTTGCCTTTTTGAATATATGCTGAATAAAACTTTCTTTTTGCTTTACTAAACTTTGTAATACTTTTACCCTAGAACAGAACGTACAATTAGTTTTTTGAAGGTTATACAGTAGTGCACAAGAACAAGGCACACGGAATACCCAAAATCCCAGAGATACAGATCTTGGGGAAAAAACTTTTAGGTTAAATATCTACCATCTGTTACTACAGTGATTAACGTCCTTGGCAAAAAAAGAAGTGGCATTAAGGGACTGGTGAGGTTGGTGTGTAGGGTATATTTAATAAGATACCCAGAAGTCTTGGAGAGTTGTACAGGCTTCTGGGGGGTTGTTTAATTTTAACAATACTAAATACTTTGCTCTTCAAACGAACAGAAATAAAGGTGTTTTCACTTGTTTAAGTCACTGGAAAATATTTTGTTATTCAATGCTCAGTATAAAATTAAAGGTTTCATTTCTCCATAAGGTTACTGAAAATTGAGCTAGACATTTAAAAGAGTAAGGATGTCCTCCAAATCACTGTATTTTCACACACTGCTGCGCACATCACATAATTTTTCCTACAAGTACAACCAACGCGTATTAGAACTAGAAGTTCCCTGTGTATTAGCCCACGAGGAGCCCGAAAATCGTTAAGGCTTAAAACGCCTCGCTCCAGTAAGTCCCTGCTAGCCGAAGTTCCGTTGGCGCCAAAACTGCGCAGGCGTGCTGGCTGAGGCTTAGGCCTTTGCGACCTGCGGCAGCGTGCGAAGGGGGCGGAGCTCGCATTTGGAGTCTCTTCCACTGACTACAGGTTTTGGCAGCGCCATTTTGTTTGTGCAGACGCCGCGGTTGTGAGTCCTGGAAGGTACTGTGGCCAGCTCCGCTACCTAAGCTTCCTCCTTCTCGGTGCTCGTTTCATTTCCACAGCTACATATAGCTTTATATATACCGGCAGAGACATATATTCCGTGTCCGAAGTAGACAGACTAAAAGATGATGTTAAGAGGAAACCTGAAGCAAGTACGCATAGAGAAAAACCCGGCCCGTCTCCGTGCGCTCGAGTCGGCATCGGGGGACAACGACCCGGCAGCCGCCACAGCCCTGGCTCTGGCTCTGGTCGGGGAGCAGGCGCAGCCGGGCGCCGCGCCGGAGGACCACCCCGAGGAGGAGATGGGGTTCACCATTGACATTAAAAGTTTCCTCAAGCCTGGCGAGAAGACATACACGCAGCGCTGCCGTCTCTTTGTAGGGAACCTGCCCACCGACATAACCGAGGAGGACTTCAAGAGGCTCTTCGAGCGTTATGGCGAGCCCAGCGAGGTCTTCATCAACCGGGACCGCGGCTTCGGCTTCATCCGCCTAGTGAGTGTCCGCGGCGCGTCGCCGTACAGCAGTCGCGACTCCCAAGGATGCTGCTGGCTTAGTCTAGCGCGGGAGGCGGATGAACGAGTAAACAAAGGGGGCTCACCGGTTGTGGGAAGTGGTGGCGCGAGAGGAACGCAGTGAGGGAAGGAAGGAGGGTCTCCTTTGGGGAGGAGACCTCCGAGCTCGGACTTCCTTTCTCCAGCTACGTTGGAAAAAGCCTTTGTGGCCTTTTTTTCGATACCGGCTTTGTGTGGCTGGTTAAAACTGCTGGGCTACGTTTCCTTCCCTTTCTGACTGTGCACAGCCGTTTAGTTTATTTAGATTTAGGGGCCCTGGGCTGCGGTCCCCCCAACATTTTATGTTCTTCGGGCTTTGCTGGGTGGATGAAGCCTGCCGCCACGCGCTAGGTGGCGTAGTTACTGAGGTTTTCCTTTGCCAGGGTATCTAAAAAGGCCGGGAGGCGCAGGAGGGTTGGCGGGGGGTGGGCAGCGGTTTGAGAAAGAAATTCTTCGAGGCAAAATTATAAAGGAAATGAATTGGGTAAGATGAAAAATCTTTGGAACGGAAGCTTCGGTCTTAGTAGAAATTTCAGTGGGTATGAAGGACCAACCCAGCAGCTCTCCTTTAAAAAAATTAATCTAAATCACCTTCTTGGCGGCAACCGGATCTTCGTACGTTTCACGGTAAACTACGTTATTTCTCACTTCAGCGCAGAACCACTGTAAACTGTCAGTTGCCTAAATTCTATTCCAGTTGCCCCGTTCAGTCTGCGGTAGTGGGTTGAATTGTTATGTATCTAACGTAATATGATCTCCCCGCCAACATTCTGGGGATTTCCACGCTTTTTGGGGGTCAGGATGGAATATATACTACTTTATGTTCTATCTACATGTTTTAGTATTAGAATATTATGTAGTCAACCCCTTTTTGATCTAAATCCTGAAAAGTTTTCCAGTAAATTATGCAAAAATTGTGTCTCATTTATGTTTTTACGAAATTACAACATTGAGGGTTTATCTGTATGACACAATATCTACTTAATTAGGTTTTCCTGTGTGCATTGTGGTGAATTCATCAACGTCAGTTATACAGCATTATTGTAACTCGTATTTGGTTGTTGAATTTTCGAACAAAATGTTTCAAAGAGCAGGACATTTTTACGCAAATGAGTGTTTTTTTTCCATTGTCTTTCCAGTTAGACCCTCATATCTGATGCTCATTGCAGTTTGTGGAAGTTTCTTTATTGGAGCTTTGACTTTCAAAATATGATTTTCTGCATGAATGGACAAAGCAAAATTTTAAAATGTGGCGAAAAATGATTATAATTAAATGACACTATTTTTTTTAGGGAGAACTTCTGAACATCTAAATGGCTCCAAGAAAAGGTCAGATCTTCATAGGAGATTAATAGTAATGAGAAATGGACATTTCCTTAAAAATCCAACTTAAATACATTTTAACATAAAATTAGAAATACTTTTACTTATCTTTTAGACATAGAGAAACAGCCTATCTCTTGGTAAAATTATTTTTAATATAAATGCAAAAGTTATTTTAAAGGAAGCAAGGTTCCTAAAATAAAGTATTATGAACAGCTTTTGGTAAGAAATTTCCAAGAGGGATGTTATGTCACATTTTCATCATCCTTAGCCTCTGGAACAATCTTGTCCTTTCCCAAAGTTGACATTCTGAAAGAGAAGGAATGGTTGAAGCTGCATTATTCCAACTGAATTGTAAATTTTATTTATTCTTAATTTAAATTTAAAAACCATATGTGGACAAAACAAAACAAAGCCAAACTCATTGCCGTCGGTTCTGACTCTTAGCAACCCTATGGGACAGAGTAGAACTGCCCGATAGGATTTCCAGGGAACAGCTGGTAGATTTGAACTGCTGACTTTTCTGTTAAAGCCAGGCTCTTAATGACAACACCCCAGGGCTCCAGTGGCTGCTATGTTGGACAGATTGCACAACAAAGCTCTACTCTAATAGTTCCTGCTTTCCCGCCATTTTTTATCACCTGTGGGGAGTTAATGTATAAATTGGGAGGTGAGAAAGGCCACTGTTGTTTGCTCCTTTGGGATATGCTCTTCTGAAGCTATCACTGTAAAGTTTTGTGTATGGATGTTAAAACTTCGTCAGTTGGAAATTTGGATTTAGTTTATAAAGTTAGACTTTATGGATAATTTTACAGTGTAATCTGTGAGTAACGATAAATGTTTCTGAGCTATTATGTATTTTTTTACTTAGAAAAATCAAAGTTTATATTCAATCTGAATATAAATACTGCTACAGTGGATAGGGTGTGTAGTGGCTTTAAAATAGTCGTGTAGGTTTACTTGGCTTATGTTTCTAGTAATTATTAGTTTGTCAGTTAATTGATAAGGTGAGACAACATTTTTGAGATGTATAGTGTAATTATTGCTAGTACGTAGGTGGGGGAAAGCTTTTAAGTGGCTGTTCCACATAAGGCGCTAATCAATATGGTAAATTTATGGTACTTCAGAATTGACTCAGTGGCAGCTGGTTAAGGATGAAATAAACTGTGTGTCTATTTTGGACTATTTTGACTCTTCGACTGTTTTGTTTACTGTGGGCTTTTAGATCCAAACCTGCATGTTCTTTTTTTAGATTTTGGCCGGTAATTGACAGTTTAGATTGGATAAGTTAACTGAAGAGTTGTAGTACATTTTAGTTTAATGTAACTAAAACTGAACCTGAACTCAGTTTCCAATTTTAGCTTTAGTAAACCAAATTTCTGGAGCAATGGATTGTGGTCCACGTCCAGCAACTTCACATGTCTTCTACTGTAAACAGAAGGCCACTTAAAGTATTTCCTCTGCCATTCATGCTAGCAGTGCTGATCCTATACCATCTCAAAAATTTACTCATCTCATCAGTTAACTGGGGATTTGCTAGAGATGCCTGTTGAATCAGAAAGCCTCAGCGCAAGGCACCCAACAATCTTGAGTTTTACCAGCCTTCCATGTTACTCTGATGGCTTGCCAAACTTTGAGAACCGGTTCTGGAGAAGCCAGTTAAAGATGAACTGAATTTACTTTTACGTAGTCTTTGTAGACTCAAACCACCCATGCTTTTTCTTTTTAATTATGAAATGATATATTAAAAAAATACTTATTATAAACTATTCAAATATGATAGAAGATATTGCAGAATGTACTTAGTGAGCCTGTCCAGGATATCATTTACAGTCATCTTTTATTGCAGTAAAATTTTCTTACAGTTCTAGCATTAGTGAAAAAGTCTTTCCTCCCCAAAACACTTCCTAAATGTGATCATGTTAACTTTTGTATATAATTTTTCCTCCAAAATCAAACCATACTATATATATTATGATTTGATTTTTCATTTAATAAATGTTTAACTTCTTTTCGTATCATTAGGTTGTTTTTAATAACCATATTGCATTTCATAGGATGGATGTCCTGCCCTTTAATCAATCTTAAACTGATTGACTTGAAGGCTATTTCCAGTTTGCATCAGTGGATTTCCTTGTATTAATTTGTTACCTAATACTTGTCTTAGTTTCCTAGGGATGCTGTAACAAAATAACATAAACTGGGTGGTTTTAGAGAACAGAAATTTATTTTCTCATTGTTGTGGAGGCTGGAAGTCTGAAGTCAGGGTGTCGGCAGGGCCATGTGCTCTCTCTCTCTATTCTATGGGAAGATCCTTCCTTTTTTCTTCCAGCCTCTTGTAGCCCTGAGAGTTTCTGGGCATTCCTTAACTTTTAGATGCATCTTCATATAGCACCTGTCTTCCCATTTTGTGATTTATTTCCATATCTCTTTTCCCCTTTTATGACACCACTCAGAAAGGAGTGAGGACTCACTCCACTTCTGTGACCTCGTAAATTTAACAAATAACACCTTGCAAGAAAATCCCTAACTCCAAACAAGCTCACATTAACAGGTACAGGGACTGAGGTTAGAACTTCAGCGCATGTATTTGAGGGACACAATTCAGTCTGTAGCAGTAACCTTGCAGCTTTAAGTAGTTAGTAAACAGAGAATAGTTCATGTACTTTGAAAAGAGCCCTAAAATGGAAATCATCTTACCCTAGGTTTAGTAGCTACCATCTTGGGGCAGTCACTTAGTTTCTTGTATCCTTCTCAATTATCAAGAACCTGTAGTTTCACTCTTTGTGCACAGCGATGCAAGGACAGCAGCTGACAGACAGGATTTATGGTGTATTGATGGAGACTGAATTCTGTGTAGGTTTAAATCTTGGCACTTGCACTGTGATCTTGGGCAAGTCCAACCTCTCTAGGCCTGTTTCCCCATGTGTAAAGTGGGGATAGTAACAAAACCCACCTTATAGGATTGTTGGTGAGGATAACGAAGTGTGTGCGTGCTTAAGTAGCATATACCCCCCCCCCCCCCCCGCCAAAAGAAACCAAAAACAAAAAGCCCAAATCCATTGCTCTTGAGTCCGGTGACCCAAGTAGAACTGAGTTCCATAGGGTTTTCTTGGCTATAATCTTTATGGAAGCAGATTGCCAAGCCTTTCTTCTGTGGCACTGCTGGGTGGGTGCCTAATGCCAATTGTTCCTTTAGTAGCTGAGTGCAAACCATTTGTGCCACCCAGGGAACTCTGTCTCTGTACTTAATAAAAGTTTTATAGTTGTGATTTACTGAGGCATAAAGTAAAGAATTCTTTGGTGTCATTTCAAAGATAAAATTTTAATTTAGTAAATATTTAGGGTTTTAAAAAGTAATTCTAAGAACAGATACTTCAGTACACATTTAGAGCAGTGGTTCTCAAACAGGCAGTTGTGCCCCCCAGTGGACATTTGGCAATAACTGGAGACATTTTTCATTGTCAGAACTGGGAGATGTTTCCATTGGCCTCGAGGCCAGGAATACTGCTATACATCCTACAATGCACAGGATCAAACAAAAAAAAACACGTTGCCGTCGAGTCAATTCTGACTCAGAGGGACCCTATGGGACAGAGTATAACAGCACTGTAGGGTTTCCAAGGAGTGGCTTGGTGGATTTGAACTGCAGACCTTTTGATTAGCTGCAGTAGCGCTTAACCATTGTGCCACCAGGCACAGGATAGCCTCCCACAAGAACTGTGGCCCATGATATGTATAGTGCTGAGGTTGAGAATCCCTGACATAGAACCATTTAAAACCATGAAAAAAACATAGGCTTTGAAAAAAGAATTCCTAGTATAAAATATTTCTGACAGCATTTTGTTTGCCTGGCATAAACATTTCACTTGGCCTAAACAGCATTAAAAATTGAATTGGTTGCCATTAATTAAAAATTAGATGATTTAACATAAAAACTGACAATTCACGTTGTGAATGTGTCTGACTGAATCTGAAGAGTAAAACCAAAAAACCCAAACCAGTTGCATTGATTTGATTCTGACTCATGACGACTCCACGTGTGGTAGAGTAGAACTGTGCAGATTTTCAAGGCTATGACTTTTTGGCAGATCACGGGGCTTTTACGCCTAGTTGCCTCTGGGTGAGTTTGAATTGCCATCCTTTCAGTTAGTAGTTCAATGCTTAACCATTTGCACCACCTTACATGAATAGCAGTTGCTCTCTAGAAACATTCTGTTTCTGCCATGCCTCCTGTTGATACCCCACACCCAAACATTTTATTGTGAAAACTTTCAAACATGGAAATGAATAGAGTATAAATCTACCACCTAGAGTCTATAATTAAATTTTGCTGTAATTGATTTTTCACTGTTCATCCCTCTTGCAGTCCATCAGTTTGTGACTCCTGAAAACTCCAGCATGCTTGTCATTAACTAGAATCTAGTATTTTTTTTTTAGGGTATTGAAATTTAGTACAGTGCAGTGTACAAATTTTAAAGTGTACCATTTGGTGAGTTTTAACAAATGCTTCGTCTCTAACTCAAACCGTTATCAAGATATATTCTATTAACTTCACACCATGAGCTTTCCTTATTTGCTTTCCAATTCCTAATTCCACCTGACAGCATTTTAATTTAGGCTCCATTTCTCAGGGTTGTTGGATTAAATGATGTATTAGGTACAGAGTGCCTGTCCCTTGTTAAATATCCGTTAAATGTTGTCTGCTGTTACAACTGTTATTAATGAGTTAAGGATAATAACAAAATGGCAATTTTGATTATGTCTGAAAAGGTTAGCTTCATTTGTTTTTGTAAAAATAGTTTGTAGTAAGGTTTTTGCATAAGGGCAGTAACTTAAAGCTGTAACGAACATTCTAGCGACTGAATAAAGCTATTGTGACATTTTTTCATAACATAGTATATTTGTACTCTTCTTACACATATAGTGAAAACCCGGGTGGTGTAGTGGTTAAGTACTACAGCTGCTAACCTAAAGGTTGTCAGTTCAAATCCACCAGGTGCTCCTTGAAAACTCTGTGGGGCAGTTCTCCTGTGTCCTGTAGGGTTACTATGAGTTGGAATTGACTCGACAGCAATGGGTTTTTGGTTTTACACATACAATGCCTCTTTCAATTCTATCTGGAGAGTTCTCACAACACAAGGAAAGAGAATATACCTGTATTAAATTTACCAGTTATGTATTGCTGTAGATGGAAACCCTGGTGACGTAGTGGTTAAGAGCTAAAGCTGCTAAACAAAAGGTTGGCAGTTCAAATCCACCAGGCAGTCCTTGGAAACCCTATGGGCAGTTCTCTGCCCTGTAGGGTTGCTGTGAGTTGGAGTGGACTCGATAACAACGGGTTTGGTTTTTTTTTTTTTTTAATTGTTGTAGATGCCTATGTTATATTCCAACTTCGAGTACTTCAAGGAGAAGTTTCTCTTGTGGTTTCAGCCCTGAGCTGCTTTTCTAATAAGTGCATGTGTATGCCTGCTTCTCTTTATATAATGGAGAGAACTGTTGTAGTTCTTCATATGCGTGTTTGCTTCTTTATAAAATGGTGGAAACTATATCTTATGAAGGTATTTCTGGAGAAGTGGTTAAAATGCGACTTAGTAGTTTTTACAGATAGTATGAAAGAAAATGGAAATTCTGGAACAAAAAAAGGAAAGGGGATTTATCTGGCAGTGTCGGGAAGGTGGGGTGCTTATGAAGGGTACAGGCAGTTCTGTTTTTAGTAGTTTCTAGTAACTGGCACTTGGTCTCCAAAAGTGATTATTTCTTTTAACATATATAGGAGATTTAAGAACTATATTGCTTTGAATATTTAATAGCTGGTAATTTGTTAATCTTTAAGTGACACCTTTGAACAGGACAGTGGGGTTGGAACTTTGTACTTTAAATGTTTAAAATTATTTATCTTTGATTAATAAAATGCATGTGATACTAAAATTGAAAGACAAAAAAAAAAAAGAAAAAGCCCTTTCTTAAAGCTACCCAGTTCCCCCTAGAAGTAAGCTACTATTATAAATGTGTGTTACTATCAACTTTAAAAAATAAAATTTTCCTCCTAAAAAGGAATCCAGAACACTGGCTGAAATTGCAAAAGCAGAGCTGGATGGCACCATTTTGAAGAGCAGACCTCTCCGAATTCGCTTTGCTACACATGGAGCAGCCTTAACTGTCAAGAACCTTTCTCCAGTTGTTTCCAATGAGCTTCTAGAACAAGCATTTTCCCAGTTTGGTCCAGTAGAGAAAGCTGTTGTGGTTGTAGATGATCGTGGTAGAGCTACAGGAAAAGGTTTCGTAGAATTTGCAGCAAAACCTCCTGCACGAAAGGCTCTGGAAAGATGTGGTGATGGAGCATTCTTGCTAACAACGTAAGTTTTAAGCTTCCTGTCATTCTTTGTATCCAGTTGCATATGGGCTTGTTACTGTTGTGGAATTCTGTCTTTCTTTGCAGCTCCTCCTGTTCTTGATATTTGGTGAGGAGACGTTGAGTAAATACTCGGTGAATATAAATAAGGGATTTTTGTGTACCGCTAGGAATCAGGAGTCACACTTTTTTCAAACTTCAGTTTATTGAGTCATCATTGAATCTTAGGAATGTTTTAATACATTCTGATTTTCATTCAACTTACCGAGCATCTACTATATGCAAGCAAAATTTTACATTTAAATAAAGTAACCCTTTAGGAATTTTAATTAACTTTGTTGAGGTATAATTATACACAGGAAACCCTGGTGGCATAGTGGTTAAGAGCTACGGCTGCTAAACAAAAGGTCTGCAGTTTGAATCCACCAGGTGCTCCTTGGAAACTCTGTAGGGCAGTTCTACTCTGTCCTATATGGTCGCTGTGAGTCAGAATCGACTTGACGGCAGTGGGTTTGGTTTGGTTTTGGTTAAATCTATACAGGAAAATGCACACAGTTTTAAATGTAGAGCTCAGTGAATTTTGAGAAGTGTATCTACTCATGTAATCACTACCACAATCAAGATACGGAACATTTCCATCACCCTACAAAAGTTCCCTTGTGCTCTTTTGCAGTTATTTGCCAGTTCTTGCTCCTGCTCTGGACAGCTACTGATTTGTTTTCTGTTTATTTTATTTTAATAGATTAGTTTTGTCTAGTATTTTATATAAATGAAATAACATAGTATGTACTCTTGTGTCTGGTTTCTTTTGCTTAGTAAAAGTTATAAGATTTCATTATTGTTGGTGCATCATTATTGTTATTATTTTTTTAATGACAGTCATATTCCATTTTATGGACTTAACCACAGTTTGTTCAGTGATCTGTTGGTGAACATTTGATTTTAACTACTGGTTATTGCGAGTAAAGCTACTGTGAACACTTATATATAAGGCTTCTTTTGGGATTATGTTTTCCCATGATTTATGGGTTAATTACCATATGTTCAATTTTATAAGAAACTGTCAAACTATTTTCCAAAGTGGTTGTGCCCATTTACATTCCTGCCAGCAATGTGTGAGAGTTCCAGGTGCTCCACATTCTCACCAACACTTGGTATTATCAGTCTTCTAAAAATTTTTTTAGATATTCTTAGTGAGTGAGTGAGTGAATCTTTCATGTTTTCTTGAGGATTTTTTTTTATTTGTGCTTTAGATGGTTTACAGAACAAAGTAGCATCTCATTAAACAATTAGTACACATATTGTTTTATGACATTGGTTAACAACCCCACGACATGTCAACACTTTGCCTTCTTGACCTTTGGTTCCCTGTTACCAGCTTTCCTGCTTGAGAATTCTTGTAGCTTTTATGCCTGTGATCCATTTTCAGTATTATGTGAGGTAAGGGTTTGTTGTTTTTTTTTTTTTTTCCAAACATACCCAGTTGTTTCAGCTTCTGATTGAAAAGGTTATGATTTCCTCATTGTTACCTTTGTACCTTTATCAGAAATCTGGATTCTCTTCTGTACCATTGATTATTATGTCTCTTCTTACACCAGTGCTGTACTTTCTTTATCCTAAGTTTTGAAATCAGTTTGTCAGTTTCTAACAAAAATTCTTTTTGGCTTTTGATTGGGATTGCATTGCATCTGCAGATCAGTCTGGAAACGATGACGTTGTAATGAGTTTTCCAGTCCATGAATGTGGTGTATTTCTTCATTTAAAAGTATTTTATTTTTAAGTAATTAGCATGCCTTCCCTTCAGTTTGTGCATGAGGTATGGTTCTTGATGTTCATCCTGAATCTTCATATTGGATTTGGTGTAAAAGTTCTTCAGTTGAGTATTACATTGATTCCTTTTATTCCTAGTAACTTTGTTTACCTCTGACATTTATTGTGTGGTGCTGTCAGCTATTGGATGAAACTGTGCAAATATTTTAGGGTTTGGGGAATTGGATACAGAGACAGTGCGGGGGAAAAGAAGGTTTTTTGGCCCATGGAGGTTAGTTTTGTGATTCGTAAAACATTTTTCAGTATGTTTTTCACTGTTAATCAGTTATACTAAAACTGAAATTCATGTTATGTCTTCTGTTTTACAACATGGCCAGCATGTTTCTATCTCAAAGACTTTAGTCTCATTGTTCCCTATGCTTAGAGAATGCCTTTGCCCAGATCTTCATAGGCCTTGCTCTTCCGTTTTATTCACAAGTTTGCTAAAATGTTGTCTCTTCAGAGAACCTGACTGTTCTAACTCAATAGAGCTGTACTTGCTGCACCATCACTTGATGCTTTAGTCCCTAATCTGTTTTTCTTTGTAGCACTGTTTCAATTTATATGTTTTTCTTTGCAAGTAGAATGTAAGCTCCATGAGGGCAGGGGCTTTGTCTTGTTCAGTGCTATAATCCCAGCACCTGTATCCTGTTAGTTCCTGGCCACGTAGTAATGCTGTAATAATAATTTGTTGAATGAATGAGCTAAAACAGGTAGCCCCCAACTTAGGGCAGGGTTCCGTTCCGATAACTCCGTTGTAAGTCAGTTCTGATTTAAGTTGTATACCTTATTTTTTAAAAGTTTTCATTATTATTGCCTTTTATTGTCAGTATCTTTATAAATCCAGTCTTAACTCTGGGAATGGAAAATATTACATATAAACTTACAGATACATTTTTAATACATAAAAATACAAATCATAAAAATTTACTCTGATGATGAAGAGTTGCATGACGGTGACATTTTGTCAATTGGGGCAATAACTCCACTTGTAGAAGGTTCTGGATCATCTTGATTATCCCAGGGAATGGGGATGGCATTGCAAGGAAGAAAATTAGTGAAAGTTGTATGGTCTTTTTCTCTTCGTGGATTCTGTGGTAACGTCTCGCTGCTTCCCGAATCTGCCTGTTGATGTTAGTAAAGCTATCAGCACTTGGGTCCATGTTTTCAACAACTAAAGCTCCTGATTTAGTTTAGAAAAAACTCCACAGCTAATTCTTTCACTATAAATTTTTTTTTTGACAGTTTCTCCCCTTCCTCATTATTTTTGTCTTCTTCATTTCTTTCCTCTTCAAAATCCATTAAGTTCTGATCTGCCAGTTCCACTTCTTCGTGATCTATGAGCTGTTCTACATTGGTGATACTGAGTTTTAAGTTCAGCTTTATTGCCATATGGACCATTTTTCCAACGACCTCTTCCATCATACCATCAAATGCTTGGAGTATGTTCACATGACTCAGCAGTTTTTTCCATATCCCCTGTATGCATTTTCACATAACTTCCCCCAAGGAAAATGCAATGTTCTAGATACACTTAATGACTTATGTTAGTGCAGTTCGGCGTAACTTGAATACCTGTATGTAAAGCATATGATGAGTGTTTTTTTTCCATTGCAAGCTCTGATTACAGTGGTATTTTTTAAAGTCATAGCCAGGCATTGGTAAATATTGAATCATTTCTTGTAGGTAGCTTTTAGAATAACTTAAAAATGATTTTGAGGGCATGGGCATTTTATTGCTATCTGATATTTTATAATCATGGTCTCATGGATTTCCACAGCAACATTGGTCATTTTTTTTGTCCCATTTTTGAGGTGAGAAAATGGACCCAGAGTTGTTAAATAATTTGCTTATGGTTGCATAGCTGATAAATGGAGGAGCTTAGCCTGATGTCAGATCCTCGGCTTCTTATATTGTCCTACAGATAGAGTGGTTTATTCATCTCTAGACTCTCTGCTTAGGAACCTTGTTACTTGTTAGTTATGCCTTCCCTTGGAACTGAGGATGCTGTTCTCCTTGCATAGTACTTTATCTTAGCTGCAGTGTCACCTCATGAAGAGAATTTCTCTTACCACCATATCTAAAATGGGCTGCCTCTGTTTTTCTCTCTGGCAGTATCCTGTTTTTTTCCTCCTTAGCTCTTAAAATGATTTTTTAAATTTGTTTGGTCGCTTTTCAAAAATAATTTATTTTTGTTTTTGAGAATATGCATAGGAAAATATACACCAATTCAACAGTTCCTACATGTACAGTTAAGTGTGGTCACATTTTTTTGTCTCATATTTCTAAGCCTTATTCTGACTTAGGAGAGAAGAGTTTATGTCTTTGAAAATTATTTTTAAGATGGTTGATATTTAGATAGTTTTTTATTAGTAATTAAAGACAAACTAAACCTTTGTTTTTTTTTGTAAGTAATTAAAAAATATTTACTGTATTCTTGGTGAAAGTGTACGTAGTAAAATAGGTTCCCATTTAGCAATTTCTACACATACTCTTCAGTGAAATTGGTTATGTTCTTCACATTGTGTCAACATTCCCATTATTTCCATTCTAGTTGTTCTGTTTCCAGTAACTTAATCTCCCTGCCCCCTACCTTCTCATCTATGATTTAAAGTATTTTTTTTGACCATTTGTTCTCTTATAGATGTTTTTTTAAAGGAACGAAGTACTCAAGGTTGATAACCACCAAAACGCACTGCCCTCGAGTTGATTCCGACTAATAGCGACCCTATAGGACAGACTAGAACTGCCCCGCAGAGTTTCCAGGGAGCGCCTGGCGGAATTGAACTGCCGACCTCTTGGTTACAAGGGTGATAGTCATTACTTTTATGAGCTAGTGTGCTGTCTATCTAAAAGGTGACTTGAGGGGATAGTTTCAGTTTAAGGTTTAAAGAGTTTCTCAGGGCAATAGTCTCAGGGATTCCTCTAGTTTCAATGGGTCCAGTTAGTGAATTTTTGAGAATTGGAGTTCTGTTCCACATTTTTCTCCCTTCCTATACCTTTAGTTTTTAAAATCTGTTACATTGACAAAGAATTAAAAATACCAGTGAATGAAGGTGAAGCCACATGAGTATTTTTATAGAATTCTGATTTTATTGTAAATTAGTCTTGCTATTTCTAGAAGGTATTTTAAGTAGTAGGTATAAAAACCTTAAGATTCTTTGATCATGTAATATTTAGAGATATATTTTAAATAAATAATTTGACTCAAAGACTTTGTGTATCATTTTACACCCACTACTCACTTATTGACTGTCTCATTATCTGACATTTTGCATTTGCGACAATAGTAAAAAATCTGCTACCCGACTATTCTATGTGTTAATGATGTACGTCTGGCAGTAATGAACACTGAGTGGCAAGGTGAGAGTAACGCTGGTAGTTATAGTTAAGGTTATATGTCAACTTAGCTGGCCCATGTTTGGCAGTTTGGCAGTTATGTAACTTGGCAATTGTGTAATGATGTGATCATCTTCTATTTTGTGATCTTTTTTTGTGTAATGCCGATTTCTGCAAAACAACCTGGTTTTTGAAATGTAACCATATCGACGAGCGGGTGTGTTTTGGTTTATCATTTTATTTGTTAACAAAATGTCTAAATTTCTTGGACGGATTTAAATTTCTTAATAGAAAACTGATTAAATACATTAAAGTATACTTACAGTGGTTTAAAATTATAGTTATTATTTTGCAAAGAATATATCATGACATTGGAAAATGTAACACTTGTGATTTTTTTTTTTTTTTTTTAAAGAGGGTACACCATGCAGACAGAACATGCATTAGTTGTTGCCAGGGCCTTGGGGGAGGAAGAATAGGGAGTGTCTACCATACGGGTTTGAGGTTACCTTTTGGAATGATGAAAATGTTTTGGAATTAGATAGTGGTGATCGTTGCACATATTTGAGAATACACTAAAAAGCACTGAATTGTACGGTTCGGAGGTATGTGAATTACATCTCAGCACAAATACAAAATTAACAAATTACAACTCTGAATTTGTTTATGGCAGAGCATTCTGCTGTCCACATATGTTGTCTAACAACTACTCTAAAGCCATTTAGTTTTCTATAAATAAAACTTTAGTAAGTGAGAAAAAGGAAGGATACAAAACTAGATGTATGCTGTGATTCAAGTAATTGTGTTAATAAACTGATTAGGAAAAAGTTTGAAAATAAAAATGGGAAAATGTCAATAGAGGTTATATTGGGTTAGTATGCTTTACAGGTCTGTTAGGGAGGCTTCAGGACCATCTCCAGGTCTCATAGGACTCAACATACAGTTGTACTTATAGGTAAGATTCATTACATCAAAAAGATACAAAGCAACATCAGCAAAGAGAAAAGGTGCATGGACCAGGCTCAAAGGAAACCAGGTGCAAACTTCCAAAAGTCTTCTCCTGGTAGAGTCACATAGGAGTTGCTTAATTAACCAGCAACATGTTGAGTGAAGTGTTGTCTACTAGGAAAGCTCACTGGAGCCTAAATGTCCAGAGTTTTTATTGTTGTGGGGGGAGGGGGAAGGTTGGGTGGAGGCACAGTCACGTGGGCACCCTGTCTAGCACATACCAAAATTCCCAGAAGGACAGGAGGTGTTCAGCATTAAACCACATCGTACGAAGTGTTTAAGCACAGAAAACCACTCAGTTAGGGTGGTGAGATAGCAGTCTCAGGACTGCACATAGGTGCACATGGATAATTTTTTGTACTTAATTATTTTTTCAACATTCTGTCTTATCACATACCTTTTCATTAAGAGAAGTTACTGTTATATTCAGAAAAAAACAATTTAATAAAGCTTTGTAATATTTCTTTTTCCCCTGTCAAATTGGAAACATAAAGGATGTCTAGACAAACCTGCTGGTAATGGAAGTATAAATTACTACTAATTTTTCCAGGACAGCAGCTTTAACCCTTAGGGTATACCGTTAGTGTCAGTTGGACCCAATTTTAGTTGTTTCTTGAGCAGTCGGAATTATTAGTAGAATTGACTTGATAGCACCCAGCAACATTATCAGGAAGGGTAGATGTTTTATGATATTTCTTAGAGGTCTTCCAAAGAAAAAAAAGAAAATTCATTAAAAAAAACAAAACAAAACAGGATAACCTCAATATTTTCTTAAAATTACCACATGGTTTCATCGGGTCGTTTTATAAATCTAAGGTAGCATTGTCAGATACTAGTAATTTTATTCTTCATTATCCTAGGAATTATTTTATTATTACTCTTAGTTATTCACAACTATGTAAAGAAAAAAAAAGAATGGTGTATCTACAAGGATAGTTCAGTAATGAATCATCACTATTAAACTTCACCCATCAGTTTTTTTAATTGCATGAGCAAAATATTGCATTATCTTTCAAGTCATTATATTTGTAGTACTGTATATTTCATCTTGTTTTCACAGTTTTACCTCTAAAGAGATTTGAACAACAGTGAGCAAGGATTAGTCACAAACATGTTAATCATATTATGTATCACTACAGAAAACATGGAAACCTTAAATGTACATTAATTGGCATGGTTAAAAAATTATGCATGCAAAGTAATGAGAATGTTGACATAGTGTCACTGAATACTAGAAATTGCTGAATGGGAACCTGGTTTGCTGTGTCCATGCTCACCAAAAATACAGTAAAATACTAAAAAAGATTATGGTACATGCATACATCCGAAATGGTGCCATTTTATATTGAGTGACAAAGGGGTGTCTAAAAACAGCACACACAGATGATTCATTCTATGTAAAATTATATATGTTTAGAAGGAAAAGTCCGAAGAGATGTACATGAAGACATGATCAGAGGGCCTCTCCAAGTGGTAGGATTTCAGGAGACTTTCTTCAGTAGAACTTACTGTATTGTTTTTTCCTCACATTGGAACATTTATCAGTTATATAACAAACTAATGATTTATTTGGATGCAAAGTGGAGGAAAATGAAAACCCTACAGATCAGCAACTCCGGATTCAGCATCATGGTTGACCACATTATTTCCTTTCAGTCTTTTTTTCAATATAATGTTTACCTACATTTGTAAAAAAGGATAAATTTAGTAATTGTGCCTATAGTAGACAGAATTTAAGTTAGATTTTAAAGCTTTTGTTAACACCTAATGAAGAAAACGAGATGAATGAGAAAAGGGAGGTTCTGTAGAGAGTGGTAGCTACACTGAAACCATAAATGTTTACATGTTAGTATACTCACCAATAAGCAGGGTAGGACAAATGACAGTCTCTTAAGACATCCCTTGTACACTACATGCACCCATGTTCCTCACTTTTTGTGTGTTATATGTTGTGATAAACATGGTTTGACTTATCTTTGCTCACTTGTTTACTCATCTCTTTAGAAGAGGAGTTGCAGGAACAAGGCAATATACATATGTATGTATTATATATATGGTATAAATTTGTATATATTGGTCTCTTTCTGTCCCAGAAGGATGTACAGGTTCATTCCCCACCCCACAGTGTAAAAGAGTGTCTAGTGGCCCATATTCCTGTATTGAAAGTTTAAAATTTTTAGTTACAACGTCCTGCATATTTGAGGGTACCCAAAAACCCGCTGCCTTAGAGTTGATTCAGACTGAAGTGACCCATAGGGTTTCCGATGTTGTAAATCTCTATGGAGGCAGAATGCCACATCTTTCTCCTGTTGAGCCACTGGTGATTTCTAACTGCCATCCTTTCAGTTAGCAGTCGATGGCTTTCACCACTGTGCTACCAGGGCTCTCTGACTTTATTCACCACTTCTCTGGGGTTCATAAAATTAATCTGTCAATTCGGAGTAATTCTGTTGTGTTCTGAATAACAAATTTGCTTAGCAGTTACCCTCTACAATCTCCTTTTCTGGTTTTTCTCTGATGGGGGGATGGTCTTCTCGTGTTGCAGGGGTGTGCTTGTTTCTGTCTTTGCTGGCCTCTGCTAAGGTGTACCTTCTTACCTGGTCCTTGTGTTTGTGGTTTTGACGTGATTTTCAGTGGGGTGTGATCCATAAACTGTATCTTCTTCATTTGGGTCCTCCAACATCTTCTGACTGGTTGGGTGGACTTAGGAACTCTAATCTGTTTTTTTTCTATCATACTGAGTTGCATGTATTCTTTGAGGCTCCGTTTCCTCATACATTTTCTGTTCTAACGTGTTGGATATGAGGTCTACCCTAGAAATTGAGACCCAAGTACCTTTTTTTCCTGGGCTCCCATTTTATCTAGGTTTCTATATTCTCATTCTCTTCTTCAAACCAGGCTATTCCACACCTGCTTCTAATACTCTTTCTTAATGTCTCTTTTACTAGCCGACGAATAATTTTAAAAGATTATATCTTTTCTTCCCCTGCAATTTAAGATCTAAGTCTCTGTTAATCTCTGGATCTTTGTATTTAAAGGGAAGCTTTTGGATTCCAAGAAGAGCCCCCTTTACTGCACTAGGTATTTTTTTTATAAATTGTGTTAAATATATGTGTGGCAAAACATTTGTTGTAGGAACATTTTTACATATTCAATTCAGTGACAGTTATATCATTATGTTGTTCAACTCTTCACTACAATCCGTTTCCACATTTTTCCATCACCCTTAATAGAAGCTTATGTCCCTAAGCATTGAGTACTCCTTTCCTCTCCCTCCTGCCTCCCTGCCCCTGGTAACACTAATTCTTTATGCTTGCCTGTTCTAGTTAATTCATGTAAGTAGGATTGTATTACTTGTCCTTTTGTGATTGACATTTCACTCAGCGTAATGTTTTCAAATTTCATCCATGTTGTAGCATGTTTGTGGACTTTATTCTGTTTATGGTTGAGTAATATCCCACTGTATATAGGCACATCATTTTGTTTATCCATTCATCTGTTGATGGGCATTTGGATTATTTTAATCTTTTGGCTGCTGTGAACAGTGCTGCAGTGAACACTAGTGTACAGTTTTTTGTGTTTCAGCTTTCATTTATTTTGGATATATACCTGTGAGTGGAATTGTTGAAGTGGGCAGTAATTTCTCTGTTGTTTTCTGATTTTTTTAATCTTAATTATTGGGTGTGGAGTGATAACTCTAGTGCTTATAAAACCTCAAAAGTTAACAGTAGCTTTTTTCTCTCAGAAGCATCTTTGTTCTGAAGGCAATATAAATAGATTTTATGGGTTGCTTCCATGGTAGGGAGCTGGTAGCAAGGAGAGTTTTATTACCAATATATTATCTACTCCTCTTTTTTTCTCATTTTTCCCAATGAGCTTTCCCTTCTTCCTTTATCATGGAGGAAAATTGTATCCCTATCTTTATCAGCTGCTTTTCTTGTCCCCCTCCCAAAAAAAAAAAACTTCCTGCGTCATTATACTGTTGTCTTCTGATTCCTTTGTCCGTTTGCTTGGCTGACATCTTTCAGGTCTAATTTTAGGTGTTAGCTTTTTTTTTAGAAAGACTTCTGAACAAGGCAGGTAAACACAGGGAGGCTGAGATGTTTGTGGAGATATGGGGTATCAGGTAGTGCAACACGGGAATGATGAGGGCCATATAAATAAAACATGAATTAGATACTGTTTTTTCCTTGTACTTTGTAAAAGTTAACTACAGTGATTATGCTGGTTCATAGTTATCCGTCTACTTGGCTGTCATCTCATATTGACTTTACACTCTAAAAACAAGCATTCTGGTTTTCATCTTTGTATCCACTATGTCTGGCTCAGTAAATGTTTATTGACAGATTTTATGAGTATATGATACTTCTGATACATTTTTCTGTACATATTTTGCATGTAAAAATTTCTTGGAGGAAGTTAATTCTAGACACTACGTTAATTCTTATTTATGCTTTTATACCTATCCAGGACTCCCCGTCCAGTTATTGTGGAGCCCATGGAGCAGTTTGATGATGAAGATGGCTTGCCAGAGAAGTTAATGCAGAAAACGCAACAGTATCATAAGTAAGATTTTATTAATAAAGCTATTTCAGATGTACTATCAAGGGTATTATCATGTTTGTTATCAAGTATTGTTGGATTATAGTATGTTCCCTTTGGTAATATAATCTGGTTATTACAGTGGGCTACTCTAAATAGAATGCTGATTTTCTTTTTTATGTGGGTAAAACATTTTGTTTAGAAAAGCCTATTTTTATAACTGGGGTAGGGGTGGGTGGGTAGGTAGGAGGAGATGTCAGTAATATTTATGCCCTCAGAAAAAGTGAAATCTGTATATAATGGCAATACTTTATATGGGTAAGATACTAATTTTATTTAGAAAAGTCTCTTTTTATTACTGGGGTAGAGGTGGGTGGGTAGGAGAAGATGTCAGTTAATATTTATGGCCACGGAAAAAATGAAATCTGGATATAATGTTAGAAATATTTTGTTAATTAGTATGCTTCAGGTACATTAAGAGTTAAAAGGCGACTTTTTGGGGGGTAAGGGGCCGTAGTTAAATAACCCTATAACCTGGCACAGCGAAAGTATTCTTAGAGATAGAAAAGTTATTTCACAATGTTGTGTATTTATTCTTTTACCAGTTCTCTTTTTCACTTGGTATGATATGAATATTGTTACATAAATTGCTTATATGAATATATTGTGTATTTTTTTTTAACTAATCACTTGTTTATTATTATAAATAAAACTAATATTTTCATCAAATTCAAGTTGGAGTGCATTTGTGCCAGGCATTGTACTGGCAATGCTGCTTTGAATTGTCTCTGCCCCCATGGTGCTTACATTTCTGGTGATGGAGGCATGTAATAAACAAATGAGCCAAAAAATCATGAAACATATATTAAGTAGTGAGAACTATTATTAAAAAACTCAAACAAAAACAAAGTATAAGAGCTTAGATCAAATGGTATACATATTTGAAAACGATTAATACTGGCTTTCCAGATTTTACCAGTTTACACTCATTGTCATATGTACAAAAGCATTTGTTTTTCTTCATCCTCACAAAAAAATTGGTTTTACGATTTTAAAATTTGATAGTCTATGTTCAAAATGGTATTTTGTACATTTATTTTAATTAGCATTCTTTTATTTTAGTGCAATTGAATATTCTTCCATGGAATTGATTTACATGGTAAATAATTGAGTGCTTACTATGTGCTCAAAACTGGTGATACGTCATTGTACAAAATGGCCAAAAATTCATGGTGATGTGGGTGCGGTGGGAAGAACAACAGTAAAATTAGTAAAATAAGTGTGGAGAAAAGAATGCTGGGGAGCAAGGGAGTGGTGGTGGTTAGGAAGGCCTCCCTGAGAAGGTGACATTTGTGTAAAAACTTCAGGGAGGAGAGGTGGGAGTAGGGTAGAGAACAGTAGTGTCATCTAGAGAATAGCAACTATAAAAGCCCTGAGGGAGGAATGTGCCTGACATGTTTCAGGACTAGCAAAGAGGCCAGTTTAGCTGGAGTGGAGTAAGAGTAAAGATGAGAAATAGAATGTGTCGAGAGGAGTGCAGATGGTTGGGCTTTGTAGGCCACTGAGTTGACTTTGGCTTTTGTATTGTGAGAAAGGAAGGAGCCACAGTAGTGACTTAATCTTAAGTGTTTGACAGGATCATTCTGGCTGCTTTTATTATTTTAAATTTCATTGTGATAAAATATATATAACATAAAATTTTTAACCTGGCTGCTGTTTTAAGTGTAGATTATAAATGGGCAAAGGTGGAATTGGGGACATAAATTGGGAGCCTACTGACATGGATTAGTCACATTTGAGGCAGTGCCAAGTGGTCATATTCTGGATTTAGTCTGTGGATTTTGCTGATGAATATGGGGATATGAGAGAAAGTTAAAAGGATGACTAAACAACTCAAAAACACAAAAAGGAAACCCTGGTGGTATAGTGGTTAAGCGTTTAGCTGCTAACCAAAAGGTGAGCAGTTTGAATCCACCAGGTGCTCCTTGGAAACCTTGTGGAGCAGTACTAAACAACTGGAAGTATGGAAATTGGAAGTGATTTATTTGGAGAACCCGAGAGGAGGAACAGATTTTGGGAAGAAAGATCAGGAGCTCAGTTTTGGGCATGTTAAGTACGATATGACTATTTGCTATCCAAGTGGAGAAAATGAAGTAGGTAGTTGGATTTGAATCTGGAATTTAGAGTAGCTCTCTGGGCTGAGTTAAATCCAGAGGTTTGGAAGATGAGAGGAATCAGCAAAAATGGGGACAGAGCACTCAGTGAGTGGAGTAGGGGGACAACCAGGAGAAACTGCCTTGCTTCCAAGCAAGTGAAGAAAGCATTTCAGGGAAAAAGCATTAGTAGTAATCAATTTTAAGTCATAATCATTTTAATTTCTGTTATAATGCTGTTTTTCAAAGACTTAATTTCCCGTCTACTTTTTTCCTGGTCATGGCTTACCATGACAGATTTGAAATCGCTCACTTTTGGATTCAGAAGTTAGAGAACAGGAATTACAAAGGTGTTAAAAGAAGAATTTATAGATGTATATTTGTGTGATAATTTAATTATCTTAGCAAACTATGTAAGATCTAGTTATAACTAAAGAGTTATGCTCTGAAGGGAAAGTTCACAAAGCCTAAGAGCCAAGATTCAAAATTATTTGTAATTCGAAAAATCCATATTCAGTGGTGTTTCCCTGGGAAGAAAATGAAGTTTTTGTATTTATGATTGTAGTAGACCTCTGACTTAAGAACTGCTGACTAGTAAACAGTTCTTTGAAAAAAATTAATGGATGGTGCATCCCCCTACTCTTTAAAAAGAGAACATCCAAATCTGTTTTCTCAGGTATTAAAAAAAAAAAAATGAAACTCATTGCTGTTGGTTTGATTCTGACTCATGGTGACCCCATAGGACAGAGTAGAACTGCCCTATACGGTTTCCAAGGAGTGGCTGTTGGATTAGAACTGTTGACCTTTTAGTTGGCACCAAACTCTTAACCACTGTGCCAGCAGGGCTCCTTTTTCAGGTATAGAAGTTGTGGCTTTGATTTTTCTCATGTACTGCTAGAAATCTTTGTAACCGTTGTTAATACTTTTCCCCCGTTATGACACCTTCCCCTTTTATCTCCCGAATTTTATGACAACTTCCCCTTTTATCTCCCGAATTTATCCCACCCATGGTTGTCTTCCCCAACCCCAAAATAAAAGCTACAATTGTAAATTATATTTTTATTGATAGGGTGGGAATTGTGTTGTCATCAGTATTTTTCTTAATAGGAGCTACGACAGCCAAGAATAATTGAAGACTTTCAAGCTCAGGTATACTTTTTAAGGCCTTAATTCTTTGGCCTGGCACATAACACTCAATAAACTGTAGCAGCTTTTAGTACCATCTCTAAATAACTTTTAGGGAAAGAAATCTGATTCCAGACAGTTAATTTATATTTGATTCATATGTTGGAGACTATCTTGCATAAATTGTTATTCGTGTAAAAATCAGACAGGCTTTATTAGAAGCAATAGGAGAATATAGGTTATAGCATCAGATTGCTTAGGTTTGAATTCTGGTTTCATTACTTACTAGTTTGGGATCCTTGGGAAATTTGTCAACTCAGGCCTATAAAATCTACCTCACAGTATTGCTATGAGATAATTCATGTAAAGAATCTGCTTGATAAAGTATTTTGAACATTTTAAAGTGCTCAGTAAATGGTAGTTGTTGTTACTGTCTGTTGTTTTACCTTTTCAACATACATTTCTGTATGTTTTTAAATGTAAATTTAGGGAAAGAGAACAGCCTCCACGTTTTGCTCAGCCTGGGACATTTGAATTTGAGTATGCATCTCGATGGAAGGCTCTTGACGAAATGGAAAAGCAGCAGCGTGAGCAGGTTGATAGAAACATCAGAGAAGCCAAAGAGAAACTAGAGGCAGAAATGGAAGCAGCTAGGCATGAACACCAATTAATGCTAATGAGGCAAGGTAAAAATTGGTTTTCACGTAGATATGGTATGATTTTTTTCTCTCCAGAGGTTCATATTTATGTCCCATTGATATGTATTAATATTTATCTTGCCATTTAGGAATTCAGAGACAAACCTGGAACTCAAGATCTTAGAAACAAAAATCATCTTTTTCCTGGAGGACTTTACAAAAACCCAAACTGACTTATTACTAAAAATATTTTACCAACATGAGTAGTATGGTTGGAGGTAATTCAACCCTCCCCTCACAGAAAAACAGTCCTGTTGTTGTCTAGTCAGTTCCATCTTTATGGAGACCCAAGGTGTAATTCAAGGATGTTACATTTTACCAGTAGCACATACATGATTCTGCTGGTAAAAAGAGAAGCACAATGGGTAATTCTTGGTAGGTAGTTAGGGCATAAAGTCAGATACTAAAACTGGTAGAAAGAAGAATTAGGACAAATGCTTGCCATTTAAGATTATGATTACACGCCAAAAGATGACGGATAATCTTTGGCAGAGATGAAGAAGATTTATGTGTGCAGGTAGATGGGAATTCAAGAAAAGTAAAATTCTTACGAACTGGCAAGAGAAATTTAAACACTGAGCCTGAGTCAGCTGAATTTCTAACAGCAGTCATAATGGTGATAATTTACGGTCTTATCCATTGGTCAAATAACTAACATGATGAAGCTCACTTCTCCCCTTTTCCTTGTTGTAGGTTTGTTTTTATGGCCATCTGTTTTTGCTTTTTTTTTTTTTAAATCTCTTCCTCCCTTCTTGTCCACTTTAATTCTGCAAATAATTTTCCCTGTCATTTTTTCACTAGTCATAATAGTTTTGTATTTCTTTTGAACTTTTTAAAATTGTGCTTTAAGTGAAATTTTATGAACCAAATCAGTCTCTCATACAGAAACTTACATACACCTTGCTATGTGCTCCTAGTTGCTCTGACTCTAATGAGACAGCACACTCCTTCCCTCCACTCTATTTTCGTGTCCATTCAGCCAGCTTCTGACCCCCTCTGCTCTCTCATCTCTTCTGCAGACAGGAACTGCCCACATAGTCTCGTGTGTCTACTTGATCCGAGAATCTCACTCTTCACCAGGATCATTTTCTATCCCACAGTCCAGTCCAACCCATGTCTGAAGAGTTGACTTTGGGAATTCTTTTGAACATTGTATTGTGCTTTAGGTGAAAGTTGACACAGCAAATTAGTTTCCCATTTAATACAGATTGTTCTGTGGCATTGGTTGCTATTCCCGTAATGTGTCAGCACTCTTCCCATTTCCATACTGTCTTGCCTGTTTCCATCCCTCCAGTTTCCGTGCCCCTCCTTGCCTTCTCATCTTGGCTTTGGGACAAATGTTGTCCATTTGGTCTTGTTTAGTTGATTGTTCTAAGGAGTACATTCCTCATGGGTGTTACTGTTTTTTTTATAGGCCAGTCTATAATCTGGCTGAAGGGTGACCTTGAGGAGTGGCTTCAGTGCCAGGTTGAAAGGGTGTCCTAGAACGATAGTTTCAGGGTCCCTTCAGTCTGTATCAGTCCAGTAAGTCTGGTCTTTGGATGAATTTGAGTTTTGTTCTACGTTTCTCTGCCTTTCTAATCTGGATCTTCTGTTGTGCCCCTAATCAGTGTGGTCTGTAGTGGTAGCCAGGCACCATCTAGTTAGTCTGGTCTCAGGCTAGAGGAGGAGTGATTCATGTAGGCCATCAGTCCTGTGGACTAATTTCCTCCTTGAATCTTTGATTTCCCTCACTCTTCTTTGCTCCAGACAGGAAGAGTCCAATAGTTGCGCCTTAGATGGCTGCTCGCAAGCTTTAAAACCCCAGATGCTACTCACCAGGCTAGGATGTAGAATATTGTCTTTATGAACTATGTTAATGCCAATTGAAATAGATGTCTCCAGAGATTACAGTCCATAGCCTTCAAGCCCAGCAGCTCAGTCCCATGAGGTATTTGGATATGTCTAAGAAGTTTCCATAACTGTGTCCCTTATGTGCTCTGTTATATATATGTATATACATATGACTGTATGTGCAGCACATACAAATATGTGTACACAGTTACCCACAACTATACCTAAGTATGCATATGCGCGCATTCCCATATGCCCTCCCGCATCTATACCAGTCACAGAGTTTTGGTTGTTTTTACTGTTGTTGAAGATTGTATATGGTTGTCTTAGTCATCTAGTGCTGCTATAACAGAAATACCACAAACAGATGGTTTTAACAAAGAGAAATTCATTCTTAGTCGCGTAGATTACAAGTCCAAATTCAGGGTGTCAGTGCCAGGGGAAGGCTTTCTCTGGCACCTCTGGAGGAAGATTGCTTGTCATCAATCTTCCCCTGGTTGAGGAGCTCCTCAGTTGCAGGGATTCCAGGTCCAAAGGACACACTCTGCTCCTGGTGCTGCTTTTTTGGTGATATGAGGTCCCCAACTCTGCTTGCTTCCCTTTCCTTTTATTTCTTGAGAGAGAAAAGATGGTGCAGGCCACACCCCACGGAGGTGACCTGAGTGAGCATGGTGTTACAGTCCCATCTTAATCCTCTTAACATAAAATTACAATCATAAAATGGAGAACAACCACAGAATACTAGGAATCATGGCCTAACCAAGTTGATACATATTTTTGGGGGACACAATTCCATTCATGACAGTGGTGTAGTTGTTACTGTTGTTAGGTGCCCGTGAGTCAGTTCTGACTCACAGTGACCCCATGTACAATAGAACAAAACACTGCTGGTCTTGCTCCCACCCTCACAGTCGTCGTCATGATTGAGCCCGTTGTTGAAGCCACTGCGTCATTCCGTCTCGTTGAGGGTTTTTCTCCCTTCTGCCGACCCTCTACTTTACCAAGCATGGTGTCCTTCTCCGAGGACTGTTCCCTCTTGATAACATGTCCAAAGTTATGTGAGACAGAGTCTCGCCATCCTTGCTTCTAAGGAGCATTCTGGCTGTAGTTCTTCCAAGACAGATTTGTTTGTTTTTTCGGCAGTCCGTGGTATAGTCAATATTCTATGCCAACACTGTAATTCAAGGAGGCCAATTCTTCCTTGGTCTTCCTTATTCTCTGCCTGGCTTTTGCATGCATATGAGGTGATTGAAAACACCATGGTTTGGGTTAGATGTACCTTAGTTCTACAGTTGTTACTGTAGGTGTCCCTCATTCTTGTGTACTTTTCATTGTCTTGATTTGCCCTGTACTGACTTCCTCCATATTGTGTATTGCCTTTCCCTTCACCAGAATTAACATATGTCTACTATATAGTAAGTGATTCTCCTTCTCCCCCCATCTGTGGAAGCCATAAAAGAATGTTGTTTTATGTGAGTAAACCTATTAACTTTTTATAAAAATGGTATCTTACAGTATATGTCGTTTTGCGATTGACTTAATTGCACTCAGCATGATGTCCTCCAGATTCATCCATGTTATAAAGATGTTTCGCAGACTTATTATTGTGTAGTTTTCCATTGTATGTATGTATGTACCATGATTTGTTTATCCATTCATCTGCTAATGGACACTTAGGTTGTTTTCCTCTTCTGGCTATTGTGAATAATGCTGCAATGCAGTGAACATAGGTGTGCATATGCCTATTCATGTCACTGCTTTTATTTCTCTAGGATAAATACCTAATAATGGAATTGCAGGATCATATGGTGTTTCTATTTCTAGCTTTTTGAGGAAGTAGCATACTGTTTTCCGTACTGGTTGTACCGTTTTGCAGTCCCATCAGCATTGTATGAGAGTTCCAGTTTCTCCACAACCTTGCCAGCATTGGTTGTTTTCTGTTATTTTGATCAGTGCCGTTTTTGCTGGGATGAGATGGAATCTAATTGTAGTTTTGATTTATATCTCTGATGCCTAATGATTGTGAACATCTCTTCATGTGTTTGTTAGCCCCATGAATGTCTTTGGTGAAGTGTCTGTTCATACCCTTTCCTATTTTTTTTTTTTGGATTGTTTATCTTTTGGTTGTTGAGGTGTTCTATATATTTTAGAGATTAGACACTTGTCAGATAATGTTGTCAAAAATTTTTTCTTTTGATGAGGTAGGTTCTCTTTTTTGTTGAAGTCTTTTGATGAGCATATTTAATTTTGGGAGGTTCTAGTTAACCTAGTTTATTTTCTGTTTGTGCATTTTTAGTTATATTTGATAGTCTAGGCCATAAATCAGGACCCCTAGCTTTGTCCATATGTTATCTTTCAGAACATTATAATTTTAGGCTTAAGATTTATGTCTCTGATCCATTTTGAGTTAGTTTTTGTGTATGGCGTGTGGTACGTATCCTGTTTTATTTCTTTGCAAATAGATGCCCAGTTTTGCCCTTTGTTAGACTATCTCTCCCTCATTGAATGGATTTTGATCCTTTGTTGAAGATTAGCTAGCTGGTTGGATTTACTTCTGCGTTTTCAATTCTGTTCCATTGGTCTATGTGTCATTGTACCAATGCCAGGCTGTTTTAACTACTGTGGCTGTATAGTAAGTTTTGAGATCTGTGATTGTGAGGCCTCCTATTTGTTCTTTACTTGGAGTCTCTTGTCTTTCCATATAAAGTTAGAGATTCATTTTTCCATTTCATTAGATAATAATTTTGGGATTTGGATCAGGATTGCATTACATCTGTAGATGGCTTTGGGTAGTATTGACATTTTCACAATGTTAAGTCTTTCAATCCATGAGCATAGTGTGTTTTGCTGTTTATGTAGGTCTCTTTTGGTTTCTTGCGTAGCGTTTTGTAGTTTTCCTTGTATAAGTCTTCTAGTGTTTGGATAGATTTATTCCTAGGTATTTTATCCTTTTGGGGGGATACTGTAAATGGTATTATTTTCCTTATTTCCTTTTTCGAGTTCCCCTTGTTAATGTAGAGGAATCCAACTGATTTTTGTATGTTGATCTTGTACCCTGCCACTTTATTGAACTCTTCTGTTAGTTACAGAAACTTTTTTGTGGAGCCTCTGGGATTTTTTATATACAGGATTATGTCATCTGCAAATAGGCACAGTATTACTTGTTCCTTGCCCATTTGCCTTATTACTCGGGCTAGGACTTCTTGTACAGTATTGAATGAGAGTGGTGATAATGGGATAATTCTTGTCCCATTCTCAAGGGGAATGCTTTTCAGTCTATCTCTGTTGAGAAGTATGTTGGCTTTTGGTTTTGTATATATACCCTTGGGAGTTTTTTTTTTTAGTGACATGGTCATTTTCTTTTGTTATGGTTCTATTTAGGTTTTCTACCTCATTGTGGAATATTTGTACCTCTGCTTTGTTAGTTTAGGTAGATAGTACATCTGTAGAAACTTGTCCATTTATTCTAGGTTTTCAAATTTATTAGAGTACAGTTTCTCATAATATTCTGTAATAATCCTCTATCTTGGTCTGTTATGTTGTAATGTCGCCCATTTCATTTCTTTTTTCATTTACGTCTTCTCATTTTTTTCCTTTGTCAGTTTGGCCAGTGGTTTGTCAATTTTATTAATCTTCTCAAAGAACCAACTTATTTTGTTGATTCTTTCATTTTTTTGTTTTATTCTACTCTGATCTTTAGTATACCTTCTCCTTATTTACCGACGTGGTTAGGTTCCAAAGACCAGGTCATTACGCCGAATCAGTGTTATGTGATGATGGAGGATGGCCACGTCAGATCACAGAATGGAGGATGACTGCATCGTTACACAACTGCTGAATTAAATCATCACGTAACTGCTGAACCACTGAGATCATGACTGAGCAAAGTTAACACATAACCTTAACCATCAAAACCCGCGTTACTCTTGCCTTGTACCTCAGCGCTCTTTACTGCCAGATGTACGTCTTTAATGTACAAAATAGTTGGATAGTAGATTTTTACTATTGTCGTAAATGTGAAATGTTGGGTAAGGAAATAGTTGATAAGTGTATTTCCTTCTGCTGGCTGTGGACTTTTGCTCTTCCTTTTCTGTTTGTTCAAGTTATCAGGTTAAGTTACAGGTTTTGGATCTTTCCTCTTTTTTGATGTGTGCATTTATTGCTATAAATTTTCCTCTGAGCACTGCTTTTGCTGTGGCCCAGAGGTTTTGATATGTTGTCTTTATCTTAATTTGATTCTAAGAATTTTTAAAATTTCTTCTATGACCCAGTAGTTTTAAAGTAAGGTGTTACTCAGTTTCCATGTATTTAATTTTTTTCCCTGCACTTTCTGTTACTGATTTCTAGTTCTATAGTATTATGTTCAGAAAAGAAGTTTTGTATTATATCAGTGTTTTTGTAATTGTTGAAGTTTGGTTTGTGGCTTAGAATATGGTCTATTCTGGAAAATAATCTATGTGGGTTGGAGAAGAATGTGTACTGTGCTCATGTTCGGTGGTATGTTCTGAAAATGTTTATTGGTCCATTTGGTTGTTCTATTATTTAGATCTTCTGCGTCTTTATTGACTTTCTTTCTAGTTTTGTCTATCATTGAAAGTGATGTGTTAAAGTCTGTTACTATTATTGTAGAACTGTCTCTCATTTCAGCTCTCTTAGAACTTGTGTGTATTTTGGAGCTTTGTCATTAGGTGCATATCAAAACCAAACTTGTTGCCATTGAGTTGATTCTGACTTATAGTGACCCTACAGGACAGAGTACAACTGCCCTGTAGAGTTTCCAAGGACCGGCTGGTGGATTCAAACTGCTGACCTTTTGGTTAGCAGCCTAACACTTAACCACTGTGTCACCAGGGCATAGGTATTGATTATTGCTAAATCTTCTTGGTGGGTTGATGCTTTAATCATTATGTAATGCCCTTGTCTCTGATAATGGATTTAGATGTAAAGTCTGTCTGAAATTAATATTGGCTACTTCTGCCTTCTTTTGGATATTATTTGCTTGGTATGTTTTTTTCATCCTTTGATTTTTAATTTGTTTTTGTCTTTGTGTCTAAGATACAGCATATTGATGGATCACGGATTTTTATTCATTCTGTCACTTCTGTCTTGATTGATCTATTTACTATTGAGGGTGGTTATAGGTATAGATACATTGCTGTCATTTTGTAATACTTTTTTGTGGTGTTAATAGTTTCTTTGTTCCTCTTAATATTCTGTGCTGAGTTCTTTTTGTGTAGATTTTCTTTTCCCATCAGTTATTTTTGTGTTTACTGAGTCTTTTTCGTTTTCTTTATTTTGGTTAGTGGATTTATTACTTTTGTTCATAGTTACCCTGAAGTTTACCTTAATTTTCTTTAAATCGAAACAGTCTGTTATGTACTGAAATCATGTTGACTTTCTCTCCCTATGGAAGTTCTGTGACTTAATTTTTTTTTATTGTGCTTTAGGTGAAAGCTTACAAATTAAGTCAGTTTCTCAAACAAAAAGCAATACACACCCTGCTGTGCATTCCCAGCTGCTCTCTCCTTAATGAGACAGCACATTCCTGCTCTCCACCCTGTATTCCTCGTGTCCATTTAACCAGCTCCTGTCCATCTCTTCCTTCTCATCTTGCCACCACACAGGAGAATCTCACATAGTCTCATGTGTCTACTTGAGCCACAAAGTTCACTCCTCACCAACATCATTGTCTATCTTATAGTCCAGGCTAATCCATGTTGGTTTGGGGAATGGTTCTAATCTTGGGCTGTCAAAGGGTCCGGGGACCATAGCCATCAGGGTCCCTTCAGTCTCACCAGACCGTTAAGCCTGGTCTTTTTATGAGAATTTAAGATCTGCATCCCACTATTCTCCTACTCCATCAGGGATTCTCTGTTGCGTTCGCTGTCAGGGCAGTGATTGGTGGTAGCTGGGCATCATCTAGTTCTTCCAGTCTCAGGCTGATGCAGTCTCTGGTTTATGTGGCCATTTCTGACTCTTGGGCTCATATTTACTTGTGTCCTCGGTGTTCTTCATCCTCCGTTGCTACTGGTGGGTTGAGACCAATTGATGTATCTTAAATGGCCGCTTGCTATTTTTAAGACTCCAGATGCTACTCACCAAAGTGGGATGCAAAACATTTTAATACATTTTGTTATGTCAGTTGACTTAGATGTCCCCTGAAACCATGGTCCCCAGACCCCTGTCCCTTCTGCTCTGGCCTTCGAAGCATTTTGGTTATACTCACGAAACTTCTCTGCTTTTGGTTTAGTCCAGTTGTACTGGCTATTCTTGTGTTATGTGTTGCCCATCCCGTCACCTAAAAACATTTTTCTCTGCTATCTACTTAGTGAATATCCTTCTCCTTTCCTCCCCACCCTTGTAACCATCAAAGAATATGTTCCTTCTGTGTTTAAATTTTATCTAGAGTTCTTCTAATAGTGGTCTCATACAATATTTGTCCTTTTGCAGTTGACTAATTTCACTCAGCATAATGCCTTCCGGATTCATCCATGTTATGAAATGTTTCACAGATTCATCATTGTTCTTAATCATTGCATAGTATTCCACTGTGTGAATGTGCCATAATTTATCCATTCATCTGTTGATGTGCACCTTGGTTGCTTCCATCTTTTTGCTATTGTAAACAGTGCTGCAGTGAACATGGGTGTGCATATATCTGTTTGTGTGAAGGCTCTTATTTCTTTAGGGTATATGCCAAGGAGTGGAATTGCTGGATTGTATGGTAGTTCTATTTCTAGCTTTTTAAGGAAACGCCAAATTGATTTCCAAAGTGGCTGTTGCATTTTACATTCCCACCAGCAGTGTATAGGTATTCCAGTCTTTCCTCAACCTCTCCACCGTTTATTTTGTGTTGTTTTGGATTAATGCCAGCCTTGTTGGAGTGAGATGGAATCTCATTGTAGTTTTGATTTGCATTTCTCTAATGGCTAATGATTGTGAGCATTTCCTCATATATCTATTAGCAGCCTGAATGTCTTCTTTGGTAAAGTGCCTGTTCGTATCCTTTGCCCATTTTTAATTGGGTTATTTGTCTTTTTGTAGTTGAGTTTTTGCAGTATCATGTAGATTTTGGAAATCAGATGCTGATCAGAAATGTCATAGGTAAAAAGTTTTTCCCGATCTGTAGGTAATCTTCGTACTCTTTTGGTGAAGTCTTTGTGTGAACATAGGTGTTTGACTTTTAGGAGGTCCCAGTTATCTAATTTCCTTTGTGGTGTTTGTACATTGTTAGTAATGTTTAGTATACTGTTTATGCCGTGTATTAGGGCTTCTAGCATTGTCCCTATTTTTTCTTCCATGATCTTTATTGTTTTAGATTTTATATTTAGGTCTTTGATTCTTTTTGAGTTGGATTTTGTGCATGGTGTTAGGTATAGGTCTTGTTTCATTTTTTTGCAGATGGATATTCAGTTATGTCAGCACCATTTGTTGAAGAGACTGTATGACTACATTTTTTATTCCCCACTTCTGACGCTGTTGTTGTTTACAGCTTAATTCCTCTGGTTCCCTGTAGTCAGTTTTTTTAGCTTTATTTTTCTTTAGTGAAGTCTTTGGGTTGATATCCAGGTGATGTTGTCCTGTGGCTTTATCTTAGGTCATTGTCTGATTTCATTAGGTGTCTCTCTGAAGGACTCCCTTTAATATTTCTTTTAAGTCTGGTCTTGCTTTTACAGATTCCCTTGGTTTCTGCTTAACTAGGAATGTTTCAGTTTAGCTGTCATTTTTGAAAGACGTTCTTACTGATATGTAATTCTTGGTTGACAGTTCTTTTCCTTCTGGATTTTATATATGTCATCCCATTGCATTCTTGCCTGCATGGTTTCTGATGAGATTTCAGCACATAGTCTTATTGGTGCCCCTTTGTAAATCATATTTTGTTTTTCATGAGTTGCTTTCATAATTTTTTCATTGTCTTTGGTTTTGGGGAGTTTGATATGCCTTGGTGGTTTTCTTGGTGGGGGGTATTCTATCTTGTTGGGGGTTTGTTCAGCTTCTTGGATGTTGACTGTCTCGTTTGTCATGATATTTGAGTTGTTTCCAGCCAATATGTCTTCAGTAATTCTCCATGTAGTTTTCTTTTTTCCTTCCTCTTTTGGAATTTCTATTATGCATAAATTATTCCTCTTGATGGTGTCCCACAGAACTCTTAGACTTTCTTCATTCTTTTTTCTGATTGTTCCCCAAATAAGTTAGTATCAAGGAATTTGTCCTCTGTTTCGCTGATTATTTCCCCCATTAATTCAGTTCCACTTCTGTGTCCTTCCATTACTTTATCTGTTATTGATATTTTATTGTTAAGCCTCTGGATTTCTGTTGTTTTTGTATGGTTTCTAATTGTCTTTGTCATTTTGTTCTTGTATGGTTTTCTTAGTTTCTTCTAGGGCTTTGTGTTTTCCTTGATCTCTTTGAGAATCATTTATATAAGTCTTTTGAATTCCTTATCAGGTAGTTGTATTACATTTCTTCTTCAGGAATTTTGGTCATTAATTTGAGCCATCATATCCTGTTTCTTTATATAATTTGTTAAATAGTTTGAGGCATTAGGGTGTTATTTATATATTGATTGTAAGTTTGTTTGTTTTGTCCTGATTCTTTTGTTTTGATATATCAGCCTGAGTGGGTCAGTCATGCTGCCTATGGCCCAGGGTATGCTCCCAGCCACTGGCCTGGTGGGTGGGGCTGTGTGGCCTGTGGCTGGGAGCACAAGAGCACTCACCTGCTAGGTGGGTCTAGTGGTGTTGGGGCAGGGCAGGTGGCTGGAGAGCACTCCCCCTCCTCTCCCCTGGTCACTGCAGGGGGAAGGGGAAGGGTGGTGGACCACGGGGATGGGGGGGAAGAGGAGGCAAGTACTGTGGTCCTCAGCTGTCTGGGTGTTACAGATATGGGGGTTCATGCTGTTAATCACCAGAAGGGTGAGGGGAGGTCAGTGCCTGGGCACTTCCTAATGACTGTAGCCAGCCATTGAGACCTGGCCCTGACCAAGTATGAGGAGGGGGTCTGCCTGGAGTCTGGTTGGGTATTGGACCTCCTGTTGTCACACTATGAATCTATTAACTCTGTATATGCCGTGTGCCAGTTGTGTGTTTCCCTGTCTTGGAATCCTGGCACTTTTCCTGTTGTGTGAATGCTGGGACCTCGAAAGCTCTTGCATTTTTTTCCTCTGGTTCATGTCCTCATCCTAGCTTCATTCTGGGTGTGTCTACACAGCTTCTCTGTTTCCTGTTGGTCATTCCGTGAAGTTACCTTCCTGTGCTCTTCACCCAGATTTGGTACTGGCTTTGTCTCCAGATGGCATGCTGTGCTAGGCAGGTCATCAGAGCACCTCCACTCCGTATCTCTCCTCATTCGCTGTTTTTGTTCAGTTTCTTGTTCTAGTCAGTGTTCAATCTGATTCTTTATCTTTTCGTTTGATGCACAGGGTTGTAGGATTGTCATTTGTGTCGCCTCACTTAGTTTGTTGGGTCTTGCCATAGAGGGACAGTATGGTGTGTCTGACTAAGCCTCTGTCTTGGCTTCACTCCTGTATTCCTTAAAATAAGCATCTAATTGCTTTTTGTTTTGCTCTTAATTTGTTTTTTTCATATTTTTAAAATTTGTTCTTTTCAAAATCACCTGTATGAGACCAAACGAGCCACAATTCCTTTAAAACAAAGATGAGAATGTAAGGGAGCAGGGAAACTAGATTAATGGAAATGGAACAACCAGAACAGAAATAATTAGAATGTTCACACGTTGTGAGGAATGTAACCAATATCACTGTGTAGGAATTGTTGAATGGGAACCTAAACTGATGTGTAAACCTTCACCAAAAAGACAGTAAAATATTGTTTAAAAAAAATTGTTCTTTTCAGTAAACATCTACACTCCCTTGGTTGCCACCGGAGATCAAGGCACCACAGACAGTCTTCCTGGTTTCTGTAATAGCCTTCTTTCTGAACTTCCAGCCTTCTAATCATGGCCTTCTATAAAACATTCTATATACTAAGTCCAGTATTTTTTTTTTTAAATGAAAATTTGATTCTAATTCATCTATAAATCCTGTTAGTAGATTGTCATTTTTTTCAGGATAAAATCCAGGTTCTCATTTGATTCCCCTTCAGTAAGTGTTTACTGAACAGCTATAATTAAGTCATTGAATAACTGTTCTGATGCCAAATAAGCCAAAACAAAACAAAGCAAAAAACCCAGCTAAACAAACTACACAAATCAGTCAGACATTTATGGTTTCACTTGGACCCTAAACCTGGCAGTTTTGTAATTTCACTGTTGGTGTTAGAGCTGGTTGTTGTTAGTTGCCATTGGGTGGATTCATGGTGACCCCCATGTGTGCGGAGCAGAACTGTTTCATAGGGCTTTCAAGGCTGTGAGTTTTTGGAAGCAGATCGCCAGGACTGCCTGCAGAGGTGGCTCTGGGTGGATTTGAACAGCCAGCCTTTTGGCTGGTAGTCCAATGTTGAACCATTTATGCCACCCAGAGACTTTTCCTTTTGTTTTTTGAATTAACAGCTTCCCCCTTGTGTTCTACAGTTTTGTATTTCATCTAGGACTTGTGTGTGTGTGTATGTGTATTTATTTTATAACACGACAACGGTTATCTTATGCTATACCTTGCTTTTTTTGCTTTCTACCTAAGCACATACATATTTAATGCTACTTAGCTCATTCTCTGTTGATAGATTCTTTTTTCACTTGTTACTAGAAATACTGCTGCAATGAATATTTATGTATCTTAGCAAATTTTTATAAATGAAGATTCCTTTTATTGGACACAGTAGTACCTTATACTGATTGCTTCATTAACACTTCTTTCACTGATGTTCATTTAGCCCTTTCTAGATCCAAATCCCATTATAGTCGTTACTGGTTATTTTTATTTCCCTCTCCATCTCTTTATCGTTGTCATAGGAAGCAGTTCCTGAATTTTCTTCATGATTACTCTTGTTAAGTTAACCTTTGTTACTGTAACTTTTCTGTAACTCTCAGCAGATCATATTAACTCTGTACCAGTATTTTGCTTTACTCTGTCCCTTCCATCAGGAAGGTATTGATTGCATTATCATTCTTTGTGCTTGCCTTGTGCCAATGCATAAGTAATAGAAGTATATTTATTTTCCTTAAATGATATCTTTGGATTCCCAACTATAAAATAAAACAATGGAATGAGGAAATAGGCATTTTTTGCTCCTCCTTTTTTTTTTCTTCTGATTTTTATTCACTGTTTTGCTTATTTGTCTGGATTTAACGTTGAACACTTCATACGAAGATTATGGTTAAAATCTTAAATCTGTCTTCAAGAAGTTTAGTCAGGATTTTCTGCTCATGACTTGATTGCCTGATATTTTCTATTGATTCCTGTAAGAAGGGCTTATAGGAACAGTTTTCCTCGAGTTTTTGTATGTTCTAAAATATCTGTGATCCTTGTACTTTGAACTGGTATGAAATTCTTAGTCTTTTTCCCCCTTTCCTTTCAAATACTAGATAATATAATTTCATTGTCTTCTAGCATTGAATGTTTCTATGGAGAGGTCTGAAGTAAGCCTGAAATATTTTTCCCTTGTACATGACTTCATCCTCTTACCTGGTTTCCATGTGGAATCTCTCTTTTGGATTCCAGTAACTTATCGAGGGCATATTCCCCCCTTCCCCCAACATTGTGTTATGAAAAATTTGAAACATAAGGTTGAAAGAATTTTCAGGTGTTCGCTAATGTTAACATTTTCCTGTACTTGCTCTATTATATCTTTCCAGCTATCCATCTTTCTGTTCAAGATATATCTTGTTGCGGACCATAATGCTTTGACTATTCTTTGGGAACTAGATAAGCTCTTTCAATGTGTAGATTCAAATCTCAACTTTTAGGAAGTGCAATTCTTAGAGGGTATATGTTCAGCTTTCATGACATGATGGATATTCATTTGAGAAAACACTTTCGCACGGTCTAGCAAATTGGACTTGTAATTTGCGTACATTCTCTTTTGCTGTGTGCCCATATTTATGCTTTATTAAAATCATAGTATAGGTACTGTTTTTATGTTTTTTTATCCTTAAATTTGTCATGTGAGCATTTTTAAATGTTATTTGGCTTAGTAATAAGTAGTGCTGCAGCTGATAATATTCATATATATGGATTATTAAGGAAATTCCTATGTGTGATTTACTGGATCAGAGGATAAGAACACTTCTCATTATGTATTTTTTTGTAACTTTTTCTCCAGAAGGGGGCTGGTATTATGACAGTGTACAAATTATAAGCGTTAATGAAATATCAGGAACTTTGGATATTAATCAACTTTTTTTCTTATTAAGTGTAAAATAGTACTTTGTTTTAAGTTGATGGTCATTCTACTAAATATCAAATAACTGTATTTATCTGATAATTTGATTGTGAGAACGTTTGAGTTAACTGTACCATTATACCAGTGTTACAGGTAAGGAGGAGAGGTTGACACAGCTTTTTCAAATGCGTAGTTTAAAAGTAGCACGTGCAATTGTTTGGGGCAAGTAAATCATGTTCTTTCTTTTCATGGAAGAAAATGTAATGCAGATTTTCACATTTATTATCATATGTGGTAGGTAAACCAGAATCAAACCTGTTGCCATCGAGTCGATTCTGACTCATAACAACCCTGTAGGACAAAGTAGAACTGTACATTAGGATTTTCCAGGCTTTATGGGAACAGACTGCCACATCTTCCTACCAAGGAGTGACTGGTGGGTTTGAACTGCCAACCTTTCGGTTAGCAGCTGAGCGCCTAACCGCTGTGTGCACAGTGGGTCCTAATATGGTAGGTAGTCCCTCATTAAGAACAGCTACCCTTTAAAACAAATCATGCATAAATTTGTTTTGGGATATACAGAATTGATTTTCTTGGGTAGTGATAGTGAAACATGCTATGTTTTGACTTAATGAAGCATTTCCTCTTAGGAATCTTAAGTAAATTATATATTTTTGGTCTATACTAAGTTCCTTCAGCAAAAAGAATTATAGTTGCGTGGTTCTCAAAATTGATTGTACAATGGAAAGCCTTCCCCTGGAGCTGACGCCCTGAATTTGGACTTTTAGCCTACTTTACTGTGAGAAAATAAACTTCTCTTTGTTAAAGCCATCCATTGTGGTATTTCTGTTACAGCAGCACTAGATAACTAAAACATTTCCCTTGTAGGGTTATGATGCCTGAAGGAGCTATTTGTAATGCACATAAAATGGTTGCTGTTACTATTAGTATTCTGTTGTTAGCTGTTAAGTATAGGAATTTATTAAGAAACATTGAATTGAGATAATGTATGTTCATTTTATAAATCTCAGACAATATGATAATGAGGGAAGGAAAATAAAAACAGCAAATAATTGTCTTCTTCAGAGTATTTTGATGTTTTTTAACCTTCGTATATGTGCAAACATCTTTGTAAGATATTACAGATGAGAATTTATAGAAGTTGGGAGGCTTATATACTGCTTCATTGAAGTACAGAACCAAATGTATTTTTCATCTGCAGCCCCTGTTCTTGATGATACGGCAAGGATTGTTGGTAGCAAGGATGCTTTTCTTGTTTAAAATGGCCTTCTTCACATCAGTATTCAGCCTTTTCTCCCTTTTCAAGAATTCTCTAATTGCCCCCTTTCATAGAACATTGACTTAGTGCAGGAGGAATCTTACCCTGATTGTGTTGGGAGGGATGATCTTTATTTGAGTTTTATACAGTGTCTTGTCATTCATACTGATTATCTGGTCTGGCTCTTAGGTACCCTTCACTGGTGTCTTTTCCCAGTGCATATTTTTGGGCTTTGCCCTTGGTACTGGAAAAATTGTAATTCATTTAAAAAATGGAAATAAAAGATGGAGTAATATACCTATCATTTATTCTGTTTTTGGAATATGGCAGGTCCTGTGTTTAAATATTATTACCCATTTTGATTTCTTAACATAAGGTTAGACTTTATTCTCTGTATACGCACGAAGAAACAGGCCCAGAAAGGGTAGTAATTTGATGACTTCACAGCTTTTAATTTTTCATTATAAAATGCTTAATAAACAAAGAGGAGTTAGATATACAAATGTGAATAAGTTACTGAATATGTTCCTTGCAATAGGAGTTATCTGTGCCTATTGATATAAAAATACAGAAAGGAAAGCTTAAAATATTAATATGTAATCAATATTTTATAGATCTAATGAGGCGTCAAGAAGAACTCAGGCGCTTGGAAGAACTCAGAAACCAAGAACTGCAAAAACGCAAACAAATACAACTAAGGTAAAAGATTCACATTGTAACATAAATGTGAATATGCATGTTTTGCATTGTGTGTGTTACTAGTAAAACTCCCTACTGTCCATTATAAACAAGTTTTTCATGCTGAGAAATGTAGGAAAAAATCAGAATGTTGCCTATTTTTGACCATACATAGGGAATTACTCAGCATTCTAGCACTATTCTTTGTTATTCTTAAAATCGTTTGATTTGTTAAGGCACTTTGATTGCATAACTGTGAACTTATATAAGAGGTTTAGGCATGTAATTTATTGTAAGAATGTGCTGTAATTCATTGAACCTTTTTTCCAGTGATGGATATATTTGAATTGTTCTTAGTTTTTATCTTTTTCCTAAGTATGTAGTTACTATAAACATATTTATGCATCTGTGCTTTTGATGATTTGTTTAAAAACAAGAGATTTCTGGAAGTGAAATCCATGGTAAAAGGGTCATGGACATTTAAAATCTTAGTACATAATAGACAACTGTGATGATCAGTTGGAAATCTTTTTTAAGCTTAGTAAGGAAGTTTGGAAGAGTGGTTGATCTAAGATATATAAACAAAAATTAACAGCTTTTCTTATGTCTGTAGTGTTCAGTTGTGAAATGTACAACTAGTAAGTGCTCATGGCAGAAAAAGTAAAGTGCTCATGGGAAAGTCAACATGTAAAGAAGAAAATAAAAAACCATGAATGAGTGTTGTATTTTCACATTCTGGAGATAGGTGATATTGACTAAATTGAAGTATTTTTTTTTTTTTCCAACTTTGTCTTTGCACCTGGTTATATAACTATATATATATTCCTATTTTGGGACTACTCTGTTTTTGTTTTAGTCATTCTCAAAGTTAGGGTTTTTGGACCAGCAGTGGCAGCATTGTCATCAGGGTAGTTGTTAGAAATGCACATCTTGGACCCCACTCCAAATCTACTGAATCAGAAACTCTAGGGTGGGAACCAGCCATCTGTGTTTAATAAGCCCTCCAGATGATTCTGATGCACCCTAAAGTTTGGGAACCATTGCTGTATGCAGTTTCCCACATGAACTGCTTACCTCAGCGACCTTTTTTTGACTTTTCTTTTTCGTCTTTTTAAATAAACAGATTTAAGCCTCTTCCACTTTTACAAAAAAGTGGGAAAAACCTCCTCTCCCTTAACTAAAACACTATCCGAATCTAGTTTTCTCTTCTTATATTTAGACTTGACATCTAGGCTTTTGAAAATAGCACACTGCCCTTTACATACTCATAAAATAAAAATAAAACTGAGCAGAGTGTGGGGGGACCAAAAATGGGCTACAGAGACCAGAATAAGTGAACATAACTGTTTGACACATGAATAACATAACTACCCTGAAAGAGATTGGGAAAGAAAATGATAATCTAAATAAGTTTAGAAAGCAGTACCTTGACTCACACTATAAGCCTAATGACAAGAAGAATTGTACATCAGTCCTATAACCTAGTTAGTATATGTGTTTGTCATAGGGATATAGGTTAGCAATTCTAAACTACTTTGTGTATATACTTACTTACGTGACCAGATGAACAAATACAGATAGTGAGAGCTGGGTTTCTCATTGTTGGACAAAGAAGGAATAGGAGGAAAAGGGCTAGAATTAAAATGAGTAAATGTGTTGGATTGGAATCAGATATCACTGTGACTCAGTGATACTTAGTATATGTAGATAGATGCAGAAATATATTTGTGTATAAAATGTATGAGTATGTGTTTTAGGTATCTAGTGCTGTTATAACAAATACCACAAGTGGATGGCTTTAACAAAGAGAAATTTATTCTCTCACAGTCTAGCAGGCTAGAAGTCTAAATTCAGGACGCCAGCTCCAGGGGAAGGCTATCTTTCTCTGTCGGCTCTGGAGGAGGGTCCTTGTCATCAGTCTCCTGGTCTAGGAACTTCTCTGCACAGGAACCCCAGGTCCAAAGGACATACTCTGCTTATGGCGCTGCTTTCTTGGTGGTATGAGGTCCTCATGTATCTCTGCTCATGTCTCTTTTATATCTCAAAAGAGATTGGCTCAAGATACAGTCCAGTCTTGTAGATTGAGTCATGCCTCCTTAACGTAACTGCCACGGCATTAACATACTAGAGATAGGATTTACAACATCTAGGAAAATCACATCAGATGACAAAATGGTGGACATTCACACAATAGTGGAAATCATGGTCTAGCCAAATTGATACACATATTTTTTGGGGGACACAATTTAGTCTATGACAGTATAAAAATATGCATGCATATATTTCATAACCCTGTCCACTGTCATCCCAGAAACACTCTATCTAGCATCTAGATTTTGGTTTTTAAATACCATTCTCCATTAAAAGGAATCAGGGTTCTTTGAAAAAGTGGTTGATTCCAGGACTGGGGCATGGAAAATTCAAGATGAACGTGGAATATCTTATACAAGAAGGTAAGGAAGTACTCAAAAAAAGGTGGAGCGTGTCAAAAGAACACAGGAGCCAACCTGAAGGAATTCCTAATGGCCAAAGCTGAAACAATTTCTGCAGTAAAGTAAATCACGGTGGTATTAGATTTTAAACCATAAAAGAAATATCCAGGAGTTCATACTGATATCAGCAATCGAATAAATAAATGGGGGCAAAGGACAGCTTTTTCTTGACGAATTCCAGTTAAATGTGGAAGCAATGAGGGAAATAGGTAAACACTATAGTAATAATCTACCCCTTGGAAACTCTATGGGGCAGTTCTATACTCTGTCCTTATAGGGTCAGTATGAGTCAGAATTGACTCGTTGGCAATGGGTTTTATAGCAGTTATTATTATAGAAATGTTTATTCATGGACACCAACATTGGTGGACGAAAACATGAGAAACAGGATTTGCATAGTCTCGTCTGTATTAAGTACAATGGAAAAATAGTAAATTTGAAGTGGAGAATCTTGGTAGATACTGCCATAACCAAGTAATTAAGGTTAATATCACCCAGAATAAGACATACTGACATCAGGAACCCCGTGTTATGATGAACTGAAAAAGACACATCATCATTTCTGTAATATTCTTGCCCAAAATGCCTAACTTCATTTCAGTTATGAGAAAACATTTGACAAAACCAAATTCAAGGACATTTATGGGAATTTCTTCAATTGGTTAATGAAGTGTGATGATGGGGCAGGGGAGTTTGCTTATGAATGCTTCCTTCTGCACATAATAGTGATTATTGTCTAGTCAGTGTGGTCCTTTGTGGTAGCTTATCTTGGGGATCCTTGGGTGGTGCAAACATTTACTGTTGCTAATTGAAAGGTTGGTGGTGCAAATCCACCTAGAGGTACCTCAGAAGAAAGGGCTGGCAGTCTGCTTCCAAAAAACTAACCATTGAAAGCCTTATGGAGCATGGTTCTACTCTGACATACGTGGGTACAGTCTATTGTTTATGGAGTACTGAGTTTCAGTTTACCGTAATGGAAAAATCACATTGATTAAGGGTAGGGTTGCACAGCCAATTATCATAAGTGCTGTCAGTAAGTTGTACACCTGCAAAAAGTTGAATTGGCAAAAGTTGTGTAATATATATATATATTTACAACAACGACTGGGGAGAAAAAAAAGTAGCTGCTGAGGCTGCTTATGTATACAGCCAAATACCTCATGGAACTTGATTCCTTGGTTTGGAGGTTTAGGGTTGTGGTTTCTTCGGCCATTCCAGTTAATTGGCCTTATAGCGGGTTTAGTGTTTTTATTCTACCTTCTAGTTTGATGCATAGCATCTGGGGTCTTAAAAGTTTGCCAGTGGCCAGCCAAGGCGAAATAATTGTTCTCTATTCACCAGGAGCAACAGAGAAATGAGAATCAGGAATAGGAGGAGGAAATGATATATATGGCTAATTGCCTTCGTGAATAACTGCCCCCTTTGCCATGAGACCGGAACTGAATGGTGTCTGGCTACTATTTCTGAATATCTTGATTAACGATTCTGTAGAAGAATCCTGCTTACAGGGCGGAAAATGCAGAACAGAATTTCAAATTATCATGGACTCCAGAATTTCTGGAGCCTCGGAAGCTGAATGAAGCCCTTTAACTATTGCCCTAAGATAACCATAAAACAAAAAATCCCTTGAAGCCTTCTTAAAACCAAACAATAGCGTAGCTAAACTAGTAAAGAATGTCTGCCTTGAGCATTGTGCTCATTTAAGATCTCTCTGTATGGAATTGAACTGACAACAGCAACTTGAAAGATTACGTAGGAAATTTAGGGGGCAATGAGTTTGTTAGTGGGGGAGGAACAGCTCAGAAAAGGAGGGTAAGAATAGTTGTACAATTTGAAGAATTTAATCCATGTCACTGAACTGTATGTGTAGAAACTGTTGAATTGGTCTGTGTTTTTGCTCTGTGTATTTTTATCATCACCACCATCAAAAACTCTATGGAGGAGCATAGTTATATTCTGACACATATGGTTGGTATGAGTCAGAATCATCTGTACGGCAGCTGTATTGGAAAATCTAATCATAAAATAAATATTGTTTGCTTGATGTGATAAATATTCTTCTGTGCACAAGGTTTTCTTCGTTATGTAATCATATTAATTTGGTATGTAAGTGCATCAGTTCAGTTTAAAATTCAGATAATTGAAGCATAAACAACAAAAATATTTCAACAGTGAGGTGATAATTTGATGGATAACCTTTATGCTTGGCAAAATTGTAACAGACGCAAACAGTGATAAATCTGTTATAGCCTTATTCTTTGGTGACTGGGGCTTTCTTTTGAAATTAACTGTAAGAATCTTGGTTTTTAAAATGTGATCAACTTAATCTTAATAGTTTTGCACTGTGTATCAAGGAAAGGGAAAAAAACCCGTGCGTCTAGGAACTTATTTTAATACTAATAATAGTCAAATATGCCCCATACATTCAAGACAAAAGAAATAAAAGGAATCTGTAGCCATTAAGGAGCTGTGGTGGCATAGTGGTTAAGAGCTCAGGCTGCTAACCAAAAGGTGGGTGGCTCCTTGGAAACCCTATGGGGCAGTTTTACGCTGTTCTTTGGCGTCACTATGAGTCGGAATCCACTGGATGGCACACAACAACAAAGCCATTAAAGGAACCCTGGTGGCGAAGTAGTTAAGAGCTTAGGCTGCTAACCAAAACGTTGGCAGTTCGATTCCACCAGTTGCTCCTTGGGGCAGTTCTACTCTGTCCATGTCTTAGTTATCTAGTGCTGCTATAACAAAAATACCACAAACGGATGGGGTTTAACAAAATGAAGTTTCTCTCTCAGTCTGGTAGGCTAGAAGTCTGAATTCAGGGGACCAACTTCAGGGGAAGGGTTCCTCTCTCTCTAGGCTCTGGAGGAAGGCCCTTGTCATCAGTCTTCCCCTGGACTAGGAGCTTCTCAGCGCAGGGACCTTGGGTCCAAGGGACGAGCACTCTTGGCTGTACTTTCGTGGTGGTTATGAGGTCCCCATGTCTCTGCTGGCTTCTCTGTCTTACATCTCAAAAGAGATTGGCTTAAAACAATCTAATCTTGTAGATTCAGTCCTGCCTTATTAACATAACTGCCACTAATCGCAAGTCATTAACATCCTAGAGATAGGATTTACAAACATAGAAAAACCGCATCAGATGGCAGAATGGTGGACAGTCCACACAATACTGTGAATTATTGCCTAACCAAATTGATAGATATTTTGGGGGAATACAGTTCAATCCATGACAGTCCTATAGGGTTGCTATGAGTTGAAATTGTCTTGATGGTAGCAGGTTTTTTTTTTTTTTGGGCATAGCCATTAAAAGGAGCCCTAGTGGTGCAGTGGTTAAGTGCTCGGCTGCTAACCAGAAGGTCTGCAGTTCAACCCACCAACCACTTCATGAGAAAAAGATGTGCCAGTCTGCTTCTGTGAAGAGTAAAACCTTGAAAACCTTTGGGGACAGTTCTACTGTATCCTACAGGGTTGTTATTAATTGGAATCAATTTGATGGCACTGGGTTTTTTTTTTTTTTGGTTTATAGCCATTAAACAAAACATTTATCTGGCTGAGGCTCTTAAGACAGTTTTAAATGCTAACAAGCCAAATAATTTGGACTCTGCCTTTTTGTTTACCTTAGTTTAAGACAGAAAAGTTAATTGATGCACAAGTTTGTGTTTTTACTTCAGTGCTACAAAGTTTTAGTTTTTCATTGGTTACTTAGTTGTTTATGTTTTGTGGTATATGGAATAAATAAGCTAGATGGCCTGGTTCAAATTGTTTATCAGTTAGTAGTTCTTTGTTTTTTAAGTTCATTTATTCCTTCATTCGTTCACTTTGTTCATGTTATTATGCCATTAAGCAAATTATTATAAAGTCCTTCTGATGAATGGGCCCTGTGATAGGCACGGGGGACATAGTGCCGAAACAAGAGCAACGGGGCTTTTTTATCTATTAGCCATCATAGGCATAGTGCTGAGAGGCTGTCAGTTTTTCAGAGTTCTACACAAATATTTGAGGTCTGAAAATAATTAGTAGGCTTCAAATTTAAAAAATTGCAAAGTAGAAATTTTATCAGTTTTCAATTAAATATAACGTGAATTGAAAGCAAACGTATGTACAGCAGGAAATGTCGTATGGTATTTTCTTTAGGTTATGAAATTGTCAGTGTGGTGTAATCACAGCTAAGTTGAAAATAAAGTAAGAACTCTGGACTTTATAGGCAAAGGAATGGAAGAAAAAAACAACAAAGGTTTAAAGTGATTTTATTTTACCTTTTTACTATATTTTTTCTCTCCTGATTTGTAAATGTATTTTCGTTTCCTAATCTGAAAGAATGACTTTTAACAATGGGAGAGATACGGTATAAATTTTACTAAAAATACTTTGTTTTTATAAAAAAAAAAAAGACAACGGTATGTGCTAAAAAGGGAACTCGGGTGTGTATAAAATAGAAAGGGTAATGCTACTGTTCCCAAATTACTCCCAGCGTGATAAAAATTTTTTTAGTATCTTCTTCTGTACCTCATACAAATGATTTTTAAAAGTGGGAGCAGGAATTAAATTCTTTCTTTACTTTTTTTCTGTCAGTTCTGTCATAGACATTCTTTCATGCAAATCTGCTTTTTTTTTTTTGTCTTATTGTGTTCCTTGGATTCAGTACATCAAAATTCATTGACCTCCTACTTAGAAATAATTAGGTTGTCTTCAACTTTTTGCTATTACACATAATAATACAGTGTATATCTGTGTACATAATATCCTTGCACGTTTGTGCAGATATTTCTGTTTAGTTTGCTGGAAATGGATTTGCATGTTTAAAATTACATTAAATGTTACCAGTTGGTCCACAACAAGGTCGTACATGTCCACAGTACTGTATCTGTAATTCTGAGGACCAGAAAGCCTCGAAAACCGATTTTTTCTTGTTTCTCATTAGTGGCAGGCTCTGACCTGAGCCTATTTGATGGCAGAACCTGAACTGAACTCATGTCGTGGTCATGTAAAGCCTTTATTTTTTTTTCCACGTAGTATGAATAGTCATTTTACTGCAGAAGTATTACTGTGATTGATTGTGGGGTGCTGCCCTGGATCCCATTGAAGATACAAGTAAGATTAATATATTAACTCGTTTTAAACTTGGAAAAAATCTGAATTTTAAAACACATCTGGCCCCCAGAACGTTGGGCAGCCAGTGAGGAGATCTGTATTCTGGCTCTGACTCTGTCATTTAGTATTTGGAAAGGCATTTCACTGCTCTGGGCCCCACCTTCCTCATTTACAAAGGAAATGGCCAATGTGGTCTCTGAGGTCTGTTTTCAGCTCAAGCAGGCTGTCATTTTCTAATTATCCAGGCTCCTGGCTTCTCCTGCTAGGTCACAACTGCTTTTTGTCCGTTCTTCCATGCATTGGCACTTCTTTTTGAATGAGGGTGGGGAGAAATCAAAACAAGACTGTCCCACATCTGCACCTGTCTACAGCTTTGGTTAGAGCTTTATGTAGGCAAGAGAGACAAAAATTAATGGTTAAAATGAGAACTTTATCCCTCCTCCCTCCCTCTGAATTCTTGGAGTCACTGATTTTTTTAAGGTATGAGGTGGAGCACAGGACATTTTTAGGGCAGTGAAACTTCTGTATGATACTGTAAAGGTAGACACATGACATTATGTATTTGTCAAAACCCATAGGACTGTGCTGCACAGAGTGAATCTTAATATAAACTATGGACTTCAGTTAAAAATAATGGATAAATATTGGTTCATAAATTGTAACAAATGGTGCCACACTAATGTAAGATACTAACTATAGGGGCAGCTGTGTGTGGGGGAGAGGGCACATATAGGAACTCTGTACTTTCTGTGTAATTTTTCTGTAGACCTAAAACTGCTCTGAAAGCGTATTAAAGTTAATACATACACGCACCCACCCACCCACCCACCTAGAAGTTTTGAATGAAGGAATTTTTACCTGGTCCTACTTAACACTTCCTATATTGTATGAATGTGAAAATGTTTTCTTAACAGTAAAATTATGAACGTGTTACTTTCTGGGAAATGGATTAACCAATCTATTTGAAAAATTTCTCCACAAATACAGACGATTATATTTTGGCAAGTTAAACAAAAATCTCATATTTGGCTTGAAAATTCCTTAGGAGCAGGTAGTCTGATGTGAAAGTCCTAACAGCCAATTTTTCTGCTGGCACTCTGTCTCATACCTAGTGCACTTGTGTTTAGGGGATGTGCTATAGTACAACAGCAGCAAAGTATCTTGAAATTTGAGAATTACACTCAGTGTAGAAAGGTGCTTATAATAAGAGTGACATGGAAATGAAACCCACTGAGGGAGCCCTGGTGACCCAGTGGCTATGGCTGCTAACCAAAAGGTCGGCAGTTTGAATCCACCAGTTGCTCCTTGGAAACCCTACTGGGGCTGTTCTACTCTGTCCTGTAGGGTCGCTATGAATGGGAATCGACTCAACGCATTGAGCTTGGTTTTGGTGGAGGGAACATCAGCTTTATGTAGCCTTCATTGTTTAAATTATTTCTGGTTGAGGGTTTATGTATTTGAAATTTGCATTGATTTAAATGTCAATATAGTGAGCCCATTGGTTCATTATTTTGTAGTTTTCTCCTCTTGATCATAATATCACAACAACTTAATTACTGATTTAATCACAATCCTGGGCATTTTTTGCATGGGTAAATATACCTCTAGGGCAGGGCTTAGCAAAATTTTACTGGAAAATGGCTAGGTAGTGTGAATATATTAGACTTTGCAGGCCGTATGGTGTCTGTCTAAACTACTTAGCTCTGCTGTAACATGAAAGCAGCTATAGACAGTAATTGATTGCCCTACCAGATGTAATTTACTACAACTAGGCAATGGACTGACATACGCTCCAGAGGATTTCCTCAGTTGGTTAATGAAATGGGGCAGATGGGGGACTTGTGAAGGCTTCCTTCTGCATATAATAGTGATTTTTTTTTTCTACTCATCTGTGGTCCTTTGTGGTAGCTCATCTTGGAAGTTCTTGGGTGACACAAATGTTTAATGTTGCTAGTTGAAAGGTTGGAGGTTCAGGTCCACCCAGGGGCACCTCAGAAGAAAGGCCTGGCAGTCTGCTTCTGAAAAATCAGCCATTGAAAACCTTACGGAACACAGTTCTACTCTGACACACATAGGGTTGCCCTTAGTTGGAGCTGACTCAATGGCAGCTGGTTTGGTTTTTTTAATCTTGGAACAGGACTCGAGTGTCTTTTAAGAATTGTGCTATGGCACCGATAGATCCTAGTCTTTTCTCTTTCTACTGTACAGGGTAGATGTTTTGAGCTTTTGGGCTCTTGATTTCTTGGATGTAAACTATAACTACCCTAGTTATAAATTAAGTTGCTTAAAAAAATATTTTTAGTTAAGGTACTTTATTTCTTTGATTCATTTGATTTATCAAAGGCCTTCAGCAGAATAGAAGAATGAAGGTAAATCTTGTAAGCCATGCCATTCATTGTTCACTGTTTAGGATAATTTAATGTATTAAATAATTTTGCTTTAAATGAAGTAAAGCATGTGATTATACTTCACACATTGCACAATGCTAAAATTTTTATTTAAAAATCTTTCAGACACGAAGAAGAACATCGTCGTCGTGAAGAAGAAATGATAAGACACCGAGAACAGGAAGAACTTAGGCGACAGCAAGAGGGCTTTAAGCCAAACTATATGGAGAATGTAAGTAAAATACTAGTTCATTAAAATGATGCGTAGAATTCTTTAGGGCTTGGTTTATATAGCTGGTACATTTTCTAATCTTTCTGAATTTGTAATGTGTTTATTTAACGATTTTCTTTAACAGATTTTAAATTAAAATTAGTTTCTGAAGATAATCATGTTTTAGGAAATGGATGTTTTATTTTTCTCCATTATTTTACATGTTTCGGTATATGTTACTAAAGCAGAACTCTTGATAAGTATATCATCTCCACTTGAGTTTTACATTTTACCGGTACTAGAAAGTGTGTATTTTATTTTGGAAGATTTCAGATACACCCGAAAGTGCATGTGCTCGTCACCAGCGATAACAGTTATCAACACAAGGCTAATATTTTTCTTTTTACCAACTTCCTCTCCCACATTATTATATTTTTTCCAAATTTATTTTGTATGAAATTCCTTAGTCACATAATTTCATTCATGAGTATTTCAGTGTGTATCTTTCAAAAGATTAGGACTATTTTATAAAAAATACTTTACCGTATCTTAAAAATGATCAATTTCTTAACATCACCGGTCAAAACACAGATTTACTCAGTTCTCGTAAATATTTTTTAATACTGGTTTCTTTGAATTGAGTGATACTGCCAGTCTACATTTTCTCTCTCTCTCTTTTTTTTTTTTTCCATATTCTGTTTTTTCCTTAAGAAACAGCCTTGTCGTATAGAGTATTTCACATTCTGGGTTTTCCTAATTGCAACCCTGTGGTGATGCTTAACATGTTCCTTTATCCCTTAATTTTCTGCAAAGTGGAATTAGAGCTAAAGGCTTGATCTGATTCAAGTTTTTGTTTTAGGGGAGGTCAGGGTAGTCTTCCAAACAATACTTCAAATACATTAAAATTCTTAGTTGCTTAATGATAACTTAAAAAAAAAAAAAAGGTCACATTGTTCACTTTGGGAGAATGCCAGTTTAACAAAATCATTAGTCTGAAAAAATATTTTTCTTTAGCTGTTCAAAAGACATAACTCATAAAAAAAGTTGCCCAGGTTTTCTGAGGCTAAAAGTATTCAGATCTTTGATACCTTTTCTCCTGACCTTCTCCATCCCTAGAAAATTTTAAAACCTTTTTTAATTGAAAAAAAAAAAAAAAAAAAAAGAGACACAGAATAAAATAAATCCTAACTTGCTTCGCAACAAGAATTTTTATCGTTATCTTCCATCAAGTAAATATTCTTCGTATGAAATATATGTGACATTTAAATTCAATTAGGAAAGGTTTATTATTTGTTACATTAGAGATTTAGTTTGTTTTTAATACTCCATTACAGAATTTGTTGTTTTTTAAGCATTGTAAATTTTTGCTGAGTAATTTCTAGTTTCATTTTGCAATTTTTGTTTCTTACCTTGGATAAGTAGCAATTGCTGTGGCCTTCAGTTTTCTGGTTGTTAAATCTCTGTTGGAATTATCAGTGTGCGGATATTTTATTATGACTATTAAAAAAACCAAAGCACAAAGAAGACAGTGTATTTGAGCAGTTATTCTATATGCATATAGGGAAACCATTCTGATTCTAAAAAACCCAAATGACTCAACAGTAGGCTAGTTATAATGAAGCTTATAAAGAGGAGGGAGAAGAACAGAAAATCAGCTATTGACTAACCTTAACAGGATTGGATGAAACTTCTCCCCGCCCCCCCACCCCCAAATTGACATCGGCTGTCAATATAGGTTTTTAAGATAATAAAAGGTACCTCATCTTTCAGGAAGCAGGGGAAATCACCTAGTTACTTTTTGTGTGAGATAAATTCTGAGCTACTTTATGGTTAACTAATGTCTGTCACAAATGGGCTTTGAATGATTTAATCACTGTGTTTATAAGGAAACAGAACATCAGTTTCCTTATTAGCGCTCCTTAAGGCTGGGGAAAAAATACTGCAAAGTAGTTTAGCAGTTTCTGGCGAAAAAACCCACGTTAATAATTTTACAATTTTTTGGGGGATCAGGCTGTTATTGTTAATTTTGGGCTTATGGATAAGAGAAACCCCTTAAAATTGAAGTAACATGCCTATTTTTAATTTTATTTCTCATGATTTATGAAAGAAAGTGGAATTAAAAAAATTTTTTTGAAGCCCGTATTTAGAGAAAGTGTTTTTATGATCAGATATAATCAGATGTAAGCTATATGTGATATATTTCTTAAGGAAACTGTTTCTTTCCATTGAGGACTAGGAAATTCTACCTAGTCTTTTATTTACGTGAAAATTTCTTTTATTGAAGTGTTTGCTTACAGTAAAATCAGTGGAATTACTTTTTAAATATTTTTTCTTGCATAAATCTTAGGTATTTGAAGTGGATATGTAGATCATACGCTAAAATCATTTCGATGACTATAAGCTAATGGTCAAGTAATTCTCTTGTTAAACTTGATTGAGTTGGTCATATAAACTCTGTCCTTTGAAACCATTTCACAAATTTGTTACCAGTGTTTTTCATATGTTTACTGGAAATTAATATAGTATACCTATTAAAAAAATTTTTTTTTTCCCTATTAACTAAGGACAGCTAGCTTTAATTTTACATTAACAAATCGTATCTGGAAACATTGTTACAATATAAAGTTGAATCACTGCAAGTTCTTACTAATTTAATAACATCTGTATGCTTAAAACTCATTTTAATGGTGGCGTAAATTTTACAAATACCCGATGAGCTGACAGTAGATAAATTAGATATTTAAAAATATTCATACTGGATTTATTGGCGTTTAAAAAAATACATCATTTATCGTTTTACAAAATTGTGCTTTTAGAAAGGATTATTATATATTATCTTTTTTAATATACATAATTTTATACATAAATAATAAGTTACCTGGTTTTGAAGTTGTTACTTAAATACGTGTTACATATGTGAAGCATCATAGCAAGATTAATTTGGCTAGAGCCAAGGTCTGCAAACAATAGCCAGCCAGGGCTTATGGCCTGATCTGCTTTTGTACTGCCCTGACATAAAGTTCAGGTGGTTGTTTATATTTTTAAAGGGTAGATGAAAAAAAATAAAGATGAATGTTAGAGACTGTTCTGGACTGAACAAACTTAAAATATTTACTTTGTCTTTTTATTGACAAAGTTTGCTGAACTAAGCTAGAATATTCGTGATTTTTTGGTTAATACTTGAGTTAGGTAAATTACAAAGTTACTGTGTTCTAAATTTTCTGAAGAACATTTATATTTAAAATACTACATAAATGAGCTGTAACAGTTTGTATAACAGTGGAAGAAATGTAGTCATTTTCCTATTTCTAGGTTTTTTTTTTAAGATAAGAAATCAGTGAATTGGCATGGGTTTTTCATTGTTTTGGTGTTAGTTTTATTTGGTTCCTAGATTTGGAATACTTGTTAATATAAACTAATAAAGTTTGTACTACAAGAAATACTCTTTTTAGATCTTGGTGTTCATAGGAAAACCGTTGAGGCAATTGTTTATCAATTATTCTCCATTTGCTTTGAAAACTGTCTTTGGAAAAATTTGTTAAATAATTTTAATGTTTGTTTTTGTTTTTAAGAGCTTTGAAATTAGTCTTTCTTATGTGCATTCTTTTTTTCACTGTTCAGTTTAAAGGGAGGAATCAAGTGGTAAGTGTTCAGCTCGCCCAAGAACAATTCAAGACTAAAGCAGATTTTCTTGTTTTAAGGTGGACATCTCTCATTTTTCCCCTAATATTCCTATTAGAAGTATTCCAGTGCAGCTGAATATGGGGTTTGTAGTATAAAATAATTTAAATATTTTGTCTTGAATAATAATTTTTTTTTAATGTAACAAAAGACTAGGAAAACATATCTGATTTTTTTTTAGCAGCCTGCTTCAGCTTGACCATGGTTTTAGGACATATATGTGAATACATTTTTAAGAGTTTTAAGGTCCTAAGTGAGCACTTCATCAATTACAAGTTGTCATTTTTACTTTATACCTGTTTTTCCTTAGGGGATGTTGGAACTTTCTGTCTTTGATAAAGCCGTTATAAGTATAAACTAAATGTATTCATAGTATCACACTTTTGACTATCTTAATGTATGCATTTTTATACTCTGTCTTAGTTGTATTTAAGTTTTTATTTATCATACTATAGAGTGTATTTGAGGTAGTAATGACTAGTTTGCAATTTTCTTTTCACAATTTTATAGCTTTTGGACATACCACAAGAGGTTATTTGAGAATAGTGAGAATTTTACGGGATTGTCTTTTGTGATTGTCTTATTTTCTTATTAGTTTGCCCCGCTTACTGTAGATTAAGTACTGCAGTGTGCCACTCATTTGTGGAAACAATTTAGGGTGGAAATAAAAGATAGGTTTTAATCAGAATAATTTCATTGATGCAGTTTCTTTGTGTAAAATTTTCTTTCTTGGGAAAATGTTTATGTTGCAAAAATATCTAAATATCAAACTTATTTCAACTTTCATAATTGTATCATGTAGTTATAAAGTATTCTGTTACGAAAATTGGGATAGTGTTTAGTTTGGATGCTACTTAGTTTTAAAACCTGAGAGAGTTCTTTATGTGGAGTGGTAAATATGTTTTGAGTAGCCCTTCTGATCTGTTTTAAATATACTGCATTAAAGTAAATCTCTACATGATACTGAAGACCTTTGTGTCCTATTTGAGTAGGTAGGAATAGCCCTGCATTTTTGAACACATGTAGCATAATAAACTTGAGAATAAGGGTATATTACATGCTAAGGTGACAGTTTGACCCAATTGTATCCCACTGTCAGAGGTGTTCAAGTATAGTTCCTTGAAAATATGAAATAGTGAGGCTAACAGCATGAAAGATAATGTAGCCAGAGGATGAAAGTTTTGCTTTTTCCATGCTTAGTGTTTTCAAACAGTGCATAAGAAATGCTCAGGAAACTTTAAAAATATGTGGATTCGTAGGTCCTACACCTAGAAATTGATTAGTTTGTTTTGTGATTCTAGCAGCTTCTGATGCAAGTTGTCCATTGATAACATTTTTGGCTAAATCTGGTGGTTTTCAACTTACGTAGCACATCTGTGGAACTTAATTTAAAAAAAAATGCCTGTGATATAATTCATCAAAAATTTTGATTCGGTAGGTTTGGGTTGGGGTCATGGGATCTACGTTTTTAAAACTCCACAGGTGTTTACTCTGTTAGCAAAGGAGGTTGAAAACCACTGGTTGCTAATATGTTGAAAGGAGAATAGTAGTAGTAGAATTCTTTTTTGGTGGGGGCAGGGGAGTTTGAATGGAGGGAGGTCTTACAATATGTGGGGTAGGAGTCTTACAGAATACAGTGTAAATAGCACAACATTATGTGTGAATAGGCTCTGTGAAATTTTGGCATGGCAACCTCAATTTAGGCACTTAGACTGTATATACAGTGGGGCATTGAGGCTGTATGGCCTACGGATTGCTGATCTAGAGCCGATATGTGATGAAGGATCATATATAAATGGCCTGTGTAACCAAATTGATAGAGTTTGTGAATTATAACAAATTTATTAATTTATATGTTTATTTCCAGTGATTTTAGAAGGCTTATTAAGAGTGCCTCATAGCCTAGAATCAAGCTTCCTGAGGAATTCAAATAGCATCTAGGAGGTTCATTGGTAATCATGGTTATGAATCAGAGGGAAAGTTAGGGGAAGAATATGATAGTTCATTACTGTGCCACATGGGTACCTTGTAATTTTCATATCTTTTTTTGTTTTAGTCAACAGAGGCCTCCTTTTGATCAGTATTGCCAAATTTGGTCTGTTCTTCAACCAACTGCTTTGTGTTCATCTTTTTCCTGCCTTTTGCATGGACCTTGTTTCCTTTTATAGTGTACCCCTTGATTTAATGACTGCCTGGCTTCCCCCAATGTGCCATGTACAAAACTCAAAACAGAAACTTTAGCTAGTAATAAAATTTGGTGCTGACAGAGAGACATGACCCCTATTTTTACATAATGAGTAGGTATAAATTTGTTTTCTGAAATGGTTTGTTCATTTTTGAGGGAAGAAATTGGCATTTTTTGGTTTCCATGTGGCCATCATACCTTTTTCCACAAATTATTTAGCTCTAACAAGTGATTTGATTGGGCTGCAGTAGAAGATTATTTTTGGGAAGTCTAAATATCTGAGGCATTCAAACAAAGGATGTATTTTAAAAGGGATTTTCATGGCCTCTTAACCATCCTGTGAAAATAACTGAAGATTTATTTGCTGTATCATTTGGCATCAGGTTTAGGTGTGACTGCTATGTAGGTAATTTCTTAATGTTGGCATAATGGTGGCCCAGTCCCAATAGTTTGGAAATGATGGTGAAAATCAAAATGGATAACAACAGCAGTATTGTAGCGATTTCACACAGTAATGCTCTGTTTGTGCCCAGACTTTGGTTGTTAATTAGGTTTTTATCTGTTCACTAAAATAATTTAGTTGATTGCCTACAATGGCCTAAGGACTGTTTAAATACTTGAGATACGGTATGTAATTGAAACTTGATGTAGACCTTTGTGGTCAAATGATAACAAAGAAATACAAGATTGTAATGTTTATACGTAGTCTTGAAAACGATCTCTGGGAATTTGATAATTTTGGGTATTTCATTTGAAGGTTTGTATCATGAAACTAGTAGTTTTAAAAATATTTAATTGTATATAGGGAAATCTTTAAATTTATCAGGCAAACTGGGGTAAGTGAATAGGAACAATATTTAAAATTACTTCCTTTACTGTTTCGGGCGAACACTAATCATATAAGTAGTAGTTTTCTTTTCTCTGTTTTAGCATTTGTATTTAAAAGTCTTTTCTGAATAAGTCCAGGTGGAAATGATTACTGTACTCTGTACTCAGTTTATTTGAAGACACTTTATTATTTCTGTCATATTAGATGACTCTTGTGGCTTTTTTTTTTTTTTGGCCTTAACCTTCCATTGGAGCCCTGGTGGTACAGTGGTTAAAAGTTCGACTGCTAACCAAAAGGTTGGCAGTTTGAATCCACCAGTCATTCCTTGGAAAGCAGTTCTACTCTGTCCAATAGGGTCGCTGCAGGTCGAAATTGACTCGATGGCAACGGGTTTTATTATTTTTTTTTTACCTTCCTTTAGAGTTTCATAGAGTTCCACAACCCAGAATAATTTCCATGTCTCCTTTTTCTCCCTGGAGAATTTCTACACAGACTCATCTCATAGTACCTCCTCTGACTCTTCACCCAGCTGTGATCTTGTATCATTTTTAATATGTGGTCATATTGCTGTCTAATTAATTTCTGACTCTGTTATCTACTCTTTGAGCTCTCTGAGCTTTTTAAGGTCAGGTATTTTGTCAAATTAACCTTTATGTTCATAGTACTTAGCTAGTTACTGAGCTAGTCACACTATATTTGTCAAATTGTAATTACTTAGAAGTAAGTTGAGAGAATTCAGTAGTAGTTTAGTGTTATATTATTCATATTCCAGAACAGCCCAATCGTGGTTTTCAGTGTTCAATTTTACCTTGGGATTTATTGAATACTAATGTCTTAGATATTGAACATTTGGTGGTTTTGAAACATAGGTGGCATTGAGGGACAACTATTGATGTATTTTCATAGACTGCATAATGGAATCACATAATGAGTAATTTTTAAACAGTCAAATAACCAACAATTATTTGGGCTTGGTTTCTAGCACACCTAACTTTTCAGTATATGGATCCTACTTGAATATTCTTTCAGAGTGTTAGACTTACAGGAAGACTTGGAGGTTTCCATTTATTTAGAAAAAATTTTTTCACTGTTTCCTATCTACAAAACATAGCGCTGAGCGCCATAGACTATACATAGGTGAATCAAGCCCGGGGTCTTGTCATTGAGAATTTTAAAGTATTTTAGATACAGATTACCTATACAGAGTATATTAAGAAGAGATACAGCTAAAAAGTTCTGAGAGTTTAGGGGGAAAATTTCTCTACTGGAAAGTACCAGTAATGCCATTGAATATTCTCAGCACTGTTGTGGAACTATTATTTTGTATAACTCATGATTTATCATTCTACGATGTTGTAGCTACCAGACCTCATGTCTTTGCCTTTGAAGTGGTAAGTTCTTCTAATACTTTTTGATTCAGAATGGCAAGACCTTACTTTCAGCTAACGTTTACATATTTTTGAGGAATTGGAGAATGGGAGAGTGGAGATTGGCAATAGAAGTGGTCAACTAAAGTAAAAATATTTTTTGAAATTTTAATATGTCTAATATGATTAATAAGAATTTTGTCTAATTTAGTTAATAACTGTTTTGAAGTAGTAACAAGATCCAAATAAGACATAAAATTTTAAATTGTTACTTATACTTTGTGACTTGTTTAATGTGTTTTAGAGCCACTTTATAGGAGTTGTCCTACAGAAAATTTTTTAAGCCAATCAGTGTCTAGTATCATTTACTATGAGTTGGTATACTTTATATTGAGGGCATGTAGTGCTATAGTATCACCTGAGAAGTCAGAATTTGATACTAAATTAAACTAGGTAAATGTGAATATTAATATTCATGTCTAATACTGAAAGTAGCTCCTAGTGGCAGTGGGAGGAACTTGGATTTATAAATATGCTCTGCTGATGAAATGTAGTCATTTCAAGTTACATTATTAATAAATATTAAAATTGCAAAGGCTTTTTAAAAATTTCAAGTAATGACGTATATAGGTAAGTTTGCTTCTTTCTCTTATGATAGCCTCCACTGTATTATGTAGCACGCTTCAAATCCTCTCTTCTGGTTGAAAATTTACCATAGTTTTCACAAGATAATTTTTTCATTTTGCATATTACTGCTTTTTATTTCTTTTAAACAGTTGATATGTTTGTTATAGTAGTTTGTCTTAAAATTGTACATTTAAATGACTTTACATTTATCTCAGTACAGTTTAAATAATTAAAAAATCTCTTGCTTTGAGTTAGCTACTTAGAAAAATATGTATTAATTTGTAAAAACGTTAAGGCTTCTGTTAGACTGTTAAGATAATTTGTCTAGTGCCTTCTACCACAAACAGGAAAGGACATTTTCCTCTATATATTCTTAATTCTTACATGTTGAGCCATGTATGCCTTGTTTGGTGCTTCTACTACTTTCTTCTGTTGGTGGGGCCAACTTGAATTGCTTCTTACGTAGTTTATATTCTTTTGTTTTCACCTTACTCATCTTACTTTGCCCTGGCCAATCAGCGGTAGTTATTTTGACTTTGGTAAGAAACTGTACTGGGTAACAGGTTCAGGATAAAGAAATGCAAACCAGTCTCCAGTATTAGGTGAGCTTTGTTAAGATAAGATACTATTAATAGTATTATATTTGTCTCAAAGCTAATATCAGTTGCTGATTTCTTTTAGAAGTTCTGGATGAAATAACTGAATTTGAAGAATGACTATTCCTAATCAATTTTAGTTTTAAAAAGCACCTCTTCAGAGATAGCTTGCCATGAAAATTGAAAATAATAACCTTGTAAATGTCCTCAGCTGAATATAAATTTGTTTTGAAAAGTTAGTATGTTTAAAATCCCTGTTCCATTTTGTGTCTTGATGCATGCTGGTTTATATGTGATTCCACTTCATTTCATCTTAATTTTTAGAAAACCAACCTATGTATTAAGAAAAACCATTAATTTTGCTACATATTCACTTGAATTTCACAGTGATGCCAGAATAACTTATATAAAAAAATAATCTATATACTGGTTAAGTTCCCTGGACCGGGCTTTAAAAGTAGATTGTTGAGTGAATGCAGTTTAATAGATAAATCTCTTCAGGTTATCAAGCAAAAAGTCAGCTAAGACATAAGTCCTGTTCTTCTGTTTGTTGCCTCTATTTCTGATTTGTTATTTAACAAGTAACAAATACTCATGACTAAATGATATTGTGTAAATTGAGATGTAATGAAAGATTTTAAAGTTTCATTTTAACAACCATAAAACTGAGGAACATTTACCCAATATTCATGGGTGCAGATAATTTGGAATACATATATTCAAAGGGGAAAAAATAAATACACCAAAATGTAGATTTATATATATTAAAAGATTGTCTTATGCTTTTAATTCCCTCAATTAAAAATGTTAAATGTTTCAAGCTTTATTGGTTACAATGGAAAATTTTACTTGAGTTGTATCAATGGGAACATGTCTCTTTGTCTTTCTAATTTAAAATGGTTTTATTTACTTTCATAGAAGAAGATTACTTTGCCGACTTACAACTGTCAGTATTTTAACACTTTTAATAATTTCTTGGCAAAGAGGTTAAATCTATTTTGGATGTTTTTCTTCATATCTACTTTTAATATTTCATATAATTGATTTCATTCCACTTTTCTTAAATATATTTGTTAGCTAGTTAACAGTTTCTTTTTAATTTCTCCCATGAAAGTTTGACTAGCTATCTAATGATCTTACTATTCTTTTATATAAACTTAGAGAAGTTTCTTTTTAGTGATAGAAAGGACCTAAGAATATAGTTTGCCCGTTATTCAGTGCTACATGTAATTTATTTAAATGTAATAAAAAAAAAATTAAGGAGAATTTAATGATAGATTGAGTTTTATTACTTGCCAGAACTTACACATTTCTCTAGAATTATATTTCCTTCAGTAGATTTAAATGTTCTATATCAATATTTTCAGCATTTTCTTATTGGGAAGTGGAACCTAAATATCAGAAAGTCATCCCTACACATTCCTAAGAAACTTTATTTAGAGATATATGTGAGAGGTCTTTACAATTAAAGAAGAATGTTGCTTTGGTTGTCAAGACTGTGTTCACTCAAACAAATTTGGACTGATTAAAGTGTTAGGTGAACACATCTTGTCGATTGATTGTAAACTGTTGTTACAGTTGATAAGACAATATTCATTTAAATCGCTGTCTCCTAAGCTTTAGGCATTTGTGTTATACTTTATTTTGCCTTATCTGAGTGCTGTGTAGTTCGTTTAAATTTGGTTATCTAAAAAAACACTTCTGCATTTCATCTATTGCAAAATGTTGGTTTGGTTAAAGTGTATGAAGAAAATCTGGCTTCACACAGGTAAATAATAAAGGGAGGAATATTTTAATAACCTTTTCAGATAATTACGGATATTCTTTGAAACTCCATTAACACTTGATATGTGGTAGTTTTTTTTAAAGGTACTTTAAAAATCATTGGTTTAGCTTGAACTTTGAGAGGATCTTTTACCCCTGTGTTACTTTGTTAACATCCTGGATCAGTTATTTGAAAAATAATTGATCTGTTACATTAAGCAGATCTTCTAAATGCTGATGCATTTTATCATACAAAATTAAATCACATTTGTTAACATCACCACTGATATCAAAAAATGTCTGCCAAATAAACATACAAAAGTCTTGAATAATCATACTTTGTCAGTTGCTGTCTCAAGTAAAAATCTTCCATGGAAAAGTGGTTCTTTCAGCTTGCTACCCAAGCACAAAATGCTTTTTTAAAATAATAACGTCCTGTTTTAGAATGCAGCAGAAGTACTTTGTGATACATCCTACTGTTACATAAAAAAAAAAAAAATCCAGTAAAACAGACGCTTACACAAGGATAGATTGAATAAAATTAATATTTTTAGTGCTTTGTCAAGGTAATTCATAAAGTTTTTTTTTTTTTTCATTGAAGTCCGTGGATGTGAAAAATACAGTGGTTACTAGTAAAAATTTGACCTTGATTTGTGCTAAAACACCAGAAGGTTTGCCCACCGTTGCCTTTGCACCATTAGTGTGAATGTTGGTCAAGGGAAAAGGCAGATACGGTCAAAGTAGTTGAAGTATGTCTTATTGTTAATAAGGAGAATACTTGTGGAGCAGTTGGTTAAGTGCTCAGCTGCTAACCGAATGTTGGTGGTTTGAACCCACCCAGCATCTCTGTGGGAGAAAGATGTGGCGATCTGCTTCTATAATGATTGCAGCCAAGAAAACCATATGGGGCGGTTCTACTCTGTCACAGGGGGCACTGTGAGTCGAAATCAGCTCAAGGCAACATTGTTACTGAGACAAGTAATTTTGACTTTGTGCACTCTCAGTAGGTCTTGGGGACTCCTAGCGTTCAGTGGACCACACTTTGAGAACCCTGGTTATAATGTAATGCTGATTAGGTACATGATACTAGGAAACTTTGCTTACTTTTTTTGGTCATTTGTGAATTTAAGCTGATTTGTGCTACAGGCCTTCAGGAATACATTTACACTTCTTGTAATGGTATGACACACATTCTTACACTGTCGGGATAAATTAACCTTGTTAGGCATTGACTGTTGAAATTCTTGAAGAATGAAGGCACCTTGTGAAGGTTGAAGGTTTTGAAACTGTTCGGCAAAATTTTAAAGGCCACATCAACCACTTACTGCCCGTGTGACTGTGAATAAGTTATTTAACAACAGCCTGGTGCCTCAGTTTTATCATAACTAAAATGGGAGTAACTGCAGACCTATCTCATACGGTGGCTATAAAATCAACTGAATTAATATAAAACTGAGATTTTAATCATATGCTATCATTTTATTGCACTGTAGTCTTGACATTTTGGTTACATGTAAGTTTCTTGGTGGTGCAGTGGTTAAACTGCTTGGCTGCTAACCAAAAGATCTGCAGTTCGAACCTACCAGCCACTGTGGGAGAAAGATGTGGCAGTAGAGATTACAACCTTGCGGACCCTGTGGGACATTAACATGAGTTGGCATTAACTTGATGACAATGAGTTTGGTTTTTAAGTTGTTTCAACTTAAACCAGAATTTTAATTTTTGGTAAAGTAACAAAGCACCATTTTGTATATATATATAAATATGTAGCCATTTTAACTTAAAATATATTAAAAGTAACTCATGGGAGAAGTAGCAGTCTTGTATATGGCTTATTGAGAGGGCACATAGTTGATTGAATTTTTTTGAGTGATAACCTCTGATTATCAGATTATAATGAGAAATACTGTCTTAATTTCAGTTTACAAAACTACGTTCATACTGTGCTTCTTTTGCATTTTACTGGAAGCATATAGTATTGGATTTATTAAGAGTAATGGCTACCTGAAAACATGACTAAAAAGCTGAAAGCTGTTTTTTGCTCCTTCTACAATATTTGCAAAATGATCTGTCATACCATGCTGTCTTTTTTAAAACTTCTTAGTGAAAGCGTGTAAAATAGCATTTAGTATTTTTCTTTAAAGAAATGGCATTACTAAATACAGTGTATATTTAGTGAAAAAGGCTCTAATATTATACAACATGAATTAATATAAATAGTGATATGCGCCCTCATGGAATATTGTAAGACGTTATCTAAAGAATCCAGAACTGGAATCAGTTTTTAATAGAGCATCAGAAAAGGAATGTGATTGCCACTGTTGGATAGTTGACTTAAAACCATAGGCCTCTTCAGTAAATTTAACAGATTTTCTACTAAATTCTGTTAATGAACAAAATAGATTTAAAAATAATGAAAGTAGTTATCTTTGTGAATAATAAAGCTAAACTTTGTTATTCCAGAAAGGTATAGTTAGGGTTGGAAGTATGAAGAGATTATAAAGAAGTGATGTCTTCTGCACTTCTTCCCCCCTCCCCCCGCCCCCGTGAGTCATAGACATCCAGTTCGTGTGTTAGGCTGTAAGGGATATTTGGAAATTGAAGTTACAAACAGCAAATAATCACCTCCTATTTTTATTAGTAGGTGGAGTGGTGGTTAAGGGCTGTGGCTGCTAACGAAAAAGGTCAGCAGTTTGAATCCATCTGCTGCTCCTTGGAAGTCCTACGGGGAGGCTCGTCTGTGTCCTGTAGGGTTCCTATGAGTTGGAATCGACTCAAAGGCAATGGCTTTTTGGTTTTAGTGGATAGATACTACGTTGTTAACCTTTTAGCGTAAATCCAGAACTAAAAATATGAATTAAGCCCTTGTTCCCAAAATAGTCATTTTACAATTGATGTATATAATGCTGGAATGTAACTGACCAGCTTCTGAACAACAATACCTGAATGATTTTGGGTATGCTGAAACAGTCTTCACTTTATCAGTAGGTTCCAAGTAGTGTTGAGAAAATGACACCTTGGTTTGGTTTATTGATAGTAGTGATAAATGTGATTATGAAATAGTTTTTTCATAGGATGCTTGATCAGTAGTCTATTTTATAGTCTTTTTCTCCCCCCACAGGTTAAGAATTGTATCCTTTAATAGTAAACAGTTTTATGAGAAGAGACATTTAAGAAAATTTAAAAAATAACTGAGAAAGATTTGGCATTTAAGTTTTCCTAATGTCACAAAACATTTCAGTTCTCTTTGATGCTATGTAAGTGGTGTTTTGTGCCATAGCTTTGTCAAGGATAGATAACCTTTTATGAAATCTCCATTAGGTTAGATAGATTTGCTTCCTAATGACATATATGTTTTTATCATAGGCTCTTGTCTCCTTTATTTCTAGAGTTTTAGGTGCTTTTTTACCACTATTTCTGTATTACTAATGGAATTTTTGATGAACATATAGAATTCAAAAGAATTGCTTTTGAAAACTAGAATTATGGTTTCTTTAGATTTAAACCTTGCTGCTTTTTGTCTCTTAATAGAATGTTTTTCACGGTGGCTACATTTAACACACTTTTCCATGATTGGAAAAGATTATCAAATAAAAGTGGAAATTTCAATTTTAACATTATCTTGAGTAATTTCACCTAAAGTTTTTATTGAAGTTAATTTTATATAACTAATGTTTTTTTTTTTTTTTAATGTTAGTAAATGAGTTTCAGGAAGCAGTTTCTGTACTGTTAACTCAGAAGTTTTGAACATTTCTTTACCCTTTTGTGTCGTAGTAAACCTCAAGAGCATATTGTTTTAGAACTTGACAACTGCGTGACACCTTTGTTTAGGTTTCCAAGTAAAACGCTTGCTCAGCTACAGGAAAACAATTTTACGTTGAGCTTATGTGTAGTTGGGACTTTTGTGGTATATCTTTAGAACCTGGTTGAAATAATGCTTGAGTAATTAAAAATTTATACAATGACAATTGTCTATAACTTTAAGCTTAGTGCCTGAAAGCTGTTTCTGTTGTATGTTTGAATAAATTTGAATATAAAATGGTAATAGTCATTTCTATTTTAATACTCCAGTGGCCCAGGAGGAAGAAAATAATTGGCCCTGGTGGTTATTACTACTAGATTTTTCTTTGTTTTATCTGTAGGCAAGCGTCTTTGATCCATTGGAGTAAAACCATTAAAGGTATTTTTTGATAGTTTTTATGTACTCAGACTCATTTATAGTTTAATCTTGGTAATATAAACTAGGTGCTCTAAGCACTTGTAGTATATTAACGCTGAGGAGACTGAAGTGTCTTTTTAGTGTTATTAGTAAATTCTGTTGGAAATTAAAACAATTTTAAATGGAAAGTGATGTTCCAATTCTTTTCTTTTTTTGATTTTAGATGGGAAATGTAAAGTCTTGAGATTGATAGGTTGACTGTGATAACTATGTTTACTTGCAGAGAGAACAGGAAATGAGAATGGGTGATATGGGTCCCCGTGGAGCAATAAACATGGGAGGTAGGGATTTGAAGTAAAAGCTTTCTGTAACTTATAATTCTTTGGGGGACTGTACATGCTTTTTATGGTGCCAAGATATCAGTAATAAAATATGGGACAAATGCTTGTAAAGGTGAAATCTCTTAAATTTATTAAAATATACCTATATTGAATATATATGCCTAGGAACAAAATTTTCATTTTCTTTATTTGAAAACTGGAAGATATGTTTTGATAGACTTAATGAAAAAAACTAGTAGCTAGGTTTATGATACAAGGTGAAACTAGTTCAATTAATTACATGGTGTAATACAACTAAGTTGTATTATTTAAATCAAACTTCATGCCTTTAAATGGAATTTTTACCTTGGAAATTTAATAGTTTCTGAGTTGTTGTGTTTTAAGCTTTTTGAGAGTATTTAAAAAATTTCTGTTTTAAGCTAGTTTTTTTGTAACTTAGAAGCTATTTTTATACATTTTATCAAAGATTTAACTTTTTTCCTTAACTACAGTGTTGTGCACAGTGTTTCATTGTTTGGAGCCGTCTGTAACTTGTCAAGGAAATGAGATGTGTCTTTATCTTTTTAGGCTAGTACACATCTTAAAAGTTGATCTAAATTTGTAAAGAAAGTGCCTATGTTAGCATTTTGAATATGGATTAACTTGTATAATCAGGTTGTGGGGGACAGAATCAAGTAAACAAACTGAGGGAAAATTAAGTGTGGAATGTACACCCATATTATGAACACACATGTACAAAATCCAGCATGTTCTTAGAATACATAGCATATAAAATGAAATATGTTAAAACATATAATACGTGGAATGTGCATATTCCTATGATTGGTCTATTTTTTCTTTGTTGTTTCTACTTCTGATGTCAGTTTCGTTGCTGCAACCAGTCACATAATCTAGAAGAGTTTATTGCTGTTTACTTGGTCACTTTTCTTATCTACCAGCAAGAAGTTACTGAATATCTCTCGTATACAAAGGAAGTAGGAGTCATGGCCCTTGCCTATAAAGCACTTGATTGTGGAGTTAGTATAATGTATACATTAAATAATAAATGAAGAAAGAGTATATAAGAAGTTTGAAATTATACCTAGCATAGTTGAGTATATAATAGTGTAGTATAATAGTCCATTATTTATGTATTTTTCAAAGTAATCTCTAGAATGATATATATTATGATCCAGGCAGTTTTAGGGATTACAAAAGTGAGGTTGTTATAGATTTAGAGTCCTTACTTCATTAGGAATTAAAGATAATTTAATTTTTTAATAGTATTTCAATCACCAGAGACTCATCTTTACATTTTAGTGCTTTTCAGCTCCTCATTTGTTATAATGGTTTTCTAGAGTTATTAATCATTATCATCCAATTGAAAGTTGTTGTTGACTAGATAAAGTGTCGTATCCCATCAAGTTACATTGATGGAATGTGGGAACAGATTTTTTAGGGTATTATTAGCATATATATACCAACTGAAACATTATCAAACTGCTTTTCAGGGGACCAAATATGCTAACACTTCCTTAGATCTCTTAAACCTAGTTTAATCATAGCTGATGGTAGAAGATTTAAGTAGTGAAAATAAGGCTCTATGGCAAATACTGATAGTTGGAAATAACTGTTTTTTATTGATTCTATTTATACACAAAGTTGTATAGTTATATTCCAGTCTTACAGATTGATTGTAACTACCTTGAATTGGAAAGAGAGAAGGAAAAAAAAGAAAAAAAGCTTTAGCTGTTGTTTCTTTTTGGGGAAAGTTGAGGTAACATACTTCATAGATACTATCCTCCACTCTCCCTTATTTTCATCTTGGGAGACACTGTGGAAATCTATTAAAAATTGCTCTTTCTGGCTGTACTGAGGGAATGGAAATATTGTTGGGAAGCTTTATCAACATGAGAGTTTTGGCATTAACGAAATATTTCCTTCCTAGGAAGTTTCTAGGTTCCTGGGGAGAAGAGGGTACAGAAAGAGCAGTAGGGTTAGAGAGTTAAGACTTCTTCATTTCAGCTTCCCTCTGGACTGGGCATGTAGAGAATTCTGCTGCGTCAGATATTGCGTAGAGTTGTGGGTTTGACTGAAAACTTCAACTCAGTTTAGAATGTATTTTTTGAGGTTTTCTGAGATTCAGAACTCAATTTCTCAGAAAACTGACATACATAATGAAATATTAGAAGAAAACCCCTAGATTGAAATCAATCTTTGTAGATTTTTATGAGCACTTAGAAAAGGGGAAAAAAGTGTAAAAGAAAATGCCTGTGAAAGATGTGTTCAAGACCTTATATATGTAGTAGTATAGCTCAAGCATTATTGCAATTAATATTAAACAGGTAGATATCTTTTTGATGATAAATTTTAAGTGTATCTGTTTCCATTTCCAGAGTATCAACATTCACAAAATTTAGATAGCCCTACTAATATTTTATCTGTATTTAGTTTAAAAAAACCCGGTAAAAAATATATCTGTATTTAGTTGCAGCTGCTTTTGAAAATAAGTTCTGCCATAATAAGTCATTCTGTTTTTTTCATTAGATTGCATATTTCCATATGTAATTTAAAAAAACTACCTTGTGTAATTTTGGGGGATGTTCATATATATATGAAAGAGTTCTGCTTACAGTGAACTTTTTATATATTGCAGGAAATGTTTTCTCCCTCGTACCATAACTTACTCAGTTTATATGTCAAATATTTTTAGCCATGACTTAAAAAAAATTAGTTTTCTATTTGTTTAATCCTTCAATACTAATTTAAATTGGTAGAGTAGTCACCATTATGAGGAAGTATTTGGTTAAAAAGCAGACTAGCAAAAATACTGATGTTTCAGGACTTCTAGATTTTTACATAAAGTATCAAATTTCTTAAAATAATTCACAATTGCTTCATTTGTTTTTATGTACATTTATTTCGGGGATGAAAATTCTGTAGGGTACACAGTGCTCTTTTGCAGAGTAGATAATTGAGGATTCCATTAAGGAAGGAAAATCGCTTTTGATAATAGTTTTGCAATGTAAGTTTTTAAAGTACTGTTAAATTTTTAATGTTTACTAAACTAAGATAGGACAGCTCTAAGTATAGATTGTTTTGCATAGATGCGTTTAGCCCAGCACCTGCTGGTAACCAAGGTCCTCCTCCAATGATGGGTATGAATATGAACAACAGAGGAACTATACCTGGCCCACCTATGGGTCCTGGTCCTGCCATGGGACCAGAAGGAGCTGCAAATATGGGAACTCCAATGATGCCAGATAATGGAGCAGTGGTAATGTATCATAAACATTATTTTGATTATATTCCCTAATATGCACTTCTGTCCCAAAGATAACTTCACACTTAACATAATTTGGCATCATTTGTTTGGGTAGTAGAGGTCAACGTGCAATGAAGAAAAAGTAATTTTTATGAATTTACATGTTGATTTATGAAAGACAGTTTTTAAGTTGCCCAAAAGTTAATATACATTACAGTCGGTGGCAAGTACTTACATATGTAGCAGATATGTTGGTTCGTTTTTTTGCGGTGTTTTTAATTTGTATTTACCTTTTACCAGCATTAAATGTAATAGTCAAGTATTTTATGATTGTGTATTTTCCTGTGTGAATGACTTTGCTCGGGGGTAGGACCCCAGTATACATGAAAACACAGTTTTCAGTAGATGTTTTTAATAAAGTCACTTGTGCTTTA